>NC_057799.1:246334219-246668139 GCF_018294505.1 Triticum aestivum
TTTGCTACCGATCATGTTGCTGCAGATAATTTATCTCCGGGTGTGGTTGAGTTGACAACTCAGCTGCTAATAACTTCAAATATTCTTTGGCTCCCCTTGTGTCGAATCTATAAATTTGGGTTGAATACTCTACCCTCAAAAACTGTTGCGATCCCCTATACTTGTGGGTTATCACTTCTCAATATATTTGCTCGCCTCCACTTGTACTAAGCGGAAATACTTCTTGTGCATCCAAGTCCTTCAACCTAAAGTTGTGCCAAAGGAGTCCACCATACCTACCTATATGTGGTATTTACATGCCATTATAAGTAAGTTTGCATGTGCCAACACTAATCATTCAAAAAAATCCATTATGTGTGCTCGTACCGCTCATGAAGCAGTAGAGGGTGGCCAATATTTTCGATGCTAGGTGAGTTATTCTCATGATGAGTGTTTATTCACTTGTCATTGCACGGGAAAGTGGCAAGGTAATAGGGATGCCGAGAACCGAAATGAAAAATATAATAATAAATATCAATAATAAATTCCTTGGGAAGTGTTGGTATGGAAGGCACCCGTGGATACGGCTAGCCATGGATTGTGAAAGAATGGTGGAAAGGAAATAAACTTTATTTTCTGTTTGGGAAGCGCCTATAATCTGTCTAGCATGGAAGATATTGGGAATTCTTGATCATTTTGGTGGACAGGGAAAGCATGCGTGTCAAAACCAATTTTATCTCTATTTTAAAATTTGAGCTCTGGCACCTCTGTAAATTTGCTTCCCTCTGTGAAGGGCCTATCTGTTTACATTTATGCAATTTTTATTTTTATTTTGAGTCTCCATCTTTCTTACAAAGCACCAACTAGAGAGCACTATTGTCATGCGTGTGCATTGGATGTAGCTAATGTCGAGTGTGTTTCATGCATGGATCAATGAGTGAGCATAATGGATTAGGGATAACTTTTCTTTCCGTTGATATTTTGAAAGACATGGTTCCTTATGGGTATACTTGAGTATTTATGTTTTCATGTCAAACTATAAACTATTGCTTTGAATCACTCAAGACCAAATAACCATGCTACAAAAGAGAAGATTATATGATGAATGTGATACGTAGCATTCCACATCAAATTCTAGTTTTATCATTTACCTACTCGAGGACGAGCATGAATTAGTCTTGGGGATGCTTGATACGTCTCCAACGTATCTATAATTTTTTATTGTTGCATGCTATCATAATATCAATCTTGGATGTTTTATATGTCATTATATGCAATAATATATCATTTTTGGGACAAACCTATTAACTTAGTGCCCAGTGCCAGTTGTTGTCTTTTGCATGTTTTTGGCCTATCAGGAAATCAATATCAAAAGAGTCCAAACGGAGAAAAAACTTTGGATTCATTTTTTCTGCACCAGTAGAGACCATAGAAGGTTCAGGAGAAGGCCAGAAGAGCCATGAGGGAGCAACAAGCACTAGGGGTGCGTCCCAGGGGGGCGCCCCTGGTTTTTGGGCCCCTCGTGGCACCTTCAACCCTAATTCCACCTCTATAAATACACAAGTATTCCACTGACATCAGAGAGCCACCCGAAATACTTTTTCCGCCACCGCAAGTTTCTGTTCCCACAAGATCCCATCTGAGGCCTTCTCCCCAACTCTATCGGAGGGGGAATCGATCACGGAGGGGCTCTACATCAACCTTGCTGCCCTTCCGATGATGCGTGAGTAGCTTACCACAGACCTATGGGTCCATAGTTAGTAGCTATATGGCTTCTTCTCTATATTTGATCTTGAATACAGTGTTCTCCTTGATGTTCTTGGAGATCTATTTTATGTAATGCCTTTTTGCGGTGTGTTTGTTGGGATTTGATGAATTGTGAGTTTATGAGCAGATCTATCCATGAATATTATTTGAGTTATCTTTGAACTCTTTTATGCATGATTACTATAGATTCGTACGATATATTGATTTGGTTTGGCTAACTAGATTGATTTATCTTGCAATGGTTGGGGTGCTTTGCAATGGGTTTGATCTTGTGGTGCTCAATCCCAGTGATAGAAAGGGACATGAACATATTGTATCGTTGCTATTAAGGGTAAAAATATGGGTTTATTCATACATGAGTTTACTTTGTCTACATCATGTCATCTTGCTTAAGGCATTACTTCGTTCTTTATGAACTTAATACTCTAGATGCATGCTGGATAGTGGTTGATGTTTGGAGTAATAGTAGTAGATGCAGAATTGTTTCGGTCTACTTGTCTCGAACGTGATGGCTATATATGATCGTTTCCTTAGATATCGTCATAATTATTTGCTTTTCTATCAATTGCCCAACAGTAATTTGATTACCCATCGTATGCTGTTTTCAAGAGAGAAGCCTCCAATGAAAACTATGGCCCCCGGGTCTACAATTATCATATATTAAAACCAAAAATACCTTGCTGTGTTTTTACTTTATTTATTTAATTTTGTATTTTTGTTCGATCGATCTATCTATCAGCCCGCGGTGCAACAACGTTCGGAATTTGAACTCTCAAATTTGTCGGGGCACTCAATTTCCTCACTTTTAGGCAGATCGCACTGGCGACCTCCTAACTCCTCATTCTGACCAAATTTATCAGCGACCAGATGAACTTCATCAGTGTCGCTAGCAAATGCGTCAGCTGTTCCGGAGATTTCCAAAGGATTGACTCGAAGCGGCTTGTGTATGAGTAGGTTTGAGCATCACTTTGGAAATGTGAAATATGTTTCACCTAGACCCCCTTTAACGGTACTATGACTCAAATAAGAAGAAATGAAACAACCAAAACAAAGTCACATCAATTTCTTTAAAGGTCGTACCAATTTCAACACCAAATTCTTCACTTGAAGAATAGAATTCTTAGGGGTCGCCTTCCATCTATTAAACGAAATATTCAGGGACTCTTTCTTGTGTGTATACTCACAAACACATTAGATTGTCAACCTATTTGTCTTCAATACTCCAAAATCACTAAGGGGGCACTTGATGCACATACACCCAGTTGTCCTAGAACTGAAATGCCTAAGATACCTGAGGGTTATGTTATGGATAGGGAGATAACTAGAGAATTTCTTGCTTGTAATGGTAGAGATGATGTAGCGAAATTATAGAGTAAGATGAAAGAAAAATCTATGATGGAGAAAATGAAATATGATCCTAAACTTGCTACTTCTCCTATCTTTGTTACTAATAAGGACTATGAATTCTATGTCGATCCTGAGTTAATTACTTTGGTTGAATCTGATCCTTTTCATGGTTATGAATCTGAAACTGTTGTGGCTCAACTTACTAAATTAAATGATATAGCCGGCCTATTTGCTTATGAGGAACAACTTCGCTACTACTATATACATAATCTATTTCTTTTCTCATTAAATGGTGATATGCTAAGAAATGGTTTCATACTCTTGCTCATGGTTGTGTGCATAGTACCAATGATATGATTTATTATTTCTCTTAAAAATATTTTCTTCCTCATTACAAACAAGTTGCCTTACCGAAAATATTTAACTTTGTGTAAATTGAGGAATAGAATCTCCCTCAAGCTTGGGGAGGCTTCTCCAATTACTTAATGCTTTTCCTGATCATCCTCTTGAGAAAAAAGAAATACTTGTTATCTTTTATGATGGACTAACCGATGCTTCTAGGATTACCTAGATAGTTGTGCTGGTTGTGTTATCAGGGAACGAACTGTTGAACAGGCTGAAGAACTATTAAATAATATATTGAGGAATGATAATGTTTGGATACTTCCTGAACCACCACCTAAGTGTCACAGCCCTAGGTTATTGCTTGTATTAGTTGCATAATAGAGCACTCATGCATCATGTCCAAATTTCAGAAACTTGGAATTGAGGAAAGTAGAAGCCTCAAAAACTTTAATAAAAGAAGGGCAAAGAACCTTGGAAATCTTATTCTTTGTTTCCAAGATGTCCTTTTGCAATGTTTGAGAATTTTGGCAATAGCTATACATCAAACCAAAATTTAGGAACACTTTTAAGGAATTCTTTTGGGACTTTGAATTTAAATAAATAGCTATTTGAATTTGAGTTCTATCCATATAACTAGAATATAATTTCAAATATCTTGAAACATTTTATGTGCATTTGGAAATGTCCATTCTGCAACATAAAATTATTCAAAGGATGTTGGCACTATTTTGAAATTGTTTTTAATTTTAAAATGGTGGCAAGGTTTACATAAAATAAAAACAAAAACAGAAAACAAATAAAAAAGAGCAGGCTCACGTGACACCTTACCTAGCATCCCAAGTATACGGCCCAGCCTACCAGCCGCCCCACCGTCTTTGGTCGGAGGGCGTGTGTTTCGCGCGTGCACGCATGCGATGCGTCCACCTATTCTTTCCCTGCCTGCCTAGACCTCCCTCGTGTCGCCACACACCTCCCTGGTCTCCCTCTCACTCTCACCATGATCGCCCTCCTATGTCTCTCTCTCTCTCACGCACACCCGAACGCGGTCGTCGCCACCGATGACGTTCACCGTGGCCACCATCCACCCGTCCCCTCATCGTCTTGTCCATCGACCCCGCCGGCTAGCTCTACTGCTCCATGCGGAAGATCCCGAGCCCCGGAGCAGTGCAGCGTCACCCACAAGCTCGCCTTCCACCTTTGGCACCGACGATCGTCGTCTCCGATTCGCCACCGTCAGCGCCTCCCCGAGCCCAATTGCCTGCTCCGCGAGTTCACCATGAGCACCCGCTTCTTATCTTTCTCTTTCCGTTGACGTTTGCATGCCCTAGCTAGCTCCACCGCTGATCCCGAGGGCTCATCACCACTGACCATGTCACCGCCGCCGTTGCAGCCACCGTAGCTTGCTTCTGAGTGTCTCTTCGTGCTCGGAGCATCTCTAGGAACACGTAACACTCGCGGGTTCGCCCCTCCATGCACCGTAGCCTCGTCCCCAAAGTCGGCCGAACTCCGTCCGCCGCAGCCGTTGTCACCGCCATCACTCTCGTTCGTCTCCGGCGATGCCGCTTGCACCTTTGGATGCGCACATCCTCCACCTATGCATAGAGCCCCCCCCCGTCACTCGTTTGATCGCCAGAATGGCGTTTTTGAGCAACTCCACCGCCTCGGCACCTCGTCGTCGGCTTAACGCCGGTCAAACCCCGGGTTAAGTTAGCACTAATGACCCATTGGGTAAATGACAAGTGGGGCCAGCCCCTGCTAAAAGCTACTTTAGTTTTAAACCTAAACTTAATTAGGCACTGAGAGACTGACATGCGGGACCCACTAGTCAATTTGACCTAGGCCGCCCCGTTGACTTGATGACATCAGCATGATGTCATGCTGACACAATAAATCATTTACTGGAATTGTTTTTATTCAAAATAATTAGAAAAATCCAGAAAATGATTGGAACTTCAAAAATTCATAGAAATTCAAGCGTAGCTCAGATTAAAATAATTTATATATGAAAAATTATCAAAAAAATCCAAAGTATCAGTTTGTGGCATTTTCATGCATGTTGGAACAACTTATAGTTTCTGACTTGGACAAATCAAATAAATGGCATTTGAACTTCACATATGGAGTTTGAATTTGAACCTTGAGTTCAAACCAACTTCATTTAACTTGTTGCTAGCTACATTAGCTCAAATCACAGCATATTGCCATGCCATGATCATGCATCAGATTGTCACATTGTATTGAATGTGTTCTTTCTTGTTTGCCGGTGTTTGTCCCCTCTCAGTAGACGTTGTTCCGATGATGTGATCGATGACACCGATGAAGAGCTATATCATCTTCAGAAGTGCCAGGAAAGCAAACACCCTTTGAGCATTCCGATACAATCTCACTCTCTCGCTCCTGCTCTCTTTTATTGCATTAGGACAACAACGATTCAACTGTTACATGTTGCGGTAGTTGAACCCATTCCCCTGCATGACCTGTCTTTCCCACAGTAAATAGTTGAAACCACTAGCATGAGTAGGAGTTGTTTGAGCCATGATGTGCCTACTCATTCATGACTGCTTGTTATGCCTGCTATGCTTAGAGTTGTGTCAGGTCTGATTCATCTGGGATGGATTGGAATGGTGGTGAACATGTCGTACTGTTGAGAGCTAAGTGTGTGAACACGTTTTGGTAAAGGTAGCGATGAGAGGCCATGTAGGGGTACATGGTGGGTTGTCTCATTAAAGCCGTCCTCAGGAACTGTGTTCTGTGTTTGTGATCCAAGACAGTTACTACCACACATTGGGATCCTTAATTGATTCTGTCGACTTATTAATCACCTCGATCTCTATCTAGGAGTTGCAACTAGTTTCTGGTGTTTGTACGTTGTGTTAGTAGTCCACCAAGTGGCACCCGGTACAGGTTGGCTTGGGACAGACTAGGCATAATGGCTTGGTGTACCAAGTGGAACCCGGATGGTGGGCTTGGGAACCCCGCTCACAACGTTTGGGGCCGTGATGGAAACTTTCTCCAGACTTCCTTTGAGGTTCAGCCTCTAATAGGCAATAAACCTGGACTAGAGTCTTGAGTGGTTAGTCAGGTCGTGGCCAACACCCTCGCCAGGCTTCCGCTTGAAGGTTGCCGAGATACATGATGTGTACATGGCAGTAAGTTGCGAGAGCGTGTCTGAAGAAGTGCACCCCTGCAGGGTTAATATGATTTATTTAATAAATGTGTCCTCGGATACAGACTACTTGGAGAGAAAATTCTTTATTTGACAGTACGTTAAAATGTGGTTCCTTATTTCACCCCAAAGAATCGTTTCTTCCCTATTTGACATGTAGTCTAAATTTATTTCCTTACGTGACATCCCCGTCAATTTTGTTACACTATTCCGTAAAAAATTTGGATGGACCAAAATACCCTTGTGCTAGGCGCTAGCCCACATCGAACAAAAGAAAATATCCCGATCCTGATCTAGCCATCCCTCTCGTCTTGTTTTTTGACATGTTTTTGTGCTTGACGCTTTGAGAAAGCTAAGTCCAGTTGCATTTTATTTGTGCAAGTTACACATACATTTGATTGCTCGGTTGCTTCACGCACCATGCATGTATGCATGCTCGCACACACGTATACTGGCCGATTACATACGTGCACCAGTCTATGTATTTGATAATGTAGCTCGCTAACCTTGCAGATGTAGAGGTCTGGTGTAGTTCCCGCTGACGTCTCATCGACTCGTACATATATCTGAACATCCGCGCGTCAGTTCCGAATACTCATATACCGGTGTCCTGGCGGCGCGTATAATACCCAAATACTGGACTAATGCATGCATGCACCAGTATAGTATGGGCTGGCCGTGGCGTGCTAAATATGTTTGAGTTCTACTATGTACATGCATGTATAAAATGCCCGCAACTGATCCAGCCAGCAAACTTGGGAGTAACGTACGAAAGTTGCGAGCAAACATGTCGACCAAATATTGTCATGTACAAATTTTTGGTGACCTTATGCGCCAGGGGTAAAAAGGTCTTTTCACGTTTGTCATTAACACCGTTAGTGAACAAAATGCACTAGAGTGTCATATTGGGAAAGAAATTTAGAGCATATGTCAAACAGGGAAGAAAAATTTCTTCAGGGCCAAATAGGGAACCACATTTTAAGGTAGTGTCAAATAAGGAATTCTCTCCTACTTGGAACGCTTACATTATTCATAGACAAGTTAAATGGATACTCTAAAATGTGCAAGATAAGCGTGAGTGCTATCGATGGCCTTCTGATAGGGAGACGGTAGAAGATCCATAGTGGTGCATTGATTTGGTGACTATGTGGACTCGCATGCGCCACGTCAAAGAAAGTACTCGTAGTAGGATAGCCACCGAGTCAAAGATGGCTTGCTGCAGTTAATCTCCACCACCCCTTCGTTGATATTGATGCATATGTAGTGTAGCGACCCGACCTCAGACGGTCAAGTCTCTGTGCTTAAGTGTCATCCCTGGATCGGTATGCTGACACACACAGTACTCGAGGATTTATAACAGAGGTAAATCACATGTATAAAGTAACGTAAATACTATTACCTCAATCCATATAGCGGAAGTAACAACAAGGTTGTGGATTCCCATCAACACCAATGGCAAAGTTGAGTGTAGAAATCGTAACCCTAACGTATCACTTACTCGTCGTAAGATTCCTGCAACATGAGACATTGCAGCCACAAAGGGTCAGTACATTGAATGTACTGGCAATTTCACACTGTAGAGAAATGCTGAATAATGGCTATCACTACATGCATATTTGGCTGGTGGAGGCTCTAAGTTTATTTTTGCATAAAGCTAATTTTTCCTACAACAAAGGAATATATTTTATTTAACTATAAATTTTGTTGAAAACATTGAGAAGGTTCCTCCAACTCAATCCCACAATAATAATTATCCACCCAACAAATTAATTTAGTAAAGTGATGAGATCAACATGATAATCCAAATACCAGAGACTCAAGATGTCCATAACCGGGGAAACGGCTAATCATGATTAGTTTGTACACTCTACAGAAGTTTGCGCACTTTTCCCCACAAGACTCGATCTCCTCCATTGGATTTCTCGCACTAAATGGTGTTTGAGAAACAGATGACCGAGACACAGTCTTTCAGAAACATTAACTCTTTACTCTAGGTAGACAGTTACACCTACTTTCCCCTACATCTGCTAGCCTACCACTGAAAGAGGTCATGCAACATACTCAACTATGCTAGAGCCCATAATAGCTTGTGGCTGCACACGGACGTTTCTAGCATGAATAATCTTATGATCCCTTTGAGCCTGGGTGGCATTCCATAGGATGATCACACGGGTTCCTGCGATCTCCTAGGACAATGCTGGTATATCCCCAGGTGTCCGGGCAAGCCATTGGTATATCCCAGGGTGCCCCAACCAATCCACCTAGATGTGTATTAAAGTGGCCACCTTAAGTTTCCCTTAGATAATATTACTCTCGCAACTTTCATGAATTCTCTCAAATCAATCCACGTCTACAAGCATAGCATAGCAGTATAAGCATAACATAGAAGTAACTCCCAGGGGTTTGATATAAAGGACAATAGGTTCTACCTCATCAACTACTTTCCAAAACCCACATATTAATCAGATCCTACTCATGCAATGTCTGAGGGTGAAACTAATGCATAAAAACTTGGTATGAAAGGGATATTATCATAGTGTGAACTTGCCTCGTACTGTTGATGAAGATGATTCACACTCATAACTCCTGATAGTTCTACTCGTCACACTCCGGTCAATCTAGCGTGAGCAAGCAATTGCATACATAAGCACTCATGAAAAGAATCGAAGAAAAGATCTCAGAAAACTTCAAAAACAAGAAAAAAACTCTTGCAACAGAAAAACAATTATAACAGTACCAAAATTAAGTGCATTTGGCCTTATCAGAAAGTTTAGGTCAAGGGCTTCGATTTGCAAAAAGAATCAACTCAAACGGAGTTATAAAACTCTAGTTATGATCAAACGAAGTTCAAATACAAATATGTTTGAATTCAAATTTTAAAACTTTCCAAAACAGGTTGGAGCTGGATTACTGGATAGAGGGGATCATAACGAAGAGGTGGGCGTTCATTTCGTTGGATTTGGACAAACGAGCGAAAAGTACGAACGTTTGAAGATCAGGGACTAATGTGTAAATGAATAATTCATGGATGGGTCCTTGGCAGAAATTAAATAGAAAAAAGAAAAATCTACCGGACGAACGTCCACTACGAAAACCTAACGAACGGATTCGTTCGCTGCGCAGAGATAAACAGCGAGCGTTCGCTAGAGAATAACGGTTCACAATAAAAAAACTAACAAATCTAATCCTAGCCCTAGGTCTATGATCGGATGGGCGTGGGCGTCGGTGGCTTACCGCGGCGGCGGCGATTGTCGGCGGCGAAGAAGATGGCGGCGGCGGCGGCTGTGAGCGGGGAGGCGGTCCCGGGCGTCGGCGGAGACGGCAGAGTAGCTGGGAGGGGCGGCGATGACGACAGTGGTGTCGAGGGTCGACGACGGCGGTGGGGCGCGGGGCAACGGCGACAGATCTCGTCGGAGCTCGAGCTCCGGCGAGGTTTGTGCTAGGTTGTGGGAGGTGATGGTGGCGACGGTTTGAGGGAAAAGAGGCCGGGGCCCCTGAGAATTTATACAGGGTCTTCGTGGAGGAGGGGCCAAGCTCGGGGTAGAGTCCTAGACGGATTCAGATGGTGGCCAGCGAGACGTGGACGTGCGGGACTCTGGCGCGAGGATGAAGACGACCCTGACAAGCGGGATCCAGCTGTCGGCGACTGAGGCCAAGCGAGAGAGAGAGAGGGCCGCGATGCGGGCGCGTACCGCCTCATGCGTTGGCTGGGCCATGGGCCGAAAGGCCAGTCGGGCCGGCTGGCTAGCGCGAGGACGCGGGAAGAGTTTTCTTTTATTTAAACCGAGAGAAAAAGAAAAGAAAGAGAAAGAATATAAAATATTATATAGGCATATAGTATCAACATTTTCAGAGAAATATTTTCTACAGCATGAACATTATTCTAGCTTCAAATAAAATCCACAAAATTTTAAATAAAACAAACAGTGCTACAACTCTAATAAAATCCAATAAAAACATTTTAATAAATACCAAAATTACTTCAATTTTATTTCTCTCCAATTTTATGATGTAGGGAATCATGTTACCCTATTTTCCATATATTTTATGTTTGGAGAAAAATAGTTTGAATAAAACCAACTAACTCCAAATTGAAAATAAATTTCAAAGGGACTTTAAATGTGATTCTTTGAAACTTCCAACTCATATTTCATATGTTTGAGGAAGTCATTTTATCTTCTCTCATGAAAATCATTGAGTTGCTTAAAGTTTCTAAATTTGAAATAGTTCCAAATGGAATTCAAATATTTTCAAAACCCTTTTCATTTATTTAAATGGAAGAAGTCATATCATCTTCACTCCAGGGTTTTGTGATGAAAAGTATTTGAAATCACGGAGATCATAAATTCAAAATTGAAAGTTTTGGGAAAGTCATTTTATTCCCTCTCATTTAACTTTCAATAAGTTTCAAATTTCACTCAATTTCACACAATCAATCAAACAATCAATCATAACAATCTATTTAATATAACATTCCAAAATTTAGAATTTTGGGATGTTACAAACCTACCACCCTTAAAATGAATCTCGTCCTCGAGATTCGGAGAGGCTAGAAAGAAATAGGTTAGGTTTGGGGTCTTCTCAAAATCCATCGATCGTCTCCGGGGTCTCGGGTGCTACCACCCTTAGAAGCATTGATACAGTTCCATCAAAATTCATATACTCCTTCCTTATTGTTGACAGGGTCAGTCTTCTCAGATTCTCGAAAAAATTCCTTCTCTGGCTCTTCCGGTAGCGGCATAACCTTTTCCTCAATTCTTCTGTCCTTTCATCTTGGTAAGGTTATTCCGAGACTGGGTCTTCTTAGTTGACGGGTCTGGCGCCAATACTAATCAACTATCGATATCTCATGGTGGTCATCAATTTATGGTTGCTCCTGCAGGAAATGGGTCTGGGCTTCATTCTCACCGTATGGCCTACGATTGGCAACAGCTGCCTTGTACAAGGGAAAAATTGTCATACCATTCTAAGGTGTAAACAAGGTTTTGATCGTCGTCGCTCTACTATGGGTAAGTCACTCAGATTTACCATCCCATATATCAAGGCGAATAATAAGAGTAAGTCGGTATAGTGATCAATCCATCCTGCACCCAAATCATTACCTTGTATATAGTTTAGCGAATCTCGCATTCTAACACTCGGTCATCCTCACAAGTATTGCAGAATTTATCTTGTCGACGAACTAAGTTCGTATATGTCCATTGATTCTGCAAGCCAAACAAACATCTATCGTTCCTTCACAACTCTCAGGTTTAGCATAACTCCTATAAGATCGTCAGTGGATAAGGTCGTAACTTCTTCCAGGGTTTTTCCTTCAGCAAGAGTGTGCTTGCTTCTTGGCTGGTCCTGGAGCCCGTGGGTTATGGTCCATCTCATCACTTGTAAACCTTAAACTCATCATCGGGGCAACAGATCATTATTCCAACATCCAGCTTCCTAGCATTCTTAAATCCATCCAATTGTACTATCTCCCTTCCTTCTATTGGTGCCAAACTAAAATGTGATTACTCAAACTCCTCATGGGGTTACAATTGCTCCATATTTCCAACATCATACCTCCTTTATACTCCAATAGTACTTCACCTCTTCATATTCTTGGGGTATCCCACATATCGAGATAAAACTTATACTTATGAAGTCCACTCCGTGGAACATCATTACCCTTTCCAGGGGTCAAATCTCGTCACAGGGTACTACCACCCATGAAATGCACCAATTCATCCATAGACCACATTTCTCATATCCTCGAAAATGGTCAAAATCTTCCTTCATAGAGTAACAACTCATAAAATCCAATCAGTACCAATGATGCTAACTTTATTGATTCTCCAATGATTACAATCTCTTGCTTTTCCATTACATGCCTCAACTCATCGCCTCAATATAAAGGAAAATGTTCTCACTACTACTACTATCTTTCTCACTGACTCAACTATTCAACACGCAAATCCTCATTGGAACAATCTCGGGCAAAGTGCCCTACTTCATTACAGCAGAAACATGTTACTTCCGACAAGTCTCGTGGCTTCCTTATGACTACATAGCCTCCTTGGGTCCTCAGCTTCCTTTTTGGGCAACTGCTGAAGTAGTGCCCTGACTTCTTGCACCTGAAACAGGTGATATGACTCAGGTCCTTCCTGGAATCCAATCTATTTCTCTTCCTGGACTTTTTCGTTCCAATCAGGGCTTCTATTTCTCTGTCGGGAATTCTAGTAGATCCCCATTCAAACAATTCTGGGAGATGTGTCCTTCTCCACATGAATAGCATGACTTGGTGCAGTGTTTAATTGGGTCTTCTTCGAGTGTGTCCTCCACCTCTTCCTTCATCACAGGTTCTTCTAAAATTTCCATGAGGGCTCCTTTCATTACTTATTTCTTCTGCTGGATGGTTCTTTGTACCATGGGGTAAATGTGACACTGAGCAGGGTAGTGGGTAGTGATGCGGAGCAGCCTATGGACATCACCATGTCAAGAGTCCGTTCGGCGAGTGACACGTGCGACATCTACTTCACATACACAAAGGTGAATCATCTCCTTTACACGTGCTCACTTGACACCGTCGAGGATGGTATACTACTTGACACTCCACTCGTGTGCATGCATAGGTATTGTTGGAATACTACGGGCGACGAGGAGGAGTGCAAGCGCCAAGGAACAACTACACCATCCGCGAGGGAAGCCTGGAAGCAACAACGGAAGAAGACGGAGATAGCTTCCAGGACCCGGACATCCGGCCCTGGCCCGGACATCCGGCCCCTGGAGATGTCCACTACAGCAGAGCCCATCAGCCGAAGTGCTACATGCCCCAGACATTCGGCGCGAGCCTCGAACACCCGGCGCCTTGCCAAAGCCCGGACATCCGGTGCCTCCCCCGGAAATCCGGCATCGACGACAGAACGCACCAGAAGTTTGCCCATCTTCGGGCCGGACATCCGGACATCCGGCAACTCGCGAAGCCCCAGACATCCGGCCCACAACCCGGACATCCGGCGCCTGCCTGCGCGCAGCCACGGGCCAGAGGCCCATGTATCCCTTTCCCACTTACCCTTTCGTGGCTTAGACTAAATAGACCACCCCCTCCTCCATTCTAGGGTTAGCAAAGGATTAGCTCATTTGAGATAGAGCTTTGCTCATCCATATGGATCTACTCCACGAGAGAGACCGCGGCCCCTCCACGGAGAAGATCACCTTGGATTCAAGACCCCCGCTTGGGTGGCCCCCTTCAAGACCTCCTCATGGAGATGAACCTTACCTTGTATATTTTCCTTTGTTGTTCATGTACCTTGTGGATCTTGTGTGTTATATTGTCTAGTGGATGTGTGATTGGACTTGTTCTTGAGTGTTTCCCTTGTGATTTCTCTCCGTTCTTCCCCGTGTTCTTTGTGTTCTTCGTGGAATCCGCTCCTTTCATGAAAGATCGGCCGTATAGGGTTCCACCCTACATCATCTTGGTATCATGAGCCAGGTTGATCATGATTTCGGAGCCTCCCCGTTGTGTTTTCTAGCCTGGTTTTGTTGATTTTGTCCCAAATTCGAAAATTCCCCACAAAAATAGCCCCCCAATTTTTTTTTGTGATTTGTTGGTTTGATGATGTTTTGTTGAATTTGATCCGTGGATTTGCTTTGTTACTTGTGGATCTAACTTTCCCCCAATTTTCCCCACTTTCCATCCACGAATTATTCGCAATTTTGCCCCCAAAATCATCAATTTCCGCGCGAAATCAAGTTTCGAAGTCCAAATCCCGATCTGGAATCGTCGGGCCGGACATCCGGGCCCCAAGCCGGACATCCGGCTCCTAGAGCGCAAAATCGTGCAAGTTTCTGGACGTCAGGTCCCCGATATCCGGCCCCGACCCCGGATGTCCGACCCGTGGAGCATCAGCCTCCCGTGTTTCACCGTTTTGACCATAACTTTCACATCCGGAGTCCGATTTTCACGTTCTTTAGCTCGTTGAGTAGCTATTGACATCCTCTATCCATCTAGATAGGTTACATCACCATTTGACTCCATCAATTTTTTGGCACTTTGGCATCTTTGCCTAGGGCTTCTACCATAACTTCCGCATAAACACCACCGACTTCCGCAACCTAACACATTTTGTTCCCCATTCCATTAGTGGTTGTTTGAGTTGTGATTCGAGTCTCCTAAGGTGTTTTGTCTACTTAGGGACGGTTGCTTCGTCATCAACCACCACCATAACTTCTGCATAGGCTTGCCCACCATACACTTCCCCCACCCCAACTTAACCCAAGTTTGTTTGTGTTGTGAGTTGTGTCTCTTAAGGTGTTTCGGCTACTTAGGGACCGTGCTTCCAACTCCGACACCACGTATAGTCCACCAGCTTACCCTCCACTTCTGCATTGCGTCTCAAAACCCATCATTGCATTTCCGAAATCCCATTGAGCTTCCGCAAAACCTCCACCACATTCCCGCTACCACCATTTTGCCATTTGACGTTTGAGATTTTGAGTTCGCGGTTTTTCCGTTTCCTAAGGTGTTTCGGCTACTTAGGGACGAGTCTCCATCATCTTGGTATCTCCATCCAGAACATGCCACTCATCATCTCCATGAGGTCATCATCGACTTTTACCACTTCACCATCATCCGTCCGTGGCTTACAAACGAGAAACCTTTGACGGTAACCTCCATATCATCTTGGTATCGTGGTATCCCTCCATTGTCTTTTCCATTGACATTGCATTGATAACACGTAGCCCATTTTGCGTCACTTGCCTATCGAGACTAGCCATTTGAGTATTGCCGGCAATGTTACTTGTGCACATTAGTGATCTACACCTTCCATTGCATACATACCATATCATATTGGTACCATCATATCATCTCGTGTGTCACAAGATTGTTCCCGCATATACACAATTGCTATCTTGGTTTGTGCATTTCGTAAAGTGGCCATACAAAAAAAAGAATAAGCTTTTAAGCAAAGAAAAAGAGTGAACAAAGAGCTTGTAAGCAAGTGCCATAGCATCATACCACATTGCATAAGATTGTCATATCCGATCATCTTGGATCATCTTGAGAGAAACACCGGGAACCATACATACATAGCATACTTGGGATAGAAGTTGATACATTTTGCATATCATAGGTTGTGCACAAGTGTCCTATCCGCCTATTGAGCTATCGTGCTAGCGTCTCTCTTGAGTTGTGCAACACGAGCGCTTTCTATGGATTCCACATTTTGAGCTCATTCCTTGGTTGCACGACCCCATTTATCTATCCGTGTGTGTGTGTTTCCGTGTGCCACATATTTCTATTGGTCTACTTGTTTCACTTGCGAATTTGTGAATCTCTTTCAACATTATTGACTCTTGCTAACATTTTGCATTGAATTTTTGTGCCACTATCCTCACCGAGCTACTCCATAAGCTTTAGTTTGTAGGTGTGAGTGAACAAGTCCGGTACCAATTCCACTATTCTTTCATCTCACATTGATTGAAACGGGATACATCCTCAACTTTGGGAAAAGGTAACTTGGTATTGTTTATCTCATTTCCTACTCACCTCTACTCGAGTCTTGTGATGGATAGGCAAGGAATTGCACCTTCGGTCTACAACAACAACGACGAGTTCGATGCCATGAAAAACTCCACCGACGCCAAGATGCAAGCTCAAATGGAGGAGATCAAAGCCCTCATCAAGTCCTACAAGCGATCTTCCTCATCTTTGAGAAGACGCTCAAGTACACATGCTTCCGAGCTAGCATCGCCGGCAAGATCAAATCGGCATCAACACCACCACCGACAAGAACGTGAAGGTCAAGAGCTCAACACCAACAACCACTCAACGACTTCACCATCTCCCTTGGCATCTTTGCCAAGCAACTTCAAGGCATCTTCGCCTTTGGACATACAACATCTTCGCCCACAAGCACCTCAAGAGAAGCTCCCCAAGCTCAAGACCGTGACTTCCACGAGCTACTACGACCTCGACACCGACCATGAGATTCCTTTCTATGGAACTCAAGAACCCGAGGAGTATCTCGAGTGGGAGCGCCTAATGGACGACTACCTCAAGCTACATCAATTTCCTCCCGAAGATCAAGTGAAGTGCGCCACAACGAACTTCCACGACTACGCGTCCACATGGTGGCTTCACACACATTCGGAGAGCTACGACATGAGTTGGCCCAAGACGAAGAGAGCTTTGCGGCGAGAGTTCGTGCCTCCAACCTACACGGAACAACTTCTACGCTAATTGGAGAACACCACCCAAGGATCAAAGTCCATCAACGAGTACTTCAAGGAGATGAAGAAAGCCTTGCGACGAGCCGGCGTGGAGGACCCCATGTCAATGAAGTTCCACTTCATGATGGGATTGAACAACAACATCTCCAAGACTATCTTCCTTGAGAACTACAAGTCCCTCGACGACAACTACATTGGTGCTCTCAAGGAGGAAAAAGAAATCATGAAGGCCAAGGCTTCTCCACCCCAAGCACACTTCTCAACGACCAAGCTCAAAGACGACAAGCATGAGGCTAGTACCACCAAGATGTCCAAGCTCGATGAGCTCCAAGACGATGCTCCCAAGTTCGACTTCACCGCCATCCCTCGTTGTGGCATTGATGATGCCGAGTCTACTTTGACCCTTTTTCAAGATGGTGCGGCGACAACTACGACTACGGAGACCTTGAAGGACCAAGCTTTGGAGGCAAGCAACTTGGTGACGAGCAAGGATGATGCTTCCATCTTAGGAGGCGAGAGTGATGATGTCCCATTTTCGGCCTTCATCCATGTAGACGATGACGAGATGATCGAGCATGGGATTTTTCCTTCGGTCATGGAGGAGAGTGATGATGTGCCATCTTCGGCCTTCATCCATGGCGACGGCGATGAGATGGTTGAGCATGGGATTTTCCCTTCGACCACGGCGACGTATGATGACTTGAGTGACTTTAGCCACCATATTGAGAGTGAGAGTGACTTCACCACTAGCCCCATGTATGATGAGTTGCCACAATTACCATGTGAGGAGAGCCACAACCTCCACCACTTAAGTGAGATTAGTGACTCCACCATATGTGAGTTTGAGTGCACCTATTTTGAGGGAGTGAGTGAACCACCACATAGAGAGAGTGTGATAGTTGATAGGGCATGTGAGGCCATTTCGATTTCTAACGACTTAACCTCTACCTCTATTGTGTCTTCTCATTTGGTGCTAGGTCCCATATATGATGACGCGCCGATACATGATGACTTCATCCTTCCTTTGGACAAGACGATGGCCATGGTGGAATATGATGCACCCCCCACATGGTTCCATCAAGATGAAGATGACCACCATTTGGTCTTTGCCACCTCACCTACACCACATGAGTGGAATGACAACGGTAACATAGGTGAAGGTGATGCTCTAGTCCCACTCGTGGACATTCTTGACATTGATTGCTTGCATGATGTTGATCATCCTATTACCATGCTTCATGCTAGTATGATATCCCCATGTGATGATTTACCCATTTATGATGAGTATGATAATTGCCATGTGGAGTCTCTTAGTTGTGATGCCATGTTACATAGGATTTCTTGTGATAATTCTTCAGGTCACATCATGTTTGACACTCCGCTTGACTTGTCGTATGCTATGCATGAGATCCACCATATGTCATATTTGCAATCTCATCGTAGTGACTATGCATATGCCATTAAAATTAACCCAATTTGCACTTATGGCATAGATGACAAGCCCATGGTTATTGGCATTTGTTTCTCTTGTGATGACACTGATATGCTCCCTTTGCATCATTTATCTCATATGCCATGCCATGACCACCTAGCTTTGGATATGCATTGTTTTGGGTGTTGCCCATATTCTTCATATCATGTTTCCGATATTGCTCATGAGGAGACCCCCATAGTTTCCTCATAAATTTTAGGAGATTTTGATTCATCCTATCCATTGCTTGATCCCAATACTTGTGTGCACAATATGCTTCCCATGAATAAACATGCTATTGATGTGCATATACTTCTATGCTAAATTTGCATCCCCATCCTGTCATACACAATAAATATTCTTTCATGATGGATGACATGTTCTTATACCATGCATCAAATTTCTATGAGCGATGCTTATCTTGTGCTAACTCACATGTGCACATACACATCATGATGAATGATGTGTACATTTACCACGTGCACATTTCTATGGTTTGTGTTTCTTTTGTGTAGGTACCCATGAATATTTGTCAACCTTGCAATCCCACGAGTTGACAAAATGATCTCTAGAGAGAAATGATGACTTGGGATCCCATGGATTGTCTTTCCCACCGCTCTCTTCGTGCAAAAACTTCGCGCATTTCTTCTACATGGCCCTCACTGGGCTATGAGTTATTGTCCACTACATATTATATGCCCATCTTGCCATGTTCACTTTGCATGATATGCTCATTCCTATGCCTTTGCCATGCATTTGTGACCCATGCTTTGCATTACACATGATGATTGATTCTAGTACTTGTATGTGTATTTGCAAGCTTGGTGGAGATATTGCTTGTTATTGCCATGTTTGCTTTTTGCCCCATGCCTATGATTATACTATGATCTTGCTTTGTGTTCATGTTTGTGATATGTCATGTGCATTGCATATGCCTATTATTTGCTCACATGACATGATTGCCATGATTTCCTCTAGTATGTTGCATGTTTGCACTACTAGCTTGCACGACATGATTGATATGCTTGCTTATGTTGCATCACCAATGATTCATACTTGCTCATTTCATGCGGTTGATGACAACCATCTACATGCTTTGCACATGATTGTTATTTATTCTTGTCATATATCTCCATATGTTGCCTCTCTGATGCTAGATGATTTGACATGTATTGAGTGCAACAATGATTTTCATCCTTCTAATGAGATTGCCCCCATAGCATTCTCACATATATTTGGAGATTTTGACATATTTCTTGTGAAGCATGTTTGTCTTACCTCTTTGCATCATATACCTAGTGCCATGAATATAACCATTGTTGCATCATATTATTCATGCACTTGTGCTTCTAATGGTTATGTGCAATAGAAGAGAACCATCATGATGGATGATGTGTTCATCTACCATGCACATACGTTCTTTCTTTTGTTGTGTGCATGTGTAGGATACTTGGACTTTGTGTCGACTTCCACTTCATGTGGATTGACCATTCGAGCTCTTGAGAGCGAGCCTCATACATTCGACCACGACTCGCTTCTACACCACCTTTCCTACCACTTCGGCATTGTGAAGAATGCACAAGGACACACCTTCAAGGTGTCATCTTTCTTGAGCATGGATATTGCGGATCATACTACTTGTGTTGCTTGCACCATGAGACTTATTATTCATCTTGGACCACTTGATTGCACACATGTTAGAGATCTTGCTACGACTTGTCATTTTCATCATCCCATGCAACATGATATATATGCCTTGTGTGTTGCATCCAATTCTTGGATTACTTGCTCCTCTCATATGTTTGGTTGCAACAATGTCGTCACTTCACATATGCCATGTCCCATTGATTGCTACATGCTTGCCTTGATTACCTCACACATGATGAACAATTGCTCTTTCCATTGTCTTGAGTGCCACACGATATTCACTACACCCTATGCACATTATGCTTGGATTGTCTTGCACTTGACCCATGTGTTTAGACACTTCATTTTATTTGGTGTTGTGAATGCTTCTTATGCCTACCATAGACCTTTCAGTGAGCGCTTTGCCCATGCTTGCTATGACTTTGAGGTAGATGCTTATTCTCTTGTTACACATATTTGCATCACTACCTCACATTTACATGCTTGTACCCATGATATCTTTGCTTGTGCTCTATTGATATGCTTACATGCCATGTCACAATCCTATGCCGCACCATATGCTTTGCATGCTGACAACACTTGTTTGGTGACTCACCTCTTGAATGCTTGGTTTTGCACTAACGCTAACCACATTTGTTTTTCCAAGTGTTTGTTGTCCTTACTCGTTTTGAAGGAATCACAAGACGGTGTGACATTGGAGAGTGCCCATTTCGAGCTTCAAGATGACAAGTACTTGGTGAACGTCCACTTCTACACGGCGAAGCCATCTCTTTCCCATGGTGATTTGGTTTTCGATCCGAGGTCGGATCTTTCCTAAGGGAGGGAGGCTTCGCAAATCGACCACCCCTCCTCCATTCTAGGGTTAGCAAAGGATTAGCTCATTTGAGATAGAGCTTTGCTCATCCATACGGATCTACTCCAGGAGAGAGACCACGGCCCCTCCACGGAGAAGATCACCTTGGATTCAAGACCCCCTCTTGGGTGGCCCCTTCAAGACCTCCTCATGGAGATGAACCTTACCTTGTATCTTTCCCTTTGTTGTTCATGTACCATGTGGATCTTGTGTGTTTGATTGTCTAGTGGATGTGTGATTGGACTTGTTCTTGAGTGTTTCCCCTTGTGATTTCTCACCGTTCTTCCCCGTGTTCTTTGCGTTCTTCGCGGGATCCGCTCCTTTCATGAAAGATCGGTCGTATAGGGTTCGACCCTACATTAGGTAGTCCCTTGACACAAGTAATCTGCCTAGTTGGGCATTCTTCAGCTAGGCGATTTCTTCACAATGAGGGCATTCCCCCTTGTGTTCTTTATGGGTGTGTCCTATTTCTCCACAGAGCTTGCATGCACAAGATTTCTTCATATCACTTCCATAAGGCTTCAGTTTCTGTGACACAAACTGAGACTTTGGCAAAGTCAACTTAAAATTCTTTCCAAGTGGTTACTCCTTGCCATCCATTGATGGTTTGGTACATCCTCCACCAAGTAGCAGCACCTCTTTCAAAGCACTGAAGAGCATGCTGGGTCATATCCTTTCCGACTATAGGGTTATTATTCATGTGATTCTCCATGTTCTGAATCCATCGGTCAGTCTCCATTTGACTTATCGGTCCAGGAAACATGAGTTCATATCCATTCATCCTCTATTGGGTCCATGGGTTTTGGGGTGAGATGAGAGAGATAGAGAGGGATGCACACAATATAAACAATAGTTTTGAAAAGACAGATTTTATTTTGTGGCTGTCGTAAAACATCAAACAAATGACAGCTCACAATCGTCGCATCTAACGTAGGTATATAACAGTGGTTTGGTCTTCTAAAGGTCAATAAATCTTCAAAGTCACCAAACTCTTCAAGTCTTGCTCATGTCTCGAATGGCTACTTCCGATCGTGTTTTGTCCTTCTCAAGTTCTTTTGCCAGATCTTCTCTGTTGACGCGAAGTCTCTCATGACGTCCTTCAATATTTCTAGAGTTGCGGTCCAAACTTCTGGGTTTCAACATCCTTGGCATGAATCGTGGTCCTACTGTCCTTCAGTTCCTGAAGAATCTCCGGTATCTCGAGGTTTTGCTCCTCCAGCTTGCCTACTTTTAGCTTCTGGGTCCTGAGTTCTTCACAAAATACTTCTTTGTCAAATACGGCTTCTTGCAGGTCCATCTTAACTTCTGCTCGAGATCCTGGTGATACACCAGCTAAGGTTAAAACTTCATATTTTACTGATAGGTGCTCCATTATCCCTTTTGTCATCTAATCCTTCCGACGAAATGCATGCTTAACTCAGCACAGTAACAACAGCATAAGCGGGTCATAACATCATGGATAACTTGTGTTTATGCCCATGTCATTGCCATGAGCTAAACATTTCCATAGTTGATATCTCCTGCCTTTAGGGTTTTCTTGACAAAAACATTGAGTTCTAACGCTCCATGTTCTGGCCTTTCTCTGACACACTTTGATCTCGTGTATTGACAGCTTCAATTATCTGACAAGTTCCATAAGGGTAGCCTTCCTAGGTCATACCAATCTAGAAATTCTTCAGAGAGTTCAAATTCTCCTAGTCTTCAGAGTCTTCAACCGTTGTAGTTTCCATTACTATAATGCTCGGTAAAATATTCTTCATTCCGAAGTGGTCTTAGTTGTCCGGTGGCTTGTACTTCTTGGAGTGGTCTCATCAGTCGAATCTTCATGTGGTCAAAAGGGGAACAGGGTATAGTCTAACTAAAAGGGAATATTTGAATAAGCTCAGAAGAGAGATAAAAGATCTTTTTGAAAATAGAGTTGTAGAGAAAATCTTTCCTATGGGCTTGCCAGTTTGTAGGGGTCACGTCCTACATTCAACATGTGCTCTGATACCATCTTGTAGCGACCCGACGTCAGACGGTCAAGTCTTTGTGCTTAAGTATCATTCCTAGATCAGTATGCTGACACACATAGTACTCGAGGATTTATAACAGAGGTAAATCACATGTATAAAGTAACGTAAATACTATTACCTCAATCCATATAGCGGAAGTAACAACAAGGTTGTGGATTCCCATCAACACCAATGGCAAAGTTGAGTGTAGAAATCATAACCCTAACGTATCACTTACTCGTCGTAAGATTCCTGCAACATGAGACGTTGTAGCCACAAAGGGTCAGTACATTGAATGTACTAGCAATTTCACACTGTAGAGCAATGTTGAATAATGGCTATCACTACATGCATATTTGGCTGGTGGAGGCTCTAAGTTTATTTTTGCATAAAGCTAATTTTTCCTACAACAAAGGAATATATTTTATTTAACAATAAAGTTTGTTGAAAACATTGAGAATGTTCCTCCAACTCAATCCCAAAATAATAATTATGAACCCAACAAATTAATTTAGTAAAGTGATGAGATCAACATGATAATCCAAATACCAGAGACTCAAGATGTCCATAACCGGGGGCACGGCTAATCATGATTAGTTTGTACACTCTGCAGAGGTTTGCGCACTTTTCCCCACTAGACTCGATCTCCTCCGTTGGATTTCTCGCACTACATGGTGTTCGAGAAACGGATGACCGAGACACAGTCTTTCAGAAACATTAACTCCTTACTCTCGGTAGACCGTTACACCTACTTTCCCCTACATCTGCTAGCCTACCACTGAAAGAGGTCATGCAACATACTCAACTATGCTAGAGCCCATAATAGCTTGTGGCTGCACACGGAAGTTTCTAGCATGAATAATCTTATGATCCCTTTGAGCCTGGGTGGCATTCCATAGGATGATAACACGGGTTCCCTGGGATCTCCTAGGACAACGCTGGTATATCCCGAGGTGTCTGGGCAAGACAATCGTATATCCCCAGGGTGCCCCAACCAATCCACCGAGATGTGTATTAAAGTGGCCACCTTAAGTTTCCCTTAGATAATATTACTCCCGCAACTTTCATGAATTCTCTCAAACCAATCCACGTCTACAAGCATAGCATAGCAGTATAAGCATAACATAGAAGTAACTCCCAGGGGTTTGATTTAAAAGGACAATAGGTTCTACCTCATCAACTACTTCCCAAAGCCCACATATTAATCATATCCTACTCATGCAATGTTTGAGGGTGAAACTAATGCATAAAAACTGGGTATGAAAGGGATATGATAAAAGTGTGAACTTGCCTCATACTGCTGATGAAGATGATTCGCACTCATAACCCCTGATAGTTCTACTCGTCACACTCCGGTAAATCTAGCGTGAGCAAGCAATTTCATACATAAGCACTCATGCAAAAGAATCGAAGAAAAGATCTCGGAAAACTTCGAAAACAAGAAAACAACTCTTGCAACAGAAAACAATTTCTAACAGTTCCAAAATTAAGTGAATTTGGACTTATCATAAAGTTTAGGTCAAGAGCTTTGATTTGCAAAAAGAATCAACTCAAACGGAGTTATAAAACTGTAGTTATGATCAAACGAAGTTCGAATACAAATCTGTTTGAATTCAAATTTTAAAACTATCAAAAACATGTTTGAGTTGGATTACTGGATAGAGGGGATCATAACAAAGAGGTGGGCGTTGGTTTCGTTGGATTTGGACAAACGAGCGAAAAGTAGCGCACGTTTGAAGATTAGGGACTAATCTATAAATAAAAGATTCACGGAAGGGTCCCTAGCCGAAATTAAACAGAAAAAAGAAAAATCTACCGGACGAACGTCCGCTATGAAAACCTAACGAACGGATTCGTTCGCTGCGAAGAGATAAATAGCGAGCGTTCGCTATTTAGAGAATAACGGTTCGAAATAAAAAAACTAACATATCTAATCCTAGCCCTAGGTCTACGATCGGACGGGCGTGGGCGGCTGGTGGCTTACCGCGGCGGCGGCGATTGTTGGCGGCGAAGAAGACGGTGGCGGCGGTGGCGTCTGTGAGCGAGGAGGCAGTCTCGGGCGTTGGCAGAGAAGGCGGAGTAGCTGGGGAGGGGCGGCGATGACGACGGTGGTGTCGACGAGGGTCGACGACGGCGGTGGGGCGCGGGGCAACGGCGGCAGATCTCGTCGGAGCTCGAGCTCTGGCGAGGTTTGTGTGAGGCTGCAGGAGGTGATGGTGGCTAAGGTTCGAGGAAAAAGAGGCCGGGTGCCCCGAGTATTTATACAGGGTCTTCATGGAGGAGGGGCTAGGCTCGGGGTAGAGTCACGGACGGATTCAGTCGGTGGCCGGCGAGACGTGGACGCGCGGGACTCCGACGCGAGGATGAAGATGACCCTGACAAGCGGGATCCACCTGTCGGCGGCTGAGGCCGAGCGGGAGAGAGAGAGAGGGCCGCGGTGCGGGCGCGTACCGCCTTGTGCGTTGGCTAGGCCATGGGCCGAAAGGCCTGTCGGGCCGGCTGGCTAGCGCCATGACGCGGGAAGTGTTTTTTTTATTTGAACCGAGAGAAAAAGAAAAGAAAGAGAAAGAATATAAAATATTATATAGGCATATAGTATATCAAAATTTTCAGAGAAATATTTTCTACAACATGAACATTATTCTAGCTTCAAATAAAATGCACAAAATTTTAAATAAAACAAACAGTGCTACAACTCTAATAAAATCCAATAAAAAACATTTTAAAATATACCAAAATTATTTCAATTTTATTTCTCTCCAATTCTATGATGTAGGGAATCATGTTACCCTATTTTCCATATATTTTATGTTTGGAGAAAAATAATTTAAATAAAACCAACTAACTCCAAATTGAAAATAAATTTCAAAGGGACTTTAAATTTGATTCTTTGAAACTTCCAACTCATATTTCATATGTTTGAGGAAGTCATTTTATCTTCTCTCATGAAAATCATTGAGTTGCTTAAAGTTTCTGAATTTGAAATAGTTCCAAATGGAATTCAAATATTTTCAAAACCCTTTTCATTTATTTAAATGAAAGAAGTCATATCATCACTCCAGGGTTTTGTGATGAAAAGTATTTGAAATCACGGAGATCATAAATTCAAAATTGAAATTTTAGGGAAAGTCATTTTATTCCCTCTCATTTAACTTTCAATAAGTTTCAAATTTCACTCAATTTCACACAATCAATCAAATAATCAATCATAACTATCTATTTAATATAACATTCCAAAATTTAGAATTTTGGGATGTTACAAACCTACCACCCTTAAAATGAATCTCGTCCTCGAGATTCGGAGAGGCTAGAAAGAAATAGATTAGGTTTGGGGGTCTTCTCAAAATCCATCGACCGTCTCCGGGGTCTCGGGTGCTACCACCCTTAGAAGCATTGATACGGTTCCATCAAAATTCATATACTCCTTCCTTATTGTTGACAGGGTCGGTCTTCTCATATTCTCGAAAAAATTCCTTCTCTGGCTCTTCCGGTAGCTGCATAACCTTTTCCTCAATTCTTCTGTCCTTTCATCTTGGTATGGTTATTCCGAGACTGGGTCTTCTTAGCTGACGGGTCTAGCGCCAATACTAATTAACTATTGATATCTCATGGTGGTCATCAATTTATGGTTTCTCCTGCAGGAAATGGGTCTAGGCTTCATTCTCACCATATGGCCTACGATTGGCAACAGCTACCTTGTATAAGGGAAAAAATTGTCAGACCATTCTAAGCTTTAAACAAGGTTTTGATCGTCGTCGCTCTGCTATGGGTAAGTCACTCAGATTTACCATCCCATATATCAAGGCAAATAATAAGAGTAAGTCGGTATGGTGATCAATCCATCCCGCACCCAAATCATTACCTTGTATATAGTTTAGCGAATCTCGCATTCTAACACTCGGTCATCCTCACAAGCATTGCAGAATTTCTCTTGTCGATGAACTAAGTCCGGATATATCCATTGATTCTACAAGACAAACAAACATCTATCATTCCTTCACAACTCTCAGGTTTAGCGTAACTCCTATAAGATCGTCAGTGGATAAGGTCGTTGTAAGTGCATCTAGTGCCACCCCTAGTTGGTTTTGGAGTATTGATGACAAACCGGGTTGAGGGACTAATGTGTTTGTGAGAATTGCAGGATAACACAGGTAGTAGTCCCTCATTGATTCAGTTTACCTACCGGAGATGACCCCTAAAAATGTATGAAGACATTGAAGACAAAGGTGGTATGTGAAGATATTCACATTGAAGACTATGACATGAGAAGACATCACGTGAAGACTATGGAGTGCGAAGACTTAGTTGTTTCGTTGTTTCCTTTTCTTCTGTGTTGAGTCATAGGAACCACCGTACTGTTAAGTGGGGTCCTAGTGAACAAAGTCAGAGTGACTGAAGTGATGCTCAACCAAAATCCTATGTCTTCGAGCGAAGACAATGAGAGCAAATCTTATCCAGAGCTGGATGAGTCAGCTTTACTTGTAGCCCAAGTCAAGCTGCCGCGTGTGTTTGAAATCTGACCGTTGGAACACGTGTCAGTTCCTTAGTGACCCAGGGTCATTTCAGAAAAATCAGGTCGGGTTTCCTAGTGGCTATAAATAGCCCACCCCCTACACCATAAATTGGTGGCTGCTCAGAGTTAGTGCACGGCTTTTGTCGTTTGAGAGCAACCCACCTCCGAAGCTTTTGAGAGAGAGAAATCCTTGCGAGGACAAAGCCCAAACACCCAGAGCCAAAGAGTGTTAGGCATCACTGAAGTCTTTCTGTCCGCGTGACCTGAAGACTTGTTACACTTGAGGACTGTGAATCCTCCAGCCGGTTAGGCGTCGCGTTCTGAGCATCCAAGAGTCATTGTGGATCGCCGGTGAACGAAGTCTGTGAAGGTTTGGAAGTCTACCTTGAAGTCTTACCAGAGTGATTGGGCGAGGACTGGGTGTCCTTAGCTCAAGGGGAATAAGGTGAAGACACGGTCTTCTGAGTTAAATCTCAGCCTCCCTAACCAGACGTACAGTTGTCACAGCAACTGGAACTGGTCCAACAAATCCTTGTCCTCACCAAGCGACTGGTTCTATCTTCTCCCTCTCTTTATTTACAGTTTGTCTTCGTGAAGTCATTGCCTGCCTGTGTTACCTGTTTGACTTCACTGTGTGACTTCTATTGTTATTTGGCTTCATACTATCTTCCATCCTGATCATTACTACCTAGCTGCTATTAGTCTTCGTGCTTTCACTTCATTGAATACTTGACTATGGCTTGCATAGTGTAGTCTACCTTCCGCTGCATGTTAATAGGTTCATTTCTATCGTTTGTCTTCGAAACTCCCATGTTTTGAAGACTTTCATAAAAATCGCCTATTCACCCCCCTCTAGTCGATAACTAGCACTTTCAATTAGTATGAGAGCAAGGTACTCCCTTGTTCTGTGTGATTCGGTTTAACCACCTGGAGTTTTAGCTATGTCGACTGCAGGGATAATCAAAGTCTCCGCTGCGTGCCCCGTCTTCGATGGAACTGAATATCCCTACTGGAAGAATAAGATGCGCATGCATCTTGAAGCCATTGATGTCGACCTCTGGTATGTCGTCAAGAATGGTGTTCCCAAGACTGGTGAAGGTGTCACCCCTGCTGATGTCAAGAAGTTCATTCAACTGGATTCTACTGCCAAGAACATCATCTGTGGTCATCTGACCAAAGGACAGTATGGCCGTGTGAGTGCTCTGGAAACGTCGAAGCTAGTCTGGGACTGGCTCTCCAAGGTCAACGAAGGCGTCTCAACCCAGAGAGATCAAAGGATCAGTGTTCTTCGCAACCTCTTCAACCGCTTCAAGAGAAACGACAATGAGAATGTCCAGCTCACGTTTGATCGCCTCACTGACATCACAAATGAGCTTCGTGCTCTCGGCGCCACTGAGATCACCAAGCATGAAATCGTCAAGACACTCTGAGATCACTTGACAGCTC
Source organism: Triticum aestivum (assembly GCF_018294505.1). Lineage (NCBI taxonomy): Eukaryota > Viridiplantae > Streptophyta > Magnoliopsida > Poales > Poaceae > Triticum > Triticum aestivum. The sequence goes on from NC_057799.1 coordinate 246,362,954, forward strand.
GTTCGACACCCTTGCCCTGATGATACAAGAACGCCCTGACTTCAAGACACTCGATCCGTCTGACATACTTGAGAGGCTCAACACACATGAGTTCCAGCTATCTGAGAAAAGAGATATCTATGGTCCCAACTATGGCCGAACTCGCGCTTTGAAGGCAAAAGCTGTTTCCTCATCTGAAGAAGAATCTGACTGCAGTTCTGGTGATCCTGAAGACATTGGAAAGGAGCTTGCTATGCTTGTGAAGAAGTTCCAGAAGTTCACTAAGAAGAAGGGCTTCAGAAAGTCTTCACGATCCAGCTCAAGAAATGATGAAGCTTCCACTCATGATTACAAGAAGAGAACATGTCACAAGTGCAAGAAACCTGGACACTACATCTCTGAGTGTCCACAGTGGGACAATGAGAACAAGAAGAAGAAGAAGAGAAAGGAATATGATTCTGATGACAAGAAGAAGAAGAAATCCTCAAAGTCTTCTTCCAAGTCTTCGTCCAAGTCTTCATCACACAAGAAGAGCTCATCTGGCAAGGCTCGTGCTTTTGTTGGCAAGGAGATGGATTCAGAGGAGGAGTCTGCTTCTGAGGAGGCGGAGGTGGAGTCTGAGGAGGAGTCCGACTCTGGCGTTGCAAGTCTGGCTCTAGCTACAGCCTACTTTGCCAAGTCCATCTTCAACACTGAAGACAATGGCCCTGTCACCAACGCTGATGCTAATGACAAGGACGACTCTGCTCCCACCTACTGCTTCATGGCACGTGGTGCCAAGGTAAAATCACGCGATGCTTACTTTCAAACATCAAGTGAAGATGACTCTGATTGTGAATCCAAACCCAGCTACAAAACACTTGCTAAAATTGCAACTGAACAACAGAAAGCTATGGAACATACTCAAAAACTGTTAGACAAAAGCGATGACCTGTTGGACGCGGAAATGACCCGATCTCAGTCCTTAATTGAAGACATAAAAAATCTTCATGTTAAGTACCAGGAACTTGAAAGTCGTCATGAAACGCTCTCAACGACTCATGAAAAGCTTTCCTATGATTATCTTCAAAGGAAGCAAGAACTTGAGAAATTGAGAGCGGCTCATGAAGATCTTCAAAAGGAGAATGAGTCACTTCGCGCTCAACAGATCAGTCCCGCTCAGGAAGGATTTGAACCACCATGTCTAAATGCCTTGAGCGTGATAACGCTACTTCTATTGCTGAATGTTCTACTGCTGCTACTGTTGCAATATCATCAACTGTTGATGTGGTAACTAAACCCTCTTCTGAGGACCACTACTATTGCTGATGAAAATGCTAGGTTGAAGACATTGCTTGAAACAGGGATGTACAAAAGTCTCAAAGGGCATCAGACACTGTGCGATGTCCTCAAAAAGCAGATTCTGAATTGAAACCCTAGGAAAGAGGGTGTTGGGTTCGAGAGGAAAATGAATGTTGATGGTTCCTACTGGAAGCCTGAGCAGTACCCCAAGACCACATGGGTTGCTGCAAAGGGGCCTTCAATGGATCCATCCACTTTATCTGGCTTCACTTGTGCTAACCCAGTTATCATTGATGAATCCTTTGATGCAAACTATAAACTGTTTAAGAATCAGAATGGTGAAGTGTTCGCCAGGTATATTGGTACTAACTGCAGGAATGGGCCACCTATGAAGAAGATCTGGGTTCCCAAAAGTTGTCTTGAGAATCTTCCTGTGAATGTCATCATGACACCGCCTGGGAAGAAGACAAATCCCAGACCAAAAGCTTCATATGGTCCAAAGGCTTCATACAGATACAGGACTCACCTGAGTCACCCTAATGCCAATGTTTTGCAGGGAAATCATACTCAAACTTATGAATATGAGCGTGTTTCATCAAACCGCTATGTTCATAAAACTAAGAACTTTTCTGCTTATTCATATGAGTATCATTCATCTCCTGCAAGGCTATTTGCTAGGGCTCCAAAGCCGAAGTTCTCAGATGCTGCACTTAGACTCATTGCTTCTAAGCCACCCCTGAAGATGTGGGTGGTTAAGAAGAATTAACTTTCTTTTGCAGGGAAAGGTCTCCAGCCGGAAATCAAAGGCGTCTGATGCTAATGCTGGGGACCTAAAACATCTTGTAGGGCGCAAGATAAAATGCCCAAATGGTCTTACTATGTATTTTGTTCCTGAATCGCTTGCCAATCATCCTATCAGTCCTAACCTTGATCTGAGCTTTGATAATCCTCTTGTGCATCAAATGTTTATGCTTCACAATACTCTTGGTGAAGCCTATCCCCCTAAATGTACTGTAGGGTATGACACCTCATGCTTCAGAATGGATTATGGACAGCGGATGCACTAATCATATGACTGGTGATCGAAGTCTTCTCATGGACTCAACTTACGTCCATCTGACAAAAGTCACATCACATTTGCTGACACTAGTAAAAGCAAGGTATGGGTCTAGGTAGAGTTGCAATCTCAAAGGATCAGCACATGGATAAAGTGATGCTTATTGAATCCCTTGGTTTCAACTTAATGTCTGTCTCAATGCTTTGCGATCTGAACATGATTGTGATATTTGGAAAATATTGTTGTCTTGTACTAATGGAATCTGACAAGTCTCTAGTCTTTGAAGGGTATCGGAAAGATGATTTGTACATGGTAGATTTCTCAGCAGGACCACAGCTTGCCGCATGTCTTCTAGCAAAAGCTTCAGAGTGCTGGCTCTGGCATCGGAGCCTAGGGCATGCTGGCATGAGGAACTTGCATACGCTTGCAAAGAAGAAACACGTCATAGGAATCGAGGGCGTCAAGTTCAAGAAGGATCACTTATGGGGTGCCTGTGAAGCTGGAAAGATGACAAGGGCCAAGCATCCCTCGAAGACAATCATGACGACATCTCAACCCTTCGAGCTGCTACACATGGACTTATTTGGCCCTACTCACTACTCTACTCTCACTACTACTGCTTGTCTCTATGGTTTCGTCATTGTTGATGATTATTCAAGATATACTTGGGTGCACATAATTCTCTACAAGACTAAAGTGCAGGATGTATTCAGACGCTTCGCCAACCGTGCCATGAACAACTATGGCGTCAAGATCAAGCATATCATAAGTGACAACGGCACAGAGTTCAAGAACACCAGCCTCAACCTTTACTTGGATACATTGGGAATCACTCATGAGTTCTCAGCTCCGTACACACCTCAGCAAAATGGCATCGCGGAGCGCAAGAACAGAACACTCATTGAGATGGCTCAGACGATGCTCGATGACACAAGACTCCAAGAAAATTCTAGCCTGAAGCCATTGATACTGCATGTCACATCATCAACCATGTTTATCTTCACAAGGTTCTAAAGAAGACATCCTATGAACTCCTAACTGGTAAGAAGCCAAATGTCAGTTACTTCAAAGTATTTGGTGCTAGGTGCTGGATCAAGGATCCACATCACACTTCAAAATTTGCACTGAAAGCACATGAAGGATTTATGCTTGGTTACGGAAAGGATTCGCACTCCTACAGAGTCTTCAACCTCTTTCACTATAAAGTGGTTGAAACTGTGGATGTGCGATTCGATGAGACTAACGGCTCACAAAGAGAGCACCTAGTGAATCCATCAAGCTTATGGGAACTGGAGAAATCATACCGTCTGAAGCACAACCTGAAGAGGAACTTATCATTTCTGCACCTAATCAACCTGAAGACAATGCTCAGCCTGAAGACAATCCTCCTAACGATGATAATGATCAGCAAGAGCAAAATCTTCGTCCAGTTCATCCTCGTGTTGCAAATGAAGTATAGATTGAGAAGATAATTGATCGCATCAATGCGCCTGGTCCACTCACTTGTTCAAGAGCAACACAGCTAACAAATTTCTATGGGCACTTTGCATTTGTCTCAATATCAGAACCCAAGAAAGTTGCTGAAGCCTTCATGGAACCTGAATGGATTCAAGCTATGCAAGAAGAGCTTCAACAGTTCAAGCTGAACAATGTCTGGGAACTTGTCAAGCGTCCTAACCCTCGCAAGCACAACATAATAGGCACCAAATGGATATATCGCAACAAGCAAGATGAGCATGGTTAAAGTCATCAGAAACAAGGCTCGTCTCGTTGATCAAGGATACACTCAAGTGAAGGGATAGACTTCGATGAAACATTTGCTCCTGTGGCTAGGCTTGAAGCCATTCGCATATTGCTAGCATACGCAAATCATCACAACACCCTTCTGTATCAAATGGATGTGAAGAGTGCCTTTCTCAACGGCAAGATTGAAGAAGAATTGTATGTTGCACAACCTCCTGGCTTTGAAGATCCAAAACATCCTGATATGGTATACAAGCTTAACAAGGCACTGTATGGCCTCAAACAAGCCCCTCGCGCTTGGTATGACACACTCAAAGACTTCTTGAAGAGCAAAGGCTTCAAACCTGGTTCCCTGGATCCCACACTCTTCACCAAGACATATGATGGTGAACTGTTTGTGTGCCAAATATATGTGGATGACATTATCTTCGGCTGCACCAACCAAAAATACAGTGATGAGTTTGGACACACGATGCAAGAGCAATATCAGATGTCCATGATGGGTGAGCTGAAGTTCTTCCTTGGTCTTCAAATTCATCAGCAAAGCAATGGCATCTTCATATCTCAAGAGAAATATCTCAAAGATTGCCTGAAGAAGTTTGGAATGCAAGACTGCAAAGGTTACACGACGCCAATGCCAACCAAGAGCCATCTGAGTCCTGACGCCAATGGTAAAGAGTTTGATCAAAAGGTATACTGCTCCATGATTGGTTTTTTACTTTATTTATGTGCATCTAGGCCAGATATCATGCTTAGTGTTTGCATGTGTGCTCGATTCCAAGCGACACCAAACGAATCGCATCACTTAGCTGTGAAGCAAATTCTTCGATATTTGGCTTACACCCCAACATTAGGATTATGTTATCCAAAGGGCTTAGAATTTGATCTAGTTGGATTCTCGGATGTTGATTATGCTGGTGACAAGGTGGATCGCAAGTCTACATCAGGCACATGTCACTTTCTGGGACGATCACTTATCTGTTGGTATTCAAAGAAGCAGAACTGTGTATCACTCTCCACTACTGAATCTGAATATATTGCTGCTGGATCTTGCTGTGCTCAGCTTCTATGGATGAAGCAAACACTCAATGACTATGGCATCCATCTGAAGCAAGTACCACTCTACTGCGACAATGAAAGCATCATCAAGATTGCCAACAACCCAGTTCAGCACTCGAAGACAAAGCACATTGAAATTCATCATCACTTCCTCAGAGATCATGTTATGAAGGAAGATATTGATGTCATTCACATCAACACTGAAGAGCAATTGGCAGATATCTTCACAAAGCCCTTGGATGAGAAAAGGTTTTGCAAGTTGAAGTGTGAGCTAAATATCTTGGAATCCTCGAATGTCCTGTGATCAGGCACCCATCCTAACACTTATGCATGTTGATGACTTAGATGTGCAACACATGAAGTAATGTATATCTTCAATCAATGAACACTTACACTCTGAGTGTGAATACATTAATGCAGAATTTGACTTCGGAGCGCCACGATAATTGTGCGCCGTGTCTGGGTCTAATACTTCCTATACGGTGGGTAACGCCACCACCAAACTTTTGTTTGGAATGTTTTCTCTTGGCGTTACATTTGTTGAGTCTTCGCATTTGATTTATCTTCAGCATTGATTTGTCTTCATGTTTATCTTCACAATGTTGATTTGGTCTTATTCTGATATATACATATATTAGTGTTCTGTCCTCTACAACATTCACTTATAGCTATGTCTTCTTTGTTGAATCTTTTAAACTAAGTGAATGTGATCGGACCCTACCCTCTCTATGCTTCTACCTCAAACTCTATCTATCCAAATCATATGCATTCTGCTGAAACTGTCGAATGTCTTCTCTGCGTCCTTGTCAGTAGAAGATACAGAGACAAACATTAATTCTGTTTTAAATGCTCAATCCTTATTGCCTGAAACCCGGAGAAGCCGGAACGACCACCCGACAGTCCAGGGGTGCGTGGGAACATGGAACAACTTCCAATGTGTTGCATGTTCGCCACGTGTCCCTCAGATGTGAACCGCTAGGGGCACCTGCGTAATTGCGTTGTGCCGTCCCTCTCCCTATAAATGCACATCCCAGGCTGCATCAGGCTCTGACCTCTTTGGTGTGAAGTTCTACGCTCCATGGATTATGCGTCTTATCAAGCTTCACTCTGCCGTCAACTATCAGCCTTCTGCACGCAACCATCTGATATTTTTGCCAGAGGTTGATATGTCAGTTGAAGCCATATACCCAGAGCCTGCCAAGGAGCCTGTTTGTCTTCACAATGTTGATCACCAAAGCTTCACACAACCCATTGAAGGAGTTCAGGCCGTCACTCGTGTTTATCCTTTGGCTGGCAATACACGCTTCCCTCACCGTGCCCATACTGAAGCCACTGAAAGCACTATTGCTCAAAGGCCTCGGAAGTGATCTCGTGTTCTCAATGACCGAGAGCTTCTCGTTGCCCTGCATCAGAAACAGGATAAGCATCACTACTGGCTGAAGCGGCAGATGCAAAGCCTCTTGGTGGACGTCAATCACATTCGCAACCTTGCCACCAAGAATGCATTTGTCACTCATGAAACCTGTTGGAGTTCATGGAAGAGTTTGACTTTGCTCAGTGCTGAAGCTGATCTTCAAGACGATGGCTTCACTGAAAGATTCAAGTTTGACTCCACTCCTCCAAGGAATGCTGTCTTGTGTCGCACTCCCTCTCTTGAAGACTCTGACTATTACTCATCAGGTGCAACGGTGAGTGCAAGATTCATTGATGACCAAGATGATGCTACTTCACCACCTGCAACGTCGGCGCGTATCGACACTGCACCAAGTTCTTCTGCACCACCAAACCTCAATGATGACCCTGCTTTTTAACCTACTCCTCATGGGAACGAGTAGAGACTCTATTTCTTCAAACCTTTTTGGTCCTTACTGACAAAAGGGGGAGAAGCATATGAGTTGATAGTCTTCAAGTTGGTCCATATGGCTGGTTGCTTTATATATTTTGCCAAGTGTTTACAACTCTCGCTTTTGATACATTTGGTTCTTTGAGTTGTAACACTTAAACTTGATGGTCGTCTGCTACTTGTTTGCTATTATGTGATGCGATGATAAATTCCGCATGTGCGATGATAAATCCCGCACGAAGTCATATTGCAGACGTCCATTTTCCATTATGCATGTTATTATCTTCGTTATATCAAATCATGCATGATGAATTGTCTTCATAAGTTGAAGAGGATCTCCACAAGTACAACCTGCCATGTGCATTTGCATTCCAAAAGCAAATTACTTATATGCACATCTTCAAGGGGAGCCTTTTGCTACTTATGAATACAATACCTTAATCCTCTACAATTTCACATACTTTTATCCCCGTTGAAAACTTCAACCAGTTTGTCATCAATCACAAAAAAGGGGGAGATTGTAAGTGCATCTAGTGCCACCCCTAGGTGGTTTTGGAGTATTGACGACAAACCTGGTTGAGGGACTAATGTGTTTTTGAGAATTGCAGGATAACACAGGTAGTAGTCCCTCATTGATTCGGTTTACCTACCGGAGATGACCCCTAAAAATGTATGAAGACATTGAAGACAAAGGTGGTATGTGAAGATATTCACATTGAAGACTATGACATGAGAAGACATCGCGTGAACACTATGGAGCGTGAAGACTTAGTTGTTTTGTTGTTTCCTTTTCTTCTGTGTTGAGTCATAGGAACCACCGTACTGTTAAGTGGGGTCCCAGTGAACAAAGTTAGAGTGACTGAAGTGATGCTCAACCAAAATCCTATGTCTTCGAGCGAAGACAATGAGAGCAAATCTTATCCAGAGCTAGATGAGTCAGCTTTACTTGTAGCCCAAGTCAAGCTGCCGCGTGTGTTTGAAATCTGACCGTTGGAACACATGTCAGTTCCTTAGTGACCCAGGGTCATTTCGGACAAGTCAGGTCGGGTTGCCTACTGGCTATAAATAGCCCCCCCCCCTACACCATAAATTGGTGGCTGCTCAGAGTTAGTGCACGGCTTTTGACATTTGAGAGCAACCCACCTCCGAAGCTTTTGAGAGAGAGAAATCCTTGCGAGGACAAAGCCCAAACACCCAGAGCCAAAGAGTGTTAGGCATCACTGAAGTCTTTCTGTCCGCGTGATCTGAAGAGTTGTTACACTTGAGGACTGTGAATCCTCGAGCCGGTTAGGCGTCGCGTTCTAAGCATCCAAGAGTCATTGTGGATCGCCGGTGAACGAAGTCTGTGAAGGTTTGGAAGTCTACCTTGAAGACTTACCAGAGTGATTGGGCGAGGACTGGGTGTCCTTAGCTCAAGGGGAATAAGGTCAGGACACGGTCTTCTGAGTTAAATCTCAGCCTCCCTAACCAGACGTACAGTTGTCACAGCAACTGGAACTGGTCCAACAAATCCTTGTCCTCACCAAGCGACTGGTTCTATCTATTCCCTCTCTTTATTTACAGTTAGTCTTCGTGAAGTCATTGACTACCTGTGTTACCTGTTTGACTTCACAGTGTGACTTCTATTGTTGTTTGGCTTCATACTATCTTCCATCCTGATCATTACTATCTAGCTGCTATTAGTCTTCGTGCTTTCACTTCATTGAATACTTGACTATGGCTTACATAGTGTAGTCTACCTTCCGCTGCATGTTGACAGGTTCATTTCTATCGTTTGTCTTTGAAACTCCCATGTTTTGAAGACTTTCATAAAAATCGCCTATTCACCCCCCTCTAGTCGATAACTAGCACTTTCTGTCGTAACTTCTTCCAGGGTTTTTCCTTCAGCAAGAGTGTGCTTGCTTCTTGGCTGGTCCTGGAGCCCGTGGGTTATGGCCCATCTCATCACTTGTAAACCTTAAACTCATCATCGGGGCAACAGATCATTATTCCAACATCCACTTCCTAGCATTCTTAAATCCATCCAATTGGACTATCTCCCTTCCTTCTATTGGTGCCAAACTAAAATGTGATTACTCAAACTCATCATGGGGTTACAATTGCTCCATATTTCCAACATCATACCTCCTTTATACTCCAATAGTACTTCATCTCTTCATATTCTTGGGGTATCCCACATATCGAGATAAAACTTATACTTATGAAGTCCACTCTGTGGAACATCATTGTCCTTTCCAAGGGTCAAATCTCCTCAGCTAACTTTATTGATTCTCCAATGATTACAATCTCTTGCTTTTCCATTACATGCCTCAACTCATCGCCTCAATATAAAGGAAAATGTTCTCACTACTACTACTATCTTTCTCACTGACTCAACTATTCAACACGCAAATCCTCATTGGGACAATCTCGGGCAAAGTGCCCTGCTTCATTACAGCAGAAACATGTTACTTTCGACATGTCTCGTGGTTTCCTTATAACTACATAGCCTCCTTGGGTCCTCAGCGTCCTTTTTGGGCAACACCTGAAGTAGTGCCCTGAGTTCTTGCACCTGAAACAGGTGATATGACTCAGGTCCTTCCTGGAAACCAATCTATTTCTCTTCCTGGACTTTTCCGTTCCAATCAGGGCTTCTATTTCCTGTGGGTCATACCCTAGTTCCTCTGTCGGGAATTCTACTAGATCCCCATTCAAACAATTCTGGGAGATGTGTCCTTCTTCTCCAGATGAATAGCATGACTTGGTGCTGGGTTTAATTGGGTCTTCTTCGGGTGTGACCTCCACCCCTTCCTTCATCACAGGTTCTTGTAAAATTTCAATGAGGGCTCCTTTCATTACTTCTTTCTTCTGCTGGATGGTTCTTTGTACCATGGGGTAAATGTGACACTGAGCAGGGTAGTGGGTAGTCTGTTCACACAAGTAATCTGCCTAGTTGGGCATTCTTACTCTGGGTGCCTTTCTTCAAAATGAGGGCATTCCCCCTTGTGTTCTTTATGGATGTGTCCTATTTCTCCACAGAGCTTGCATGCAAAAGGTTTCTTCATATCACTTCCATAAGCCTTCAGTTTCTGGGACACAAACTGAGACTTTGGCAAAGTCAACTTAAATTCTTTCCAAGTGGTTACTCCTTGCCATCCATTGATGGTTTGGTACATCCTCCACCAAGTAGCAGCACCTCTTTCAAAGCACTAAAGAGCATGCTTATCCTTTCCGACTATAGGGTTATTCTTCACGTGATTCTCCATGTTCTGAATCCATCGGTCCGTCTCCAATTGACTTATCGGTCCAGGAAATATGAGTTCATCTCCATTCATCCTCTATTGGGTCCATGGGTTTTGGGGTGAGATGAGAGACATAGAGAGGGATGCACACAATACAAACAATAGTTTTGAAAAGACAGATTTTATTGTGGTTGTCAGAAAACATCAAACAAATGACAGCTCACAATCGTCGCATCTAACATAGGTATATAACAGGGGTTTGGTCTTCTAAAGGTCAATAAATCTTCAAAGTCACCAAACTCTTCAAGTCTTGCTCATGTCTCGGATGGCTACTTCCCATCGTGTTTCGTCCTTCTCAAGTTCTTTTGCCAGATCTTCTCTGTTGATGCGAAGTCTCTCATGACGTCCTTCAATATTTCTGGAGTTGCGTTCCAAACTTCTGGGTTTCAACATCCTTGACATGAACCATTGTCCTACTGTCCTTCAGTTCCTGACGAATCTCCGGTATCTTGAGGTTTTGCTCCTCCATCTTGGCTACTTTTAGCTTCTGGGTCCTGAGTTCTTCACAAAATACTTCTTTGTCAAATACGGCTTCTTGCAGGTCCATATTAACTTCTGCTCCAGATCCTGGTGATACACCAGCTAAGGTTAAAACTTCATCTTTTACTGATACGTGCTCCATTATCCCTTTTGTCATCTAATCCTTCCGACGAAATGCATGCTTAACTCAGCACGATCACAATAGCATAAGCGGGTGATAACATCATGGATAGCCTATGTTTATGCCCATGTCATTGCCATGAGCTAAACATTTCCATAGTTGATATCTCCTACCTATAGGGTTTTCTTGACAAAAACTTTGAGTTCTAACGCTCCATGTTCTGGTCTTTCTCCGACACACTTTGATCTCGGGTATTGACAACTTCGATTATCTGACAAGTTCCATAAGGGTAGCCTTCCTAGGTCATACCAATGTGGAAATTCTTCAGATCCTTCAAATTCTCCTAGTCTTCGGAGTCTTCAACCATTGTAGTTTCCATTACTATAATGCTTGGTAAAATCCTCTTCATTCTGAAGTGGCCTTAGTTGTCCGGTATCTTGTACTTCTTGGAGTGGTCTCATTAGTCGAATCTTCGTGTCGTCAAAAGGGGAACGGGGTATAGTCTAACTAAAAGGGAATATTTGAATAAGCTCAGAAGAGAGGTAAAAGATCTTTTTGAAAATAGAGTTGTAGAGAAAATCTTTCCTATGGACTTGCCAGTTTCTAGGGGTCACGTCCTACAGTCAACATGTGCTCTGATACCATCTTGTAGCGACCCGACCTCATACGGTCAAGTCTCTATGCTTAAGTGTCATCCCTGGATCAGTATGCTGACAAACAATACTCGAGGATTTATAATAGAGGTAAATCACATGTATAAAGTAACATAAATACTATTACCTCAATCCATATAGCGGAAGTAACAACAAGGTTGTGGATTCCCATCAACACCAACGGCAAAGTTGAGTGTAGAAATCGTAACCCTAACATATCACTTACTCGTCGTAAGATTCCTGCAATATGAGACGTTGCAGCCACAAAGGGTCAGTACATTGAATGTACTGGCAATTTCACACTGTAGAGCAATGCTGAATAATGGCTATCACTACATGCATATTTGGCTGGTGGAGGCTCTAAGTTTATTTTTGCATAAAGCTAATTTTTCCCTACAACAAAGGAATATATATTATTTAACTATAAAGTTTGTTGAAAACATTGAGAAGGTTCCTCCAACTCAATCCCAAAATAATAATTATCAACCCAACAAATTAATTTAGTAAAGTGATGAGATCAACATGATAATCCAAATACCAGAGACTCTAGATGTCCGTAACCAGGGACACGACTAATCATGATTAGTTTGTACACTATGTAGAGATTTGCGCACTCTTCCCCACAAGACTCGATCTCCTCCGTTGGATTTCTCGCAATACATGGTGTTTGAGAAACGGATGACCGAGACACAGTCTTTCAGAAACATTAACTCTTTACTCTGGGTAGATAGTTACGCCTACTTTCCCCTACATCTGCTAGCCTACCACTGAAAGAGGTCATGCAACATACTCAACTATGCTAGAGCCCATAATAGCTTGTGGCTGCACACGGAAGTTTCTAGCATGAATAATCTTATGACCCCTTTGAGCCTGGGTGGCATTCCATAGGATGATCACACGGGTTCCCCGGGATCTCCTAGGACAACGCTGGTATATCCCGAGGTGTCTGGGCAAGACAATCGTATATCCCCAGGGTGGCCTAACCAATCCACCTAGATGTGTATTAAAGTGGCCACCTTAAGTTTCCCTTAGATAATATTACTCTCGCAACTTTCATGAAGTCTCTCAAACCAATCCACGTCTACAAGCATAGCATAGTAGTATAAGCATAACATAGAAGTAACTCACAGGGGTTTGATATAAAGGACAATAGGTTCTACCTCATCAACTACTTAACAAAACCCACATATTAATCAGATCCTACTCATGCAATGTTTGAGGGTGAAACTAATGCATAAAAACTGGGTATGAAAGGGATATGATCAAAGTGTGAACTTGCCTCATACTGTTGATGAAGATGATTCACACTCATAACTCCTGATAGTTCTACTCGTCACACTCCGGTCAATCTAGCGTGAGCAAGCAATTGCATACATAAGCACTCATGCAAAAGAATCGAAGAAAAAATCTCAGAAAACTTCGAAAACAAGCAAACAACTCTTGCAACAGAAAACAATTTCTAACAGTACCAAAATTAAGTGAATTTGGACTTGTTAGAAAGTTTAGGTCAAGAGCTTCGATTTACAAAAAGAATCAACTCAAACGGAGTTATAAAACTGTAGTTATGATCAAACGAAGTTCAAATACAAATCTGTTTGAATTCAAATTTTAAAACTTCCAAAAACAGATTTGGTTGGATTACTGGATAGAGGGGATTATAATGAAAAGGTGGGCGTTCGTTTTGTTGGATTTGGACAAACGAGCGAAAAGTAGCGAATGTTTGAAGATCAGGGACTAATCTGTAAATAAAAAATTCACGGATGGGTGTCTGGACGAAATTAAACAGAAAAAGAAAAATCTACCGGACGAACGTCCGCTATGAAAACCTAACGAACGGATTTGTTCGCTGCGAAGAGATAAACATCGAGTGTTCGCTATTTAGAGAATAACGGTTCGAAATAAAAAAATAACACATCTAATCCTAGCCCTAGGTCTACGATCGGACGGGCGTGGGTGGCCGGTGGCTTAGCGCGGCGGCGGCGGTTGTTGGCGGCGAAGAACACGGTGTCCTCGTCGGCTGTGAGCGGGGAGGCGGTCCCGGGCGTCGGCGGAGACGGCGGAGTAGCTCGGGAGGGGCGGCTACGACGGTGGTGTCGACGAGGGTCGACGATGGTGGTGGGGCGCGGGGCAACAACGGCAGATCTCGTCGGAGCTCGAGCTCCGGCGAGGTTTGTGCGAGGTTGCGGGAGGTGATGGCGGCTACGGTTTGAGGGAAAAGAGGCTGGGCCCCCCGAGTATTTATACAGGGTCTTCGTGGAGGAGGGGCCAGGCTCGGGGTAGAGTCCCGGACGGATTCAGACGGTGGCCGGCGAGACGTGGACGCGCGGGACTCCGGCGCGAGGATGAAGACGACCCTGACAAGCGGGATCCACCTGTCGGCGGCTGAGGCCGAGCAAGAGAGAGAGAGGGCCGCAGTGCGGGCGCGTACCGCCTCGTGCGTTGGCTAGGCCATGGGCCGAAAGGCCAGTCGGGCCGGCTGGCTAGCGCTAGGACGCGGGAAGTGTTTTTTTATTTAAACCGAGAGAAAAAGAAAAGAAAGAGAAAGAATATAAAATATTATATAGGCATATAGTATATCAAATTTTCAGAGAAATGTTTTCTACAACATGAACATTATTCTAGCTTCAAATAAAATCCACAAAATTTTAAATAAAACAAACAGTGCTACAACTCTAATAAAATCCAATAAAAACATTTTAAAAAATACCAAAGTTATTTCAATTTTATATCTCTCCAATTTTTTGATGTAGGGAATCATTTTACCCTATTTTCCATATATTTCATTTTTGGAGAAAAATAACTTGAATAAAACCAACTAACTCCAAATTGAAAATAAATTTCAAAGGGGCTTTAAATTTGATTCTTTGAAACTTCCAACTCATATTTCATATGTTTGAAGAAGTCCGTTTATCTTCTCTCATGAAAATCATTTAGTTGCTTAAAGTTTCTGAATTTGGAATAGTTCCAAATGGAATTCAAATATTTTCAAAACCCTTTTCATTTATTTAAATGGAAGAAGTCATATCATCTTCACTCCAGGGTTTTGTGATGAAAAGTATTTGAATTTACATAGATCATAAATTCAAAATTGAAAGTTTTGGGAAAGTCATTTTATTCCCTCTCATTTAACTTTCAAAAAGTTTCAAATTTCACTCAATTTCACACAATCAATCAAACAATCAATCATAACTATCTATTTAATATAACATTCCAAAATTTAGAATTTTGGGATGTTACATGTAGTTAGTTCGGATGTAAGTCTTACTGAGTACATTTGTACTAACATTTTCTTGTTTATGTTTTGCAGAGGAGACTTCGGTCTCACTTGTAGTTTCCACGTGGGCTTCGACATTAGCTTGGGAATCCTAGAGAGAGGTCTGGTTCCTATGGAGGAACTTGTAGATGGTCAGGATTTCTAGCCTTCTTCTTTTCATATGTCTGTACTCAAACATGTTTATGCTTCCGCTTGTTTCTTGTATGACTTGTATGTTGGGTCATGAGACCCATGTTTGTAATATTCGGCTCTTCGGAGCCTATTGAATAAATACTTGAGTCGTAGAGTTTTGTTGTGATGCCATGTTGTATTTACACATATCGAGAATATTGTGTGTATGTTATTTAAATGCTTGGTATGTGTGGGATCCAGCACCTAGTTGTTTATTCTTTGTAGTCTCTCTTATGGGGAAATGCCTCCTAGTGCTTCCACTAAGCCATGGTAGCTTGCTACTACTCTGGAACACACGGATTGACCGACATGTGTCCTTCCTTGCTCCTGTGTCTGTCCCTTCGGGGAAATGTCATGTGGTGTTATGCTGGAGTCCTTGTAGCTTGCTACGACTCGGTTACACTCGCTGCTGACCGACACGTGCATTGTTGGGTCATGCATGTCTGTCTGTGTAAGTTTGTGCCACCTTGGGTTTACGACTAGTCATGTCGGCCCAGGTTCTCGGTCATATTGATTCCACCGACACAATCATATACGTGAGCCAAAAGGCGCAAACGGTCCCGACCAAGGTAAGGCTGTAGCCATGGGAATACCATGCGTGAGCCACGAAGTGATATGATGTGTTACATGCTAGATCGATGTGACTTAGGATCAGGGTCCCCGACAGCTTTGGTATCAAAGCCTGACTATCTGTAGGATTAGCACGCCAAACTAGTCGAAGTTGTGTCTAGAAATGCTTTAGTTATATAAGGGAATTGATTGTGGAAGGTAACGTAAGGCTCTTTTTACTCCTTTACCTTATGTCCCTCTGATCTAGGCCACCCTCTTCTTTCCTACGGGGATTAAGAACTAGGCTTCTCATCTTTCTATCAGGATCATGTGTTACTAATCCGTAGACTAATAGGAATGATGGATTCAAGTCTCAGTTCAGTTTCTAGCACTTCTGTGTGTTAACAGTTGGCCCCGGAACCTTGATATTATGATGTTCAGCAGTTATGCCGCCATTTTGCAGGATGTCTCAAAATCTCCTTTTGAGCATTTACAGCCGTTATGATGTCTAAGTTGTTCCAGGTTTCTAAACAATCTAGTGCATTTGCAATCTTTCCTCCATGTTCCCGATGTCCCTCTGGGTCAGATTAATCACACTAATTGGTGTGGTGAGGTACTCCATTGCCTCGACATATATGTAGAAGCTATTATTATGACACTAGGGTATCTTAGAGAACCACCTAGTAACCCAACCTTGTGTCGTGTTCTCATTGTGATGATTCTGGCCACTCAAAAGCATCTCGTGATGTTATTTAGTTAGTAGGTATTCCATTTCTGGGTTCCTGAACCCAAGATTCACTCTACTTACTTCCTATTGATAGTGTTGCTCGTACCTTTAGTATATTAGTACCATTTGTGATAGTCTTCGAAGTTCGTGGTATATCATTCTTCCAATACCATGAACCATCCTCGCCAGAAGTTCCTTTGAACAAAAAGATCACAACAAGAGTGCTCTTGATGAGTTCTCTCTTTCATAATTGTGATTCTTCCAATACTACCTTCTGGATGGGTTATTTAGCAGAAATATGTTGAGCTATGTTCCACATAATAAGCATCCATGACTCAGGAAAGTGATATATATGTTCCTTTGAGCTGTCCCTTTTCAGTCGTATTCTGACCTTCGTATATCAATGGGTAGTCAGGAGTAGTTGTGCATTCGTGTTCATCAATGCCTTTTACTCTTGTGGTCCGCCAAGCCATTCCATTCCAGAATAGAAATAAACTCCAGTACCATGTCCATTTCTAGGATTGGGTCAAAGCAGTTGTATTCCGCAGATTAAAATGCCAATCTAGCTTTTGTTATGTTCTACCTTGGAGTACTACCATCTTTACATCAAGAATATTATGGGAATTGCACACCATCTTATGAATTCTTGATATAGTGATACTTCTCGCCATCATTACTCATTCCTCGGTCTCCGTGTTGTTGTGACCGGAATGCCGACAAGTGAACCGTGATGTGTGAAATCAATACTCCTAGCAACCTCGTTGCTTGGTGGTTAATGGAAGATAATCTCATTCTTACAAAGATTGATCATGCTACCTAGTCCTTATTTTTTGTGCACCCCTTGGTCAATGAGTTAGGATTGTGTCAATCGCTCGCTCTTTTTATCATATTGTCTTTGCTGGAAAGCAAGATTGTTCTCGAGCTTAATTACATCTTGGCAGTTCGTGATTTTCCGGATGTCTTTCGGAAGTATCACCACGTTGTCCCCTAACCGTTATGTTGAGCTCGTGATCAAGTTGGTTTTCCCATTAACCACCCTTCTCCGAGAATCTGTGTTGGATACCCTTGAGATGGTTGGTTAAGCAAAACAACAACTTGGAGAGTTGGAAGATAAAAGCTTTACCTGGCTTAGCTCATCCCAAAGGGATGTCTTGTGTGTCTGTGTTGAAGAGAGATGATATCTTCATTAATTGATCTTCGCGATCAATTGTTGGATCTATTATCTCATCCAATCTTTGATTTGAGTATGGGCTATCGTCATGTCAAAATCGGTACCAACGAATTTCGTAATGTTGTGTTACTTGTGGTGATTCCTCGAGCACACATCATTATATTCTTTTGGTCTGACCAATGCTTTCACCGTGTTCACTTAATTGTGGCATTCCATCTATATGGAAACTTGGATCAATTGTTGTTGAACCCATCAACAATACTTTTATCCTCTCGATGATTCATGTTGAACATTAAGCTAGTGTTGGAAACTTGTGAAAGCATTCTCTTCATGTCCCGTTCATGAAGTGTATGTTTGATGAAAGAAGTGACTTCCTCGAATTCGCGTGCATCTGATGTAAAATACCGCCATGAATTCAAGAAAGCTTGTTTTTGCTTCCTATGGAATCCTCTCAAGCCGGTCATGCATGTGCAAAGTATTCTATGGTCTGATAGACTGATCATATTCATTCCATATGTATTCCCTAGCACACCAAGCCACTAATTGATTTGTTCAAGGAGAAGAAGTTCCTTCTTAAGAGCATGCCTTATGCAAGGACTTCGATATCCTCGATTATGGGTCCCCAGCTAAACTCGGTAGTGTTTTATTATAAGACAACTATGTGGTACTGCTTGTCTAGGATAGCGTGTTCACATGTGTGTAGCAGAACCCGCTCATGTTTTTGAGCTTACTACCATAGTCGATTTGCCGAGAATCTCGCAACGTCATCTCGTCAACTTGTGTTGCAACCCTTCTCCTTTAGACATGTTGAGTGTGGAATACCATGAAACCAACTAGATCTGAATCTCAAGCAGATATGATGGTTGGAATGTATCCCAAGAGTTATAATATTGGTCTTTCCAAACGGTAAGGTGGAAGTTCTGGCCAACATACCTAGTCGGAAGACGTAATGCTATAGTATCTTGTTCAACAAGACTAGCCAGCCCCCATGAGGATTTCATATGGCTTATTTTAGAACTTGATCCTTATGGATTCTTGTACTTCCGTAGTTCGACCTATACTTGATGGCCATATTAATGCTTTTAAGTATGACCGTGGTAGCTAGTACATCAAGGAGAACATTAGAAGTGAAGTGCTAAATGTCTCTCGTCGATCATCCAGATTTTGTTTCCATGGCATCGCTAAGGTGAAACCTGAGAAAGTGCTTTCTTCCTTTGCATTTGCATCCTTCATCGTTATCCATCATGGTAGTATGATGTGTTGCCAGGATCCTCGGCACGTATGTTGATAAACCTTGATGAATATGGAAATGCTCAAGTTCTTGAGAGCACGTTCAGACACTAGATTACATCCTCGGTATCAATTGGGAAAACATAAATTAACTACATATGGAAATGCTCAGGATCCTAGTGAGACCAATCACTACTAGGAAAACCCTTACCAGTAGTGCTGTTTTTTTGCTATTAGTAGTGCGGGCAGGCGCGCTACTGCTACGACGCTACAGCTATTTTTTAGCAGTAGCGCTTGTTTGGCCCAGCGCTACTGGTATCCAAAGCTAGCTGTAGCGTGCTTCCCCCCAGCGCTACTGATAATTATCTACAACGCGTGGAGCTAGTCGGTGCTACTGTTACTTGGGCGCTACTGGTAATCTTTACCCCCACGCCACCACTAACTTTTGTATTTTTTTGCATTTTGGCTCTGCACACATTTAAACAGATCCACCGTTTATACAATAACATGCATATTCATTGAAAAGCTAGTGAGTCATCGATGAGCCAAAGTTATTAGAAGTCCCGACATGTCTCAAGTATCTCATCATCATCAATCATGGTCGAACACATGTCTCGAAATAGCGTTACAAGTCATTACAAGTTCTCAATACATGCAACTACATGGTCACATACTCATGTTTCATCATCTATGTAGACTATGCTATGACCGCATAGAAGATAAGAGCAATCACGATGATCAAAACCGGTATTATGTAGTAGTTTTTGCAACGGCGCTAGTTTGAATCCCCTATTGTGCTATGAGTCTCAAGTAACTATCTTCGGCTTCCGCTCTGCTATCAAAACCTTTCTGGCTTCCACCGGAGAAGCCAGAGACTTGGGCCTGACACTCTGGCCACTCATCATACACACCCGAAACATGCCCTACATACACGGCATACCACCTCCTTGCCATCGTTGATCTATATACCTGTCAGAGATGCACATATATATATATATATCATGAAGCGAATTCAACGAAATAGTTATGAAATAGAAGCAACATATATAGTAAACATAGTTAACAAATTTCATCGTACCGAAAGTAATTAACTAGAGCGCGGCACCATACATCTAATAGTTTCGTCATACTGAGAGATTCGAAGTTTTGTCGTACAGAAAGTAACAAGTAACTAAACAGACACATTGTTTTTAAGCAGTGCACTCTTCCCATATGTCCATATCCGGAAGGGTGGACCTAAGCTTAGTGAAAGGCGTCATATCCTGACGCTATAGGGCAATGCGGGTTCGGACGCCAGCTCGCGATATTGGGCCGCCGTAGAACATCCCAGTCTCTTCGAGGACATTTTTCATGATGATGGACGCAATTTCCTGCTGGATCCGGTAGAAATCATTTCAAAGTTGATTATCCGGCATGGCTCCAAAGGCTTCGGCCCATCTCTGGATATGGGTATCGGATGAAGATTTCATGGAAAGTGATTGCACATCCCTTCTGTACTCCATCATTAGATGGATGACATAGAATCCATCATTCTCACTTCTTGCCAGTTGCTGGATGCAACAGAAGTCAGTCTTGTGGCCGAAACAAAGCCCGGCCTTATTTGTTTTTTTGCATTGGATGTAGCCACCCCGCATGCTGAAGCCCAGGATAGCTCTGTCCAGAACATACTTTATGTGTGTGTAATCTTTCTTTTGTATGTTCTACGACAGGTCCAAATATAGAGCGCGGGAGTAACACGGGTAAAGAACGATGAGGACGGCACGACTACACCCCCCGCTGTGCAAAATACACGATCAAGTTAGCCTCCATGCGTGCAAAGTAGCTATTGAAATGCACGTATGTGTTATAGTGCTATCCGCGGATGACTTACCTGGGATGATAAGGTAGGAGAATCATTTCTTTGTCCTTATTGCTATCCGTGCAAAGTAGCTATTGAAATGCACGTATGTGTTATAGTCCTCATGCATGTAGTATGGGTCCGCGACTGCAAGACCGGTGACTTGCTCTCTCCTGACGATGTAGTTCATGTGCAGTGCATACAGGCGGACGGACGTAAAATTGAGTGTCCTCATTTGAAACATTTGGAAGATGTAATCAAACCTCAGGAAGAAGAGGTCCGCAGGGCATGTGTGGACGTACATCTTGCAACTGCTCGGCACATGAACCGTATAAAGTGGGTATCCTGGATCATCCGAGGCGAGGAGGCTTCTCTCTGTGGAAAGCACATGGTAATGGACTCTCCTAAGATCCCCTGCTATGGCAGCTAGTGCATTCGCCAGTACCATTGGCTCTCCCGCGACATGGATTAATGGCGCATGTTTCATCGGTACACTGTCAACCTTGGTCGAAGGAGGCTGGCTACTAGAACCAACATTGCCAGCTTTATTGGATTTTCTCGCCGTCGGTCTCTTCCTCTGCTTCTTCTTGGTGGGCTCAGGTGCTGGTGGGTCTGTCAGACCCTCCCTGAGCACCACCCCTAGTGTTGTTCGGCTCAACATTGGACAACTCTGGCTAATTAGTTGAGCTTGGGTGGAACCGGCATCTGGAGGCGTGTCCTGCGAGGATTGCATGAACAAAGACTTCTTGCACTCCCGAGGACGTTCCGGCTCTGGTACATGCATCTCATATTCATATGGTTGACTCATTGTTACTTTGTTGTCATAGCCGGTATGGAAATACTGGAGAGGGTCATCGGCGTCCTCCATGTCATGATCCATATCCTCTTCCATGGGGCAGATGGCATCATCTGCCGAAACGGTTGGCCCTCCTTCCTTGTGTCTCTCGATCTCAGCAATCAGCACAGACGATGGTTGTACTTGTGTAGGTGGGGTTGTGGTCATACCTTCCTGAGGTCCTGTTGGTGTGCTCCCGGCCACCTCGACACGAATAAGATTTTTCCGCCACAGGATTGGCCAATTTTTGCATTGGCCAACCTGCGTGGGGGTCTCGTCATCCTCTCCATCGGTTTGTATCGGACCAGGGAAACCCTCGTAGCCTGCTTTCACACTCGCCACGGAGACCCTTAAGGCGTTATCAGGCATCTGCCAGCGGTGGAACAATCGATCCTGGGGCTTCACTATAGTACCCTTCCCCACATCCACCAACCCGCCCTTCATGTGGTAAAGGAGGGTGCACGGAGTGGAGTCGGCCTACAAAGACATATACGTGCGGCGTCAGAGATCCAAAAAGAATGGCAACTGAAGATTAATTAATTAGTTGAGTTGATGAAGGTGCGACGCATATTTACCATGAGGGCGTCGAGCTCAGCCAATGTCTACGGCCCGACATTCAAGCCAGAGACGGAGCTAGGGCTGCTGTGAGAGCTGGGTGCAGGAGCAGGTGCTGGAGGAGGTGCGGGTGCGGTTGCCATACTAGGTACGGGTATGGGTGCGGTGTTCATTGAGTTGCTTCCGATGAAGCTGGGCATGGGGAAATCACTTGGTGGCGCGTTTGGATTTTGTTGCACCCATGTGACCACAATTGGAATCAAGCTTGTAAAGGCAGCCACCATATCATCTCTACAGGCAGCGATTATCTCAGCTTTGGTCTCAGCTTTTGCTTTCTCCATCGCCCGCGCCACCTTCTCGTCGATAGTCACTTGACTGAACTTCTTTCTCTGTCTTTTGGCCTCGGGGTCCTTGTTATAATAGTACTTCCACGTGGCGCCATCCCCGGCGCCGTGCACACGTCCATATTGCGGCCGCTGGCCGGGCGGGTGTCCCATCATTATGTTCATGGCCCGGTTGAAAGGAGTGTCCCACTTGTACTTCGCCGATGACTGAGTCGACGAGTCGCTTTCGGCCACAAGCTTGTGTTGCTCTCTCTGCAAAATGGACCGTGAATCATTTACGAATGCGACTAGAATGTAGTAGACTTCATTGATTAGAAGCTAATATGTAAGGTGGTAAAAGGATAATTACCAGTAATCTCATGAATTTCCTAGTCGGCCCGTCGGTGAAAAAAAATCTTTTTTTGGGGTCCCACGAGAATCGGGCCCTGATGAAGTCGTGCTCCTGCTGGTCGGTGAACTCAGCCAATGGGTCTGGGATCCCCTGACGTTCACGTTCTGCGTCCTCCTTAGCCCACACGGGCCTCTTTCCCGTGTAACCACGACTTCCAAGGCGGTGGTTCCCCATGTTCTTTGCCTGCAGCTGCTTGCCTCTCTCCGACCTGGCCTTGGCAGCTTCTTCATTGCAAGTCTCCTTGAACTTTTCAAAGTCCTCTATCGTAATTTTCGGATTGTCTGCAACAATCTCGTCTTAGGTTTCATGGTCTACTTCAATCGCCCTTTTCACCCTAGTTTTCCAAGCGCTCAATGCGTTGCTGAACCCTAGGGCTTTGTTGTCAATTTTTTTTCATGGCATCATCATCCCATTGGTCGACATCGTCATTCCGACCGAGGAACAGGAATCTTGCGTGCAACCTAGTTAGGAGCAGCTTCTTCAAATTTTCATTCTTCCGTATTTTCGTGGTGTTGATGTTAGATGTATCCCGTAGGATGCATGCTAGTTGGTTGCCGTAACACGCTGCCACTTCCCGCGGCTCTATTGGCTCGAACTCGCCAGGGTGCACCACCGTGACCACCAGTCTTCCGGTGCCGAGCTCATTTCGGCGTTGTGTCCTCTTTTCCTTCTTTCCCTCACTGGCTTGGGAGGTCCCACCTTCCATGCTGTAGTTAGGAACATCATCAGCGCCAGTCTCAGTGTCGGTGTCATTAGCATCAGTGTCGGCGCCGGCGCCACCACCGTCGTCATCCGTCATAACAAGGGGGTCCTGACACCCATCTTGCTATCTCTCCTGATCCGCCAGAAAGTCGAGGTAGGCGTGTGCTCGACCTAATTGGGACTGAGAACCTCCGGCCTCATCAGTGTCGGTCATGTTTCCTAGGGTAATTATCGAGCTTTATATAATAAAGTGAATAATGAAAAAAGTGACCTTTATTTTGCCAGAAATGGCGTTTCATTCCAGTCGCGAGAGTTCTCGAGCACTCGATATGTCCAACTTTCTAGCACAAGTCATGCCGAAATTCACGGAAAATTTCGGCATGACCTTTGCTAGAAAGTGCACATATAGAGCGCCTGAAATTTTCCGGAATGGAAATGAATCAACATTTCCGGCAAAACATAGGTCACTCACAACCGGCAAAACATAGGTCACATATAGAGCATCTCACAAGCAATGGAGCAACTCCAAATGGACTCCAATGGACAGCATTTCATTTCATTTCATAAACTTGCCGTTGTGTCCATCAACATTGCATTCAAATAAAATTGCAGACTACTATAATGGACTAGTTACAGAAATGCAAAATTGATCACCGCATATTTTCACTAACAATACTTTCTACCAACTACTTGCTGCCAATACAACTACTTGTGGCTTAATACAAAAAACAATCTTCATTTTCCACTAATCTTCAGTGGCAGAAAAATGCAAAATTGATCACCGCATATTTTCAGTTCCAAGTTTGCTGCAAACAA
Source organism: Triticum aestivum (assembly GCF_018294505.1). Lineage (NCBI taxonomy): Eukaryota > Viridiplantae > Streptophyta > Magnoliopsida > Poales > Poaceae > Triticum > Triticum aestivum. The sequence continues at coordinate 246,387,053 of NC_057799.1, forward strand.
GACACTTTCCAAGATAATTTTTTGAGCATTGTTTTTTGCAATGATGCCAGCTATCTAGGGTGGCATCTACTACTCCATTTTCTGAATTTTTAAAAATCCTCAATTTCATTTTCATTTACTTTTTTTGCCTCATGAACTACAAATGGACATCAACTACAAATTTAAAAAACTTCAAATGTACAGCAACATAAGCTAACAAATGCTACTGCTCATGAGCTCAATTTGGATACCCTACATAGAAAAAATTGGCCCTAACTTAAGAACAACACGAAAGGAGGGGGTGCCTCACCGCGCGTCGGGGTCAGGGTCGCCGGGGCCGAGGGGGTGGCGTCGGGCTCGCTGGGGCTGAGGGGGTGGCGTCGGGCTCGCCGGGGCAGAGGGGGTCCTTCTCCTCCTCGTCGATCTGCAGAGAGACCAAATTTGGTCAGAGAGAGAAAGAGACTGTACGGCGGAGGGGCGACATAGGGGGAGGGTCCGGGCCAGGGGTACACCTAGGGCAGGGGGCAGCACGGGGGGAGGGAGCGTCGGGGTTGCCAGTGGCCGGCGTCGGGGTCGGGTGCGGCGCGCGTGGGCATGTGCGGGCATCGGCGGTGGCATGGGCGGGTGCGGGCGTAGGCGGCGTGGGCGGGTGCGGGCGGCGGCGGTGGCGTGGGCTGGTGCGGGCGGCAGCGATGGCGTGGGCTGGTACGGGCATCGGCGGTGGCATGGGAGATCAAGGTCAGAGAAAGGGGATCGAGCGAGAGAGTGAGAGAGAGGAAAGAGATAGGAGCTAGCGGGCCGGTGCTGTAGGGAACTTAGCTATAGCGCATGTTGGCCAAACGCGCTATAGCTAAGTTAGCTATAGCGCTGCCCTATCCAAAACGCGCTACTGCTAACTCCTTTTTTTCTTTTTCTTTTTTTCTTAGCTATAGCGCTGCCCAGGCCAAAATGCGCTACTGCTAACTTTTTTTCCTTTTTTTCTTTTTTTTTATTTTTCTTTTCTTTTTCGTATTCCACAAACTTCCTTCCTTTTATTTTATTTTTATTTCTCTTTTTACTTATATTATTCTTTTTCTTTTTTCTTCTTCATTTGCACTTTTCTTTTTCTTTTTCTTTTTCTTTTTCATATTCCACTAACTTCTTTCCTTTCATTTTTTATTTCTCTTGCATTTCATTTGCCACGACTTATTAGTTCCTTTTTCTTTTTCTTTCATTTCATTTTGCAAAACTTCCTTTCTTTTTCCTTTTCTTTTTCTTTCATTTGCACTTTTCTTTTTCTTATCTTTCTTTTGCACTTTCCTTCCTTTAATTTGGTCTATCGTTGGAGCAATACCACTGTTACCCTCCGGATAATAATTAGTATAATATATATTACATCATTTGACCGCTATCGGCGGTATACAAAATAGCTAGACACAATCAAACTTTGTGGATTAGTTTGTCAACTTGGGCGAAGACGACGCTTCAGACTGATCTTCTTCCCTCTTTTGTTCGTTGTCGAATAATTGAGCCCATGGTCGTGACTTTTCCTTCTCCATGGATTATGATCTTTCTTAGGTAATGTAGTCTTCATTCTTCTTTTGACGTATGTTTCATCGTCATCAGCATCATCTTTCCTCATCGGATCACCGTACTGGTCACAGTCTTCCTCGCTGGCGACTCCATCCATTCCGGCGATGCTCCTTTTGCTTCTCCTCACGATAACACGGCTGGGATTGATCGGATCAGTTATGAAGAAACATTGTGTCACGTGTTAAGCGTGTACCCATGGCTCATTTTTGGCGATGGCGTTGATGGTACCGCTATCGGAGTCGGGTATACACATGGTAGTGAAATGTCGGTTTTCTCTTTGTACATTCTTAGCCCATCTGACACGGAACATCGTCGCCCAATGCAATCTAGAGTAGTTAAGCTCCCATATCTCTTCGACCCTTCCGTAATATCTTTCATTTACATTCCCGGTCATGGCTTCCATCGTCACCCCTAAGTTTTGGTCATCACTGTTTATATCTTTCTCCTCCGTGTAGAACGTGTATCCGTTGATATCGTATGCTTGATAAGTCGCGAGGTTGGTCGAGGGGCCATGTGCTAAGGCGTATATGAGCGTTCCGTTCGGACAACCCTCTTCCGGGGGATTAGCCAGAACTCGCTCTTTGAACCAACGCAAGAAAGTGGAGTTGTGCTCTCTAATAACTTCAGCGTCCGTCCTGTGCACCCCACGGTCATGGTACTTCTTTGCGATGGTCTCTTTGTGCAGTCTCACAAAATCTTCTAGCACATCTAGGTGTTGTAGCACTACTAAGTTTGCCCTGTCAAGGTCGTTTTGTCGGCCCGAGCGTAACACATTCACATCCCTATGACCGTTGGTGTGACCTTCGCCTTCGAGCCTTCCACAGTGCTTGTTGACGGGCAAACCAACAACAGGGTCTCCGGTGCCTACTAGATAACTCTCACAGAAAGAGATGCACTCTTTGGTCAGATATCCCTGGGCTATGCTTCCATCTGGACGGGACATGTTACGAACGAATCCTTTGATGACCCCATTCATCCTCTCGAACGGCATCATGCTGTGCAGGAATGTCGGCCCTAGGTCGATGATGTCGTCCACGATGTGGACACATAGATGCACCATGACATCAAAGAACACGGGCGGGAAGTACATCTCTAGCTCATTCAGTATGACAACGATCTCTTCCTGTAGCCTATGGAGTTGCTTCACACTGATCGACTTTCGAGAGATAGCATCAAAAAAGTGGCATAGGTCAGTAAGCGTCTCACGCACATGTGTGTCCATAATCCCTCTAAGTGCAACCGGGAGTAACTGCGTCATCATCACATGACAGTCGTGAGACTTCATCCCACTGAACCTTCTTTTCTTAGTTTCCAGATATCTACTTATCTTCCCATAGTATTCGGAACTAACTTTGATTCTGGCAAGGCACTTGAACAATTGATCGACCTCCTTCGGATCTAAGGTGAAGCAAGAGGGGGGCAGTATTGTTCTTCCTTCTTTTTTACCTTTTTGCCCCTATCTTCCATCTCCGTCTCCGTCTCCTCTGACGACCTTTTACCGGGCATTTGGAGATCTTTCCTGATATTCAAAAATTCCAAGTCTTTTCTTGCCTTCGGCCCATCCTTGGTCCTCTCCGGCATGTTCATCAATGTTCCAACCAAACTCTCAAGGATATTTTTTGTGATATGCATTTGATCAAGGCTATGAGGCGTGTCGAGTATGGGCCCATATTCCAAGTCCCAGAAAACAGATCTCGCCATCCATACCTTCAGTAGGGGCTTCGGCGCCTTTTTCTTCGTCTTTCCCGGCGAGGGGCACTCTTCCCAGTTCTTCAATAACTTATATATTTCGGTACCGCTACGCTTACGTGGAGGACCTCGGTGCTCAGCCTTACCATTGAATAGATCTCCATGCTTTCTCCATGGGTCATCCTTCTCGAGCGGTCTTCGATGCCCCATCTACACGATTTTTGAAGACCCGCCATCTTTCGATAGCTGCAGAGAAGTTTTATCATCCATGCACCTCGTGCATCCGCAATATCCGTGGCACACCTAGCCGGAGAGATAGCCGTAACCGAGATAGTCCTGCACCATCGTGTCAGCGCGGCTCTCATGTAGAAATACTCTCCTTTGCTTGCATCCCATGTCTTGGCCGGCGTTGTCCATAAGGTCTGTAGCTCCTCTTTCAGTAACTCGAGATACAGATTTATATCATTTCCCGGTTGTCTCGGCCCTTGAATAAGCATAGCCATGTGTATGTATTTTTCCTTCACGCACAACCAGGGGGGAGGTTGTACATCCATACAAACACGGGCCATGTGCTATGATTGGTGTTCTGGTTGCCAAATGGATTCATGCCATCACTACTAGTGCCAAGCACGATGTTCCTTGGATCATTTGCGAAAAAAATCAAATTCAGCATTTAATGCTCTCCACTGGCTAGCATCTGCGAGGTGTCTCAGCTTCGGCTGATCTCCGTCATATGGCTTCACCCTCTCCACGTGCCAGCGCATAAGCTTTGCTTCCTTACCGCTGTAGACGCGAAGTGATCGGAAAGTACCATACAACTTTCTGTGGAGCTTTCTTTCCGGCCTTTTTATATCGTCAAGCATTGCACTTTGGACAGATGGTTTTTTCCTCGTGCTTGTTTCGATATATGATGCAATCATTGATGCATGTGTGATATCTAATGTGTGGCAGATCAAGAGGGCACACGATTTTCATTGCCTCCTTGACACTAGTAGGACATAGGGTTCCCGTGGGAAGAACCTTCTTTAGATACTTCAGAAGCTCATCCAGGCTTGTATCTGTCCATTTGTTTTTTGCCTTCGTCTTTAGAAGTTCTAGTGTGAAACTCAAGCGGGTCACCTCGAGATTGCAACCATCATACAAAGGAGTCATCGAGTCTACCTCCATTTGCGCCAGTTTGGCCTCCTCTCTAGAAGCAGCTCTGTCGCTAGTCGTCTTCTTGCGAAGCAGGTCTCGAACATGCGGGTCCCGCATGGCTGAACTTAGTAGCGACGAAGACGGCGGCGTGTCCGCGTCTTCTCCGCCTTGAACTGCCTCTTCGCCATCGACATTTCCGAGGCCGTCTTCCTCTTCGGGCACATAATCGGTCATCTCTTCGTCTGGTGGCCCCATGTCGTTATTTCCTGCCCCGTCGACATCCTCATCATCATCATCTTCACTTATCCACCGAGTATGGCCATGCATGAAACCATGCATGAGCAGGTGCGCCTTGAATGTGCCACCCTCAAAGGGGTCGAGCCTGACTATTCCTTTGCATTTTCGACACGGACATAAAACATCCTTCAGTCTTTTTTCATACATGTCGTCCACAGCGGATTGCCAGTATCTTTCCACCATCCTTCCATTGACCTTCATGATCACCTGCGCGCGGAGCAAATATTATAACCACGTATATATGCATGCATGGATCAAAATTCATACAAAAATTCGGCATGACCTTCCCTAAACATAGGACATATTGAGTTTGCCCGAAATTCGCCGAAACGGAATTGAATCGACATTTCGGCAAAACATAGGCAACTCATGTCACCCACATTATTTCATCAAATACACAATGTAGGCAACTCAAATTATGCCACACACAGTTCGGTATATATATTCTCATATCGCCCATATATATATATATATATATATATATATATATATATATATATATATATACTTTAGGTCCTATCCAAACAAACACCTTTTTTTGCTCACCTATGTGTCGAGAGGGATATCGAGAACCTTTCTTCTTAATTACCTAGTAGCTCTAGATATATAACTCTAACTAGCTAGCTAGCTAGGGAGAGAGAGCTAGGGAGATAGTGGGAGAGGAGAGGGAGAGAGAAGAGGGAAGGCAATAATGGAAGGGAGGAGGTTAAAGAAGAGGGGGAGGGAGGGCATTAATGGAGGGGGTGGTGGTGGAGGGCACAATGAAAAGGGGGGTGGTGGAGGGCAAAGAAGAGGGGGAGGGAGGGGGCTCTAATGGTGGGGTGGTGGAGGGGCAAAGAAGAGGGGGAGGGAGGGGGCCTATAATGGAGGGGTGGTGCAGGGGCAAAGAAGAGAGGGACGGAGGGCTCTAATGGAGGGTGGAGGGGGAGCATTGAAAGGAACAAGCAAGGTCCAAGGAAAGGGGGAGAAAGGAAGGGGAAGAAGAGAGGGGGAAGAAGTGGAAAGGTGGTAGGTGGCTGGCGGCATAGCAGTAGCGCGGGTCACCTATACGCGCTACTGCTATGGCAGCTTGCAAAATATCTACGGCTAGTGTTGCACTACTTATAGCGCGGGCCAGAAACACACGCTACTGGTAAAATGTTATACATAGAAAAATTAGCAGTAGCGCGCTTAGATAAACAGGCGCTATAGATCCTAAACTAGCAGTAGCGCAGGTTGGACGACAGGCGCTGCTGCTATTTTTTGACCAGGGAGTGTGGCGTGTTACACTTAGCAGTAGTGTGGGGCTAGGTAACAAACACTGCTGCTAACTGATACCAATAGCGCTCTTTATAGCCAGCGCTACTACTAACTAGTAGTAGCGTGGGGTTATAAACAAACGCTACTGGTAAACTTCTATCTATAAGCATTTTCCTAGTAGTGAATGCCTCCTCCGCAAAAACTAAAATTAAGAAAACGTGAGTACAAATGTACTCAGCAAGACTTACATCATAACTAACTACATATGCATCAGTATGAACAAAGCGGTGGTGGAGTTTAACTGCAGCAAGCCAGCTTTGACTCAGTGGCTATCATGTACTATGACTACCAGTATTTCCTTTAAGGTGAGGAAGCACACATGAGTCCACATATTCACCATAACAGTACACCACTATGGATCTGCTCCCATCTCCCTATGAGAAGGACATCCATAGAACTCACACTTATCTTGCGCGTTTTAGATTATCCATTTCAACTTGTCTATGAACAATGTAAGCTTTCCAAGTAGTCCATATCTGAGGATGCGACTATTCGAATATCTCGTTTATAACCCTGTAGGGGTGTACATCTTCAGACACGCTCTCACCGTTTACCACCATGTACACATCATGTATCTTGACAACCTTCAAGCGGAAGCCTGGTGAGGGTGTCGGCCACGACCTGACTAACCACACAAGACTCTAGTCTAGGTTTGTCACCTATTTGAGGTTGTATCCGCGAAGGAAGTCCGGCCAAGGTTTCAACCACGGCCCCAAACAAAGAGAGCGGGCTTCCCAAGAGCACCGTTCGGGTGTCATCCTAGTACACTGAGCCTCGATGTCTCTACCACATCATAGCCCACCCCTAGGGTCAGCGCTACGCACGGGCTCTAACACATATCCTACAAACACCAGAAACTAGTTGCATCTCCTCGACAGAGATCAAGGCGATTAATAAGTCGAGAGGGTCCATGGGTTTTGGGTCCAATGTGTGGTAGTAACTATCTTGGATCACAAACACAGAACTCAGTTCCTGAGGACGGTCCCAATGAGACAACCCACCATGTACTCCAACATGGCCTCTGATCACTACCTTTACCAAAACATGTTCACACACTTAACTCCAGTAAAAAAAAGACACATCTGTGACATTTTGGGCCGAACGAATTTTTTTCTGTCATGCTTATGACACTTCTATGACGATAATTGTGACAAAACCAGGTATCATAATAGATGTGGTGGGCTCCTACTTCTATGACAAAAAATCATGACAGAAAATGGGCTTTTCGTCCTAGGCAGGCCGGAGACGTAGCTGCATGACATTATTTGGGCCGTCCATGACGGAAAAAACTGTGGTAGAACCGAGGGCGAGGAAAATATCGACGAGTTCCCGGTTACGGTGGGTTGTCGGGGGCCGAGCGATGCGTGTTTCTCTCGTACACGTACGCGCGTGGGTACGAGGCGTTGGGCGTTCGCCTACGCCTACTAAACCCGAGCGACCCGAGCGATTGCACTGCAGGCTATGCGTTACTGAACCCGAGCGACCGATCGATCTGGCTATCAACAGAACCCAATCAAGCGATTCCTTCGCTATTTCTGTTAACTGAAGCCAATCGAACCTGCTGCCTCCTTCCCTTGATGAACAGTGAGCATTGTTGGGGGGAGGGGGGGGGCGGGGGTTGGATGAACAGTTCCCGGTGGGGGTTGGATGCACAGGACCCTGTGGTAGTAGAGGCCGTTGCCGCTGGATGAGTAGGACCGCGATCGATCGAGCCGGTTGGGGGTGGATGAACAGGACCCCGTGGAGGGCTGGATGAACAGGACGACCCCGTGGAGGGCTGGTTGAACAGTAGCCGGTGGAGGGCTGGATGAATAGTAGCCCGTGGAGGGGTGGTTGAAAAGGACCCTGTGGAGAGGGCTGGTTGAACAATAGCCGGTGGAGTAGCGCACGGTGGAGGCTGGATGAACAGGAGCCCGTGGATGAACAGTCGCAGGTGGAGGCTGGAGGAGGTCGATGGTGGATGAACAGTAGCCCATGGAGGCTGGTGGAGATGAAGAGTGGCCCGTGGAGTCCTGTTTTGCTGTACGCCACCCCCTCCCGATGAACAGGACCCCCGTTTCGACCGTACCGCTCCAACACAAGTCCGTTTCGTCCATTTTGCGGTACGCCACACCCCTCCCGAACAACAGGACCCCATTTCGACCGTAGGAGGTCCAAGAGAAGTCCGTTTCCTCTGTTTTGTGGTACGCCAGACGCATCCCGATGAAGAGGATCCCGTTTCGACCGTGGCCAGTCGAACACACAGTCGTTTCCTCTGTTTTGCGGTACGCCAGGCCACGTTTCGATCGGCTGTTCCGTCCAAGCCAGTTGGCTCTTGATGAAAACGACGATGTAGTTTCTCCGTTCCAACCTAGCCATGTACACGAGCCCTGGTCGTACGTATGCACGAGTAGTTGTACGTACGTGGCCGTATTTACTTTCTTGCACCCTGGCTGTACGTGCGTGTACAGGCTATGTGCGTGCCTCTACTACGACACGTGCCCTTCCTTACTCGGCCAGGGTTCATCACTGCAGCCTGCAGACAGACCGATCGACCAGTATGTACGTACGCGTTCGCGACCAGAATGACAACACTACGTACGCTTCGACCAGGTGGGTCCCAACTGTCAGGCACTTCCTTGCGTGCGAAGATGTAGCTGTTGGGTCCCAGCAGTCAGGGGGAAACATTTTTTTTCACGAAATACGGTGGCATGTCCGGTGGGTCCCTGCTGTCAGGTGGAGGAATCATTATTTTCCGCGTAATAAGGAGGCACTTCCTTGTTGCGGCTGTGGACCCAGCTGTCAGTCTTTCCACGTACAGTACTCTTCCGATGGAAGTCGTTCCTTGACCACATTGACCACGCCGCGCTGAGAGCACCAAGGCGGTGGACGACGGCGAGGCCTAGGAAGGGGACGACGTGGAGCCATGGAAGATGCGGCAGTGGATGCCCACGCGGAGAGGAGTATGAGGGTTCACTGGTTCGGCTGCGGTGTGAGGCTGTCGTCGCCGCAGAATAATATGGGGTGTGGGTGAGTAGAGGGATGGCCTGGCGAGCGGTGGGAGTAGTAGGGGGAGGTGAGGCCTCCGAGGTAGCACAACCAGCCACGGGAGGCAAGAGCACGCGATGGTTTGGACGGCTAGAGCAAGAAAATCAGAGGTTGAAGAAGCAGGACTACCATTGGATGTTAACAATCCAACGGTCATTGGTGATAGAATCGTTTGTTAACTAAGTTGACAAAGCCCTCCGTCCGCATCAACTTAGTAGGCCCACAAGTCAGCCCCCACTATGTTGGTTCCCAGCTAGCAGGGGGAGTATTCATTTTTTTGTGCGTAATAAGGAGGCACTTCCTTGCGTGCGAAGATATAGCTGGTGGATCAGAGCTGTCATTGGGAGTATTCATTCTTTTTGGCGTAATAAGGAGGTACTTGCTTGCGTGTAGCCATGGACCATGTGGGTCCCAGGTGTCAGCCTCTCCATGTACATCCCTCTTGGGATGTTGTCGTTTGTTGACAACGTTGACCATGCCGTGCCGAGAACACCAGTGCGATGGACGACGGCGAGACCCAGGAAGGGAATGACCCAGAGGCGACAAAGCCACAACAGTGGAGGGATGTGGGTGAGTAGAGGGATGGCCTGGCAAGCAGTGGGAGTAGTAGGGGGCGGTGAGGCCTGTGTGGCAGCACAGCCGGCCACGGGAGGCGGGAGCAGGCGGTCCCGCTGGTGCTGGATTTGGCTGCTGGAGCAAGAAGATTAGAGATTGAAGACACATGACGGCCGTTGGATTGACATCCAACGGTTACGTCTGCTAGAATCGATTGTTGACGTATATAATAAGTAAAAAATCTTGCATACGTGTCAACTTAATAGGCCAACAAGTTAGACCATTCCCTATTTTTTTTAATAATTTATAGCTCATTGCAACTTCTTATGCAAGTTATTGCAGTCCGCTTTTTTTGTTGGCCAGAGCCAGGGTTAAAAATTTAAACAAAATTTCGCATATTTCTGTGGGATCCAAACTATTTTTAATACTGAAATGTCAAGCCAGATTTAAAGTACTTTGAAGATATATTTAAATTTTGTTCAAGTCCAGTGAAATTCAAATCTAAAAATGTGAAAAAATTCAGAAATTATAAAGTAATTGCCAATTTCTCATCTATTTTTTATATTTACAGCCCATTTCATATTACCTTCAAGATTTGCAGGCGTCTTGAAAGAGTTGCAGCCCATGAGGGCATAGAAAAATAAGTAGGCCTGGATTGGGTATTCTTCAGAAAAAATAAACTGGGCTCATTTTCACAAAGAAAAAATAGTTGGGCTGGTCATGTGGTGAACATAAAATATAAGCCTGGGCTAGACGGGCCACAACCCTCCTGAAACCCTGCTCCGTCTAAACAATAACAAAAAAATACTGCTCGAGCAGCTATGTCCCAGGTGTCAGCCGATCTTGTGCTCTCTTGACTATTGACTATATACGCTGACAATGTCATGGGTCCCAGATGTCAGGAAACCACTAGGAGGAAGCATTTTCTTTTTCCATACGCTGACAATGGAGTATATATAACAAAAAATGAGGAACTTCCTTGCGTACGGCCATGGACATGGTAGGCCCCTACTGTCATCCTCTCCACGTACAGTCCTCTCCCTATTCCTCTTGTTTGTTGAGCATGTTGACAAAGCGAGTGGGCGGCGCCGCGGTGAGCGCACCAAAGCGTGCGGAGGACAACGATGAGTCCTCGGACATCGGCGTTAGCAATTTAGGAGACAGTGGGGCGGCGATGCGTGCACTGAGGTGCAGCCAGCCGTGGGAGGCGGAAGCAGGCGGCCCCGCCGACGCTAGTTTGGTTTTGGCGGCTAGAGCAAGACAGGACTGAAGCACGACATACTGTAAAAGCAGCAGGGGTACTTAACAACCTTAACTGAAACCAGCAGGGGCACTTAACAACCATAGCTGAAAGCAGTATGAGTACTTATACAGGTTCAACTGTACAAAGCACGCCTCAAACAATGCTACTTTCCCTACAGTTAACCAAGGGTGAGGCCGCCAAGCCCCAGGACAAGGCCCAAGCGCCACCCCGCGCATCCACAACCTTCTGAAAGAAGCTTCATCTCACAATGTGGTCAATAAACAGGATATTCGCATTAGAGCCATGGAAAAGCATGAACATATCCTTCTGTGCTATTCTCCAAGATGGACGGGCTTTCATTATTTGAGACCACCCATGAATAAGTATCTTTTCACCTCCATGGGGAATGGAGTAGGTCGACATAAACATCATGTTGTGACCAAGCGCAAGTCTGACCCGACCATTGTCAGGCATCTGTATAGGAACAATAGAACTGGGCAGTTTTGGTTTCAAGAAGATCACACCTGTAAAACTGTGTATAAGCAAGAGTTAATGAACAACATATATAATAGAAAACAACTCGTACCATAATTTTCTCGACACAGTTGGACCTGTTCAACGAGTGCAGCATTGGCACACATATCCCACATGGCCTTCCACCATTGAAACACCCCACAAGGACCTCAAGACGATCAATAAAGTGTAGGAACTTGTGGATGTTGTCCCAGTCAACTTCAGTGCCATCAGTAACAGTCGAGTTCTTATAGAATAACAAATGAGTAGCCTGCTTAACTTTCAAAAAACCTACATGTGCCACCAATTATAAGAAATATTAGTTAGAAGTAGCATTCTCGTGAGAGATTCATTGCTACTTCTAAAGTTAAATTGTGATTAGTTAGACAGAATAGGGTGATTAAGAAGTAATCGAAGCAACAAGCAAGAACCAGATACAAAACTAACATGGATGAACAATTGGAACGACGTCGGGGTGGAAGATCACAGTGAAGATGAGACAAGGTTCTGCTATTTCCATCAACATCTGTGCGCCAACTTTCAGTTCGTAACACTTCAGAAAGTTTATCCAAGTTCGGCCATAAAAAAATCAGTGATCTTCTTGGTTCATGAACACAACTCGAAACTTATATCCATGGCTTGTCTTCAATGTGACCATTAAACTGGTGTATTCAGTTATGGCAAGGCCAACCATCTACGCGTGGCATGCAGGGCCCCTGCCTACTCTCACAAGCAGGACAGTCCAAAGGTCGTGACAAATAGTATGGACTAAACATCCATGAGACTGGAAATCTTGGTGGGTGCGATAAACCCTGCGATGCATACAGATATTGGAGCGTAACGAAAATTAATAGACCGTCCTCATGGAAAAGATGATCTAGATACTTCAAAATATACAGAGTGAATTGAGTGGATAGACATTAACATAGACTGTTCTCATGACTCACCACACACCAAAAGGGGCAGTACTAAACAATACAGGGTTCACACACACAAATCAAGTACTGAACAATAGTACTTACTATAGACAAGCAAAGTTGCACTAATTAAACTCTGCAGACTATTTCTTGCCACCGACCTACGGGATGAACCCCGCATAATTGTCTAGGCCATGGACTTCGTGAGAGATGTCTACCTGCGCCATCACCATCTCTTCAACCTTGGAGAACCTAATAGAGTGGTCTTTCCACTCATAAACATGATGATGAAGACAGGCCGCATCAGATTTGTCGAGAAGCTTTACAAGAACCACACCCTTCGTAATCGAAGGCACAGCCAGGAAATTGTTGTGGTCAAGTACAGCCTCAAAAACACGCCTGACAATAATGCTACAGGAAAACACTACTTCAGGATACGTGCCGAGAAGGACACAACAGCTGGATAGCTTAGCAGTAGAAATCATCCTCGGGTCTTCCAGTTCACATGGCATGACTTTGAGAACTTCATCTCCACCGTGGACCTAGTTCTAATTCAAACAGAAACTAAATACTTTATTACTACCTCCGTTCAGAAATATAAGATGATTTTCGATATTTTACTCCATATATGCACAGAAATGAGTGAACAAAGACAGTAGAACATGTCTTCAAAGGCATGAGAGCAGAGGGATTACTTGCAATATCCATAACACAAGTTACTGAGGCAAATATACCCTCTTGAAAGGTAGCATTGATGTTCATAAAGTAGTTGAAAGTAATCTATAAGAAATCAGTGTCAACCTCTCGCATGTTTTCGTCAAAAGTGGATTTTAGAACCGTCATATGGCACACAAAAATCACATGCAGGATCACCCAGAAAGTTGTAGTACTAGTACTAGTACTGCGTGTTAGATGAAAAAACACGATCAAGATCGAGAAAAAGATCATCAAGAAGAGATATTACCTGGACTTGCTTAATGATGGATCTCGGAGAGGGGGGCTTGGACAGGGCGATGGCTTTGAGCTTGTCTGCGATAGTCTCGGCGGGGTGCTTGCGCTTCTTTGTACCATGAGCCTCGATAGTTTTGGCCAGAGCCATAGACATCACTTCCGTCGGTGCTCCAGCGTCCATCAAGAAACAGTCAAATATAAATAAAAGAAAAGAAACCATAATCACAAACCCAAAAGAAGAACAGAGAGGGAGTTATAGGATCAGTCTCGGGGTTGCAAGACCGGGCCTTGGCCAAAATCAACACCATTGATGCGCTCACCTTTCCTTCTTTGGGAGAGAAGAACAATGGCAGAAGCAGGTCGGGGTTTTCTTGAAAGAAATGAGGAACAAGGTGAGGGATAAGTGAGTTGGGGTTTTCTTCAAGAGAGGAAGCTGAGGGAGAAGAGTGAAATGATGGTTGCTTCCTCTGTCCAACTTACTGCTGGAAAGGAGGGGGTTTTCTGATTTAACCGCTCATTGGGCATTACTGCGGCGCTTCGATCGGGGTAGTCTACCGTGCAGTTGGGCACTCTACTACGGAGTAATTTAGTGCAGGGCTAGTGGACCCCTATGCTGGCTGTCCCACACGTCGGTGAAAGTCAGTAGCAAGGTTCTCGATGACCGTCAAGGAGGATCTACACGGTAGAGCGTATCCACTGTTTTCTAAAGAAAAAAATGATTACAACAAGCATTTCCACTCTTACGACGGAGGAGTGCGAAACACGGCATCCGCTTGAACTTACACAATGCTCCTACTACTAGGCATGTGTACTGGTTCATACATTAGTACTACATAATCTTGTTGCTAGTGTAAGAAGATATGACGATAACAAATGATGTTGTGTGCACGTGAACTATATGAACAGTAATGTAACATAGTACCCCTTTTTTGACTGTCCGGTCGAGAATGAACGGTGAGCTCAATTTTAACAGAACTAGGTCTACATCGCACGGAGAGTACGGTGCTACAATACTCCACGGAACATGAACCATATGAAGCACGAATCAGTGTTAGGAAGGGTGTATGAAGGGTGCACTGGATGGGAGCAAAAGTTCCCTTCTCGACCTACTTCTGGGTGTTTGGCAAAGTGCATGAAGGGTGCATGAGTCCACACTAGTAGGTTAACACAAATACACTAGGAGCATGCATGAAGAGGGGTGCTGAGATGAGCATGCACGAAGAGAGAACAACTAGATTGAGATGAGAATGCAACCAAACACACCGACACGCTTTGTGCTAAAGTGACTAATCTGCACCATCTGAGTTTGGTCCAACGATCATGTTGCGCCAAGACATGGACATGCCCATGCAGAGGACGCCTAAACACCACTGAAGTCCCTCTTCTTCTCAAGGCACACGACGTTGGTGATGCAGGGTGCAACCGCCCACAAAGCCCGCTCCCGGTCGACGGGAGCCAGCTCGTCAAAGACGGCGTCCAATGGCACGAATGGACTCCGGTGATGGAGCCATGAGAGGATTCGCCCGGCAACGGCGACGACAGCCCGCAACCCCTCCTTGTCCAGCTCCGCCCCACCATCACGCGAAGACGGCTCAGTGCTACCTCTTGAGCACAGCGTTGGTTTTCCCTTGAAGAGGAAAGGGTGATGCAGCAAAGTAGCGTAAGTATTTCCCTCAGTTTTTGAGAACCAAGGTATCAATCCAGTAGGAGGCTACGCGCGAGTCCCTCGCACCTACACAAACAAATATATCCTCGCAACCAACGCGATAAGGGGTTGTCAATCCCTACACGGTCACTTACGAGAGTGAGATCTGATAGATATGATAAGATAATTTTTTTGGTATTTTTATGATAAAGATGCAAAGTAAAATAAAAGCAAAGGAAATAACTAAGTGTTGGAAGATTAATATGATGGAAAATAGACCCGGGGGCCATAGGTTTCACTAGTGGCTTCTCTCAAGAGCATAAGTATTTTACGGTGGGTGAACAAATTACGGTTGAGCAATTGACAGAATTTAGCATAGTTATGAGAATATCTAGGTATGATCATGTATATAGGCATCATGTCCGAGACAAGTAGACCGACTCCTGCCTACATCTACTACTATTACTCCACACATCGACCGCTATCCAGCATGCATCTAGAGTATTAAGTTCATAAGAACAGAGTAACGCCTTAAGCAAGATGTCATGATGTAGAGGGATAAATTCATGCAATATGATAAAAAAACCCCATCTTGTTATCCTCGATGGCAACAATACAATACGTGCCTTGCTGCCCCTACTATCACCGGGAAAGGACACCGCAAGATTGAACCCAAAGCTAAGCACTTCTCCTATTGCAAGAAAGATCTATCTAGTAGGCCAAACCAAACTGATAATTCGAAGAGACTTGCACAGATAACCAATCATACATAAAAGAATTCAGAAGATTCAAATATTGTTCATAGATAAACTTGATCATAAACCCACAATTCATCGGTCTCAACAAACACACCGCAAAAAGAAGATTACATCGAATAGATCTCCACAAGAGAGGGGGAGAACATTGTATTGAGATCCAAAAAGAGAGAAGAAGCCATCTAGCTAATAACTATGGACCCGAAGGTCTGAGGTAAACTACTCACACTTCATCGGAGAGGCTATGGTGTTGATGTAGAAGCCCTCCGTGATCGATGCCCCCTCCGACGAAGCTCCGGAGCAGGCCCCAAGATGGGATCTCGTGGGTACAGAATGTTGCGGCGGTGGAATTAGGTTTTTGGCTCTGTATCTGATCGTTTGGGGGTACGTAGGTATATATAGGAGGAAGGAGTACGTCGGTGGAGCAACGTGGGGCCCACGAGGGTGGAGGGCGCGCCTTGGGGGGTAGGCGCACCCCCTACCTCGTGGCTTCCTGGTAGCTTTCTTGACGTAGGGTCCAAGTCTCCTGCATCATGTTCGTTCTGAAAATCACGTTCCCGAAGGTTTCATTCCGTTTGGACTCAGTTTGATATTCTTTTTCTGCGAAACTCTGAAATAGGCAAAAATCAGCAATTCTGGGCTGGGCCTCCGGTTGATAGGTTAGTCCCAAAAATAATATAAAGGTGAATAATAAAGCCCAATAATGTCCAACACAGAAGATAATATAGCATGGAGCAATCAAAAATTACAGATACGTTGGAGACGTATCACTCGGCTCCTCGGAGATATAGGTGAAGAAGGAGACTAGGTCAGGACGCCGCAGCTCATTGAAGTCGACGGGGTGGTCGAACGGGTTTAGCCCAACGACCGGCATGGTCGCGCTAGCACGACGGTAGGCATCGCGCAGCCGTAACACGTGCGTGGCAAATTGGTCCACCAAGTGGCTGAGGCGATCTTGGACCTCGTCATGATCAGCCCGCTCGCGCTCCAGCCGGCTCCCCTGACGGCCTATCGTATCTCCCACTTTCTGCAGCAATGCCGCCAACGCCTCGAGCATCTTTGTGGTGGACGCCTGCCGCTTTTCAAGCTTCGTGAACCCCCGCACATAACGGAGGAGCATGGCACTCCTCTCCTCCTTGAGCTCACGGAGCTCCACGTCCTTGGCCCTGAGCTCTGCATCCTTGGCCTGGAGCTCCTATGTCAGGCGCCTCACCTCAAACTCCGTGATCTGCTGTGCCGCCATGGCACTAGGTAGAAGCAATGGGGAGAGGAAGCAAAGGGGCGAAATGGCTGAAAGGCAATGCAATCTACGGTAAGGCGGAGGGAGCCAGCCGAGGAGCAGGGCGAATCTTTTGGTTTTCACCATGGGAAAACACCAGTCGACGACTTTTCACATCAGGGAGCTGTGGGTTTTACAGGCGGAGTCATTGTGACTAATTGCTGCCGCGCCTGTTCCCGTCAATAAAAAACTTAAAAATCCTGCCGCGCATGCAACCGTCAATCAAAAAATTAAAAATCCTACCGCGCCTACCGAACCCAAAGACCAGAGCAACGCCGTGGTGGATATTTAAATTTACCTGCCAGCAAGGACATTAAAAAGGGGTGAAAAAACAAATGTGGTGGGAGCCTAGCTAATTGGTCGCACTAGCCCAACTAGCTACCACCGTGCTTCACTAATGTACTCGGCGGGAAAGGTGGTCTTTCGTGATTTGATGCCACATTTACTTGCTTCGGCGCTACGACCGAGGAGGACACAGAAAACACGCGGTAGGGCATCCCACATCTCGACAAGGAAGAATATATGCATGCACAACCCAGGAGGACCCCGAAACCGCGCGGTAGGGTGTGCCACGTCTCGGCACGAAGGAAAATTGTGCGTGTAAAAATATACTGTATCAGACGTACTACCTATGGTTCGACCTCAGGACCTAGCCAGTCTGTCGAAAACACCCCACTAGCCACACAACTTCATCATGCTAACGTGGCACGGAGGATAGGTGTGGTTAGCTCCGTCTCGACCAGCCACAACATCTCTTGTTCTAGGCGATTCTTCTATTTTCCAAGATTTTTTTAGTTATAATAACACCATGGCAAGCTACCGCTACTCTTCGTGTGTGCCCGTGCGTCTAAGGTTAGACGATGAAGAGGAGAGAGAGATCGCAGACCCGGGACCCACCAGTAAGTGAGTCTACGGTCATGCACGTGTTGATGAGGCACTCCCTCTACTCTACTGAATGTAATCTCTACTCTTATAAAAAGCAGAGTTGGTGATGATGGTGTGCATGCCATCCTGCAATATAGTCCGTCCAATCTATATCTAACGGATAGGAAGGAAACTATGACAATTTACCCGCACTCCTCTCCACATTTGCAGATAAGGCCTTCCCTCGTTCATCCTTTTCTCCCACAAGATAAACTACTCATACAAATGCATCTTGATGTTCCGTGCAACACACAGGCATCTTGCTAGTACTGTATAAAATCAAGTTATGGGACAAAGCCAACAACCGTTGTTGTTTCAGGCTATCGACTTACGCTTTGTAGCCCAGGTTGCTAGTTTGAATCTCGTCTTTCAGATTTGTTAGTTTTAGGTCCAAATTTAATCAATGACAAGTGGGACCCCATGTGTTGTTCTGATATTTCAGTGTAGGATGGTTTTTCTTTGAACAAACACTTTGCACGGTTAGACAAGTAATGGCATGAGTTACACGTATTTTGCAAGTTTAGGAACCAAAATGACAGCGGCATAGAATATCACATCCACCCCGCAGCTTAGATGCTATGGTGATATGAGTTTTTACGTCGTTGGAACTGAGATCCAATGGTTTGGGAGTAGTCTTTCTAATTATGCGCAATTTCCAAACTCTCCAAGGTTTTTTTTGCAAATAAAACATTCAGGCCTCGTGTGTGCCGCTGCATCTTGGATCCAACGGCTCGCCGTTGCTCATATGAGGTGCTCCCCGTAGCTTAATTAGCCTCTACGGTGATACGAGCAGCTAGGTCGTATATCTGTGATCAGATGCCACATGCGTAGTACTTGTACTTTCTGCGCAATTCCCAAACTCTCTCAGGCGTATATTGCAAAAACATTCAAACCTCCTACTATGAGCCGTTAGATCTCCGGGAACTCGTATCACCATAGAATCTACGGTGTGGGAGCACCTCATATTCTCCCGTGCAAGAAAACATCAGGTGCTCCCACAACTTGGATGCTACGGTGATACGAGCTTCGAGGTCATTCGATCTGAGTTTCAATGGCATCTGAGCAGTCTTTCTGCTTGTAAGCAGTGGCTGAACTTTTTGGGGGCTTTTCTGCAAAAAACATTCGAACCACCGAGGAGTTGTTGGATCACAAATCCAACGGCTCCGAAGAGCTTGTATCACCAAAGCATCTAAGGTGTGGTACCACATGATAGTCTTACATACAGGAGAATATGAGGTTCTCCTTCATCTTAGATGCTACGGTGATACGAGCTTCGAGGTCGTTGTATATGGGATCAAAGGGCATCTAAGTAGTTTCTGTACAAATTGTGTGCAATCTCAAACTCATTAAGGTTTCACGTAAAAATATTAAGACATCCTGTGAGCTCCTATATCTCAGATCTACAAGCTCCAAGCAACTTGTATCAGCATATAGCAGCTATGGTGTGGGGCACATGATATATAATGTTCAAATAATACAATCTAAACAATCCTAAGCAGAGCTTCACAATTTTATCTAGGGTCGAGGGGTTAAACCCCGACAATCTACATAGCTCCGCCTAAGCACAACATTTGCATGTATGTAGTACTAGACTTAATATTTATGTTTTGGTTTCCTGTTCATTTTAAATATTGCATTGAGGACCATGCATGTCTTACATTTTACTCCTTCGTTCCTAAATATTAGTCTTTTTAGAGATTTCAAATGGACTGCCACGTACGGATGTATATAGACATATTTTAGAGTGTAGATTCACTCATTTTGCTCCGTATGTAGTCACTTGTTGAAATCTCTAAAAGACAAATATTTAGGAACAGAAGGAGTATTTTTGAATTCGTGCCATACATGCATGGTTTGGAAAAATATATGCACTATACTTACTGGATTGTTGTTGTATTCATGTGTGTGTGTGTAGTCATATGCTTGATGCATACAAAGTTTTCTCACCACCATACCGTTCCTCTTTTAAATTTGAATTTGCAACGAAAAACTTACTAGGGATACCATGAAATGTGAAATCCCCTTGAGATCACTATATCACAAACTCACTCTAATTCAAGAACTCGTCATAAATCAATTGCCATGTTGAGATTACTATTTGCAAGGAAAATACGAGCATTGTAATACACATAGATTCGTTCGGCAATTTAAAAGATTCCTTTCGTATTCTCGAATGGTAGGACCCAACGGCGAACCAGCCAGACCATAGCTTGTGTTAATCCTAAAATAATAGGCTCGTGTCCTTCTGGTGGCGTGCGTGGTACGCACATTAGCCAACCACAACCAGTCAAGCATCCGCGTTTTGAGTCAAAATATCTGGCAGCCAGAATTCTAGCCCTAGGAAATTCCTCTCACATCCCCGGTCCATAATGACTACCAATGAACAATGGAGGGATGATTTAGTAACTAGACAACATTACCTACTATGTCGAGCATGGTTCAATTCCCTCGGTCGCCGCTACCCAAGGTCACCCGTCAACTCCATTGCCTAGTAGTAATAGGAGTACTACACCAGGATGAGCACAGAATTGAGCCCATTTGTTCGTGCCTAGTACTTGAGTTAATATATTTGGCAATGCACTGGTACGGAGGGATTACCCTTTTACTCCGCATATATAACTTTTCTGAAGTCTAACTAAGCAAAATGTTTGACCAAATCCTTTCTTAAGAAATATAACAGGAAAGATGTATCGCTTGAAAATTTATTGCATGATGCAGGTTATGATATTGTTTCGAATCCTGGATTTTAAATTTCAGAAAATCCAAAACTGACCGGAAATTCATGAAACTGAGCATGGTCTCGTGATATGGCACAAATATTCCTACGTAATTTGTTTTCTTCAATTTGAGACAAGCTACTTATGAGAAGTTGCACAAATGAAGAGCCAAGGTATTTTCGAAGAAAGACCTATCACGTTAAGGCGAACGCTTTCACTATTGAAACTGTGGGCGTTTCGCGAGTCCCGCTTCTCATCGGCAGGTCCCGTCCGAGCAAGCGTGTGAGCCGATGGGAGGCGTGCGAGCAGACCGCTGCGCCGGTTGACCGGGAGGGTTGCGAGCAGACCACTGCGTAGGCTCACCGGGAGGCGAGCCATTTTACCAGGCTCTGCCGACCACCTTCGTCCCAACTGCCCCCACTTTTAATGGCATCGGCGCTGCAATTTAAAATCAACCCCGCACTACCCGGTATCGCTACAATCTTCTCTCTTCCTCTCCGATTCTCGTGTCGTCTACCTCCACCCAGCCTGACCTAACCATATGCCATGCCGCATCACGCTGGTCTGCCCTTAGTCTTTGAGTTTCCTGAGGAAGACACCCAACCGGAGTCTCAAGAACATAAGGCGCTTTGGGACGAGGTTGAACCGGCCTTGCGGGAAGACGCCGCGTCTGCCCCGCTCCCGTTCCGGCTCCCATCGGACCGACTGCGCTAACATCCATCCCCGTGGCATTGATGGGCTGGGAGCCGCACATTGTCGTCGAGCTTGATGCCACGATGTTCCACGAGGTCCCCGCCGACTTTCACACGCCCGTGCACCTGCCAGCGCATGCGCCTGCGCGTCCACTGACGCGCGCGCCCGTGCCGGTGCCCGTTCAAACGAATGTCTGCACCGCTCCGTTGCCAGCGCATGTCCCTGCGCGGGTGCCAGTGCCCCCCTCAGCGGCATGGATGGCCACCGTCGACCGCTTCCTTGCCCCAACGCCAGCCGCCTCCTCCCGTCAGTTGACTCACTCCTGGAGATCGAAGTCCAGAACATTGTGGCCTTCCTTGAAGCTATTGCCAAAGTCCAGGAGTACGCCAACAACGGTGCAAGACGCTGCCGTCGCCGTCGCCATCGGTCAATGGCCCGACGACACACAGAGCAGGGAAGAGGAGCCGCTTCCCACCGCAAGATGCCCCCCCCGCCGCCGCGTAATCTAAATTTGCCATGAGAAACGTTCGGATTGCCATGCTTAAAATCAGAACGTTTATCTTTCCGTTTATTTTAGATCGATCATCGTATGAATATAAAGTCAGAGTCAGAATGAATGAAATCTATTGTTTGATCGATTGAATGTTCTGCTAGAGTCGTATCAAATTAAATATAAAACGTCATCAAGCCACATGTACTCCTTCTCATCCAACGACCTAGACTACTGCAATGTCGAGCGCTCAACACGTTTAGCGTATAGTTAATTTCATGCCAAAAATAGTGCTAATCACATAATAACACGCAAATAATATCCTACTTAATATCCGCATGCACTTAATATACTTCCAAATTAACGTGCATTGCACGTGCACATTGACTAGTACTACTAGTACGTGAAACTGGTGCCGTAACTTGTGAACGGGTCCAGATATGGTCAACGGAAATATCGCCCACGAGTTCTTCGTGTTTGCCCGTGCGTCTAAACGTAGAAGAGGTGGAGGGAGAGAAAGAGCAGACATGGAACCCACCAGTAAGTGAAGGCGAATAGTACATGCTAACGACCCAGTCCCACTAATGTACTAAAAATAATATTACATGTTATACATTAAATAGGCCGTGGTAATATAAAATATATATATGAACAAAGGGGGTACAACAAACATTGTTGTACAACATATGTTCCCTATTGACGTGCGGCTTTAAGGCCCTGGTCACATGTTCGATCCTCGTCCTTTTTAATTTTTAATTTATATATGGGTCCAAATCTATTTCATGACAGGTGGGCCCCTCGGTGTGTAGTTTGTAGCACTTTAATTTGTGGGTCAAAATTTGTTCCATTACAGGTGGACTATTGGTGTGTAGTTTTGTAGCTTATTTGTAATAATTAAAGAGAACAACAGAGTTATTTGGAAAAATGCCATGGTGCAACGTTGAAGGCGAGAAAGGACATGCAAGAGAGCGATGACCAAGCTAGAGGGAAATCAATTGGGGGAGATGCGGGGGTTGCAACGGTGTTTGGAGTAGTTGTGGGCCGAATGCTATGAAAATATAATCTAAACCCACCGGAATAAATGCCTACACAAATTAATCGAAGGTTGGAGTCCCCCTCGCAATGTAGATAGCTCCGGCTTTGCGAGGGATGGAGAGCTAGCTTCAATATGTCGAAGATATGGCGTGAGAAAGCGAGGTCAATGGAGACACATATAGATAGAGAGACAAAGTGAGTGTGGTCCGACATTCATTAAAAAGATATATATGCTCTGGGGAGATATTGTCCGATTGAGCTTTTGGGAAGGGTGAGGGCTGTAAGATAGAGCTTGAGAGATGATCCAGTCACAGACATGTAGATATATATTGTGCGTGGGAGGAAGCAAGGTCAATCGATTACATATATAAAGGGAGAGAGATTGAGCGAGTGTGGGTCGTCGTGCGATCGAAAGAGTGAGACGGGTTGGAGAGAGTGACCTAGATAGATAATGTGTGTGAGAGAGTATACAATATGAATATGTCGAATTGGGCTCAAACATGGAGATATATCGTTTGTGTCCGAGAAAGAGCGAGGTCAACTGAGACATACAAAGAGAGAGAGAGAGAGATTGAACGAGCGTGGCCCGCCATGAGGCCGAAAGAGTGGGGGCGGCTTGGATGGACTGACCTAGATAGACAATCTGCGTGAGAGAGTATAGAGTGTGTCGATCGAGGCCCGAACAGGGAGATATATCATTTGTGTGTGAAAGAAAGCGAGGTTAATCGAGACTCGAATAAAGAGAGCGAGATTGAGCGAGTGTGGCCCGCCATGTGGAAGAAAGAGTGAGACAGTCTTGAGGGAGTGACCTAGATAGACAACGTGCGTGCGTGTGCACGAGAGGTTGGGGGCTAGATAGGCAATGCATGTATCGAGCGAGAGAGGATGGGAGGGAGGGCGAGAGAGAGAGAGAGAGCTCGGCATGGGGTGCAATGGCGGGTGTGTGAGGTAGATACATTTGGTAACGGAGTGGAAAAAGGGGGTTGTGTAGTTGAGAGAGTTAGAGATCGAAACATGGAGAGAAAGAATGATCGTGTGTCGGAAACAGATAACTTCCTAAGGTGGTTAGCAGAGGAAGATTGACCGATACAGGAAGTATGTAGCGTGTGTGCCAGGGGGGTGGGTGGGGCTAAAAACAACATTGGAATGTAGATAGTACGAGACTTAATATCAATGTTTCAATTTGGTGTACATTGTAAGAGTTGAACTGAGGACCATGCATATGGGTAATTATTTTGAATTCGTGCCATACTAGTTTGGAAAAGTTAACATTGACTCGATTGTTGTGCTATTTTGTAGGTCATATGTTTGAATCCATCCAAAGTTTTCTCACTACCATGGTGTTCATTATATACATATGAATTTGTATTAAAAAACTAGCATCGATACCGTGAAATGCAAAATCCACGTTAGAATTGGAGATCGCGATGTGACACACACTCTAATTCAAATAACTAATTATGTGAAACCCACTCTAATCCACGTTAGCGTGGATACCGTTTCAATTTTTTTTCAAATAACTCCTTATTAATTAATTTATAGTATCTCGTTTTGAATGACTAATTATTTGTAAGGAAAACACGGTCATGGTAATACATACAGATTCATTTGCAAATGAAAGAAGATTCGTTTGCATTTTCAAATGTAGGCGCACCAGGCAGACCAGGGTCATGTCGTGGTTGTCGCATGTGTCGTACGGACGCTTAGCACCCAGCCACCCACCCCCCTCCCTGCCCCCCCCCAAGAATGGCAACAAAATAAGTTCGCGGTTCCACCTTTCGGATTGAAATATCTGGCGGCCCCAATTCCAGCCCTGCAAAATCTCCCTTCTCCACTATCCCCTTCCGCGCCCAGATTGCTCAAATCCCTAATTCGTCGCCAACCCAAGCAAAGTTCGAATCGCACCTTTAGCCTTGAATGCTGGGGAAAATTCAGATCATGTGCCATGCGGCGCCTACACGTCTAGATTGGGTGGAACAAGCTAAAATCTCTTGGAATAAACCACTGTTCATGGAAATGTTTATGCTTGCTGCTTGGAGCATCTGGAAGGAACGAAATAATAAGCACTTCAGAGGAGTGCTCCCATCTCAAGCCTCCTGGCTTGCTAGGCTCAAGGAAGACCTTTCTCTCCTTACTTATAGAGTAGGAGATAAACATAAACCCTTTCTCTCATCCGTCCTTAACTCCCTGTAAAAAGTCCCCCCCACCCTCATTCCCAAAGGGGATGATTTGTAAATGATTTCATGTAACATACTTGCATTCATTAATTAAATTTGCAGTAGGAGACTCTCCTACTGTTTCAGGTGTCAAAAAAAAGTTCGAATCGCACCTCGTCTCGTCTCTTGTCCCAACTCTATGCATGACTACGACGATGGAGACGACGGTCACGCTTCACCACCGCACCGGAGCTACCTCATCTACGACCTCGTGCACGGCACCGGGTAGTCCACCAACAACGTCGGCCGCCGCAACTGGCATGCCTCACAGACACTGACTTCCACCGTATCAGGTGCGCTTCACCGACACCGTCCCCCACCTCACCGGGGCTACATCACTGAGCACATCGTCGCACCTCCGCCCCCCGAGGCCGTTGGGGCTTCACCAACGGTCTCGTCCACCGCATCGTAGCGCTTCGCTACCACTCAAGATATGCATTCGTGCATGACCAACCAATGCCAGCGCATCACCCTCAACGGCTCTGAAGTGACCCGCACTCTAGCTAGGCGAGCATGCCCAAACGCTGGCCCGAACTAGGTATCCACACGTCACTCCCTTGTGCACTATTCCAAGGATGTTTGGATATCCTTTCACTGTTCTCTTAGCTTTCACGCCTATGCAACTCTGGCTTGAACTCTTATTTCTTCTGGAGATATCATCTAAAAAAAGCAAAACCATTTTTTAGCGAAGCATGACAGTGCTACGGGATCTGGTACACATCCTGCACACTCATATAACCTTGTAAGTATCTGCCCTCCGGTACAACAACAAAGTCGATTCCTCTTATTTGATCAACCATTCACCGTGTCAAAAATGCAGAGGGGGGTGCAAGGAGCACAAGACCTGCACATCCAAGCAAGTGGTATCATGGACTTGTACATGGAACATCCCAAGCGCAAGTAGAGCAGCAGTGAGCCTATACAACGAGCTAGCGTAAGTCCGGAAATTTAACTTAAAAATTACGAAGGCGGATCCACAAATTCAAGTTACCAGGGGCGAACATTTAATTCGTACTAGCTTGCGTGTATGATTTGTGTGCAGTGGAGGATCCACGAATTCAAGTTACCAGGGGCAAACATTTAACATAAAAAATACGAAGGCACTTGCACTCCGGAAATCAACATAACTTGAGAAATGTGAAGCTACATGCACTTTGAAAACCAGCTAATGATCCAAAGTAGTTCAGATTATAAAACACTAAATGATGTAAGCAACAAAATATACAAAATGCAACATGGTGTACAAGGACTACTAACATGGACTGTACCTGCTTCAATTATTCGTTCTCTGGCTGAAAATATCGAAGTGTAATTGCACCTATAACAAGTGTGCAAACTGCATATCAATATATCTATCCTGCACACGTATGCCAATAGTTTCAAACAACAGATTAGAAAAGTATTTATGCTACGTTGTCATGATACGGGGACTTTCTGGTAGATGGCCTCAATGTTTCCTCAAGCCATGAGAATGTACTATAATTTGCTTGTCATCAATGCCTGCAAATCTCTATATCTCTCTCAACATAGCAGATCATCATTAGACACTAAATACTTCAATGGGAGCTTGCAAAATGCTTGCATTTGATCCCCCATTAGACACTATATGTTCATCACCAGGAGCATGTAAAATGTTTGCATCAAATCCTTCATTAGCAGTCTGTTCATTAGACACATCAGGCTCAAGAACAACATGAGCCTGTATATTTGCACCGGAAACTTTATTAGATACATTAGGTTCAGTCAATTTAGTATTGATTGGGGGAGTTATAAAATAAGCAGAAATTGGTTTCATTTTCTCATAGATTCCCTACATACAAGCAGTTTTACAACACCGTCGGGTTTAACTATTGGCCAGAAATTGAACAGTTGAATTAGATATAATCAGGGATGTGATGTACCTCCTCGTTGCGCATGCTGCTCTTGCAGGCTGCGATTGTCTATTTGGGCAAGCTTGATGCCATGCCCGTGCTGCCACCGCTGCCTCCCATGCAGGCTACACCCAGGATTGGATCTTCATCTTCTTGTCCTTCCATTCGCTTGAAGCCCGGCGACCGCCCTCCAACGAGGGCGCAAGGAAGTGTTGTGTCGGTCTGTCCAGCGGCGGCTAGATTAGGAGCGAACCAGACTGGAGGCTGGAGCGAACGAATTGGGGTTTTTCCTGTTGTCGATTGATATGGGAGGCGCTCGTTCGGGCCGCAAGCCTGCTATAGGACCTGCCTTGCACTTACGTTATCAGCCCATCCAAATTGAAACGTTTTTCTTCATTTTTTACATTGCCTGGTCGTGCGTTGGGACGAACAAAACTAGCCTGGGCCAACCTGGACGACTCGAACTAGGTGCACACTTTCCAGCCACCCGAGGCGGCCGCCCGTACAAGCCCCTACGGTGGCATCGCCCCTTTTTGCGTGTATGATTGGGGTAGTGAAAAATATTCCAGTGGCGCTTTTGATTTACCCGTAGAATGGTTGAATTGCTTGTTTCTATGAACTGAGTTCGCCAATAATGTGAAGGATGCCAGTCTTTTCATCCTATTGTAGATTGTTTAGATCTCGATATGCCAAATGTAATCGCATGAAATATACGGTAAAAGCTAGTGTGATGTGTGTGGCTACAACTAGTCTGACAACCCGTCCTCATATAACATATCAAGGATGCACCATCTTACCAGATTAACCATTCGACTTACCAATGCAGTGTGGGAAGAAAGAAGTATTGGGACTGCGTATCCAAGCAATTGAGGCCATGGACTCCTTCGTAGAATGTTGTAAGCGAAAAAGAAGTTGCAGTGTGCCTGTATAAAGAGCTAGCATAAGTTCAATTACCTACTTCTCAGAATTTTAATTAGCCACTTATTGCAAAATTGTTCAATTATGTTGCTTGGCTTAATTTAGTTTGCTACTGATTACATAATGCCATAGCCTCTTAATCCTATTATAGACTGCGCCTATCTAGGTTTTTGATACTTACTGTTAAGAATTACCTGTTTAGCTGAACTTAAATAGCTACTTAAGCACGTAGATGGCTGGTCATATATACTTCTAGGGTGCAGCAGAATTCACGTGTAATTTACGTTTTGATACCCTGTTTGTTTAAATGGTTTGCTGTTATCACTTGTAGCACTAGTAATGTTTGCATGTTCATAGATAGACAACTGTCTGTTTTATATGAGGGATACTGTCTTTTTAACTTATATATGTGTTGGAATCATTTTGCGTACATCAAAGAAATTTAAAGATGTCTGTGTTGCTGGTAAACGGTACCGACTTGTTACTTTAATATGTTGCCAAGAACTGTTAGTTTTACTAGTTCATGTGTAATTAAATACGTTGCCAAAACTGGTTAGTTTTACTAGTTTGATGTTAGTTTCTTATGGCTCTTGCAACACATTATTTATAATTGCTAACATTCAAGTTCGTAGGATCCAACTGAAACTCCGTTTGCACAACAGGTATGTTTTCAAAAACTTCCTTGTTTACCTGGTTTGCTGTTGTAACTTGTTGTTGTAATCGTCTTACCAACTTCAAGTTTTCAGGATCCAGTTGGAAGTCCTATTGCACAGCAGGTACATTTTCAAAAATATATTTGTGTAACTTGTTGCTCTAATCAAGTTACCGACTACTCAACATTTCAGGATCCAAGAGAAACTCCAATGCCACAACAGGTTGCTCCTCCAATACTTGTTTGTTTAACTACTTTGGTGCTGCAACCGGTTGCTCTAATCACGTTACTGGCTACTAACTTTTCAGGATCTAAGAGAAACTCCAATGCCACAATAGGTACCTTTTGCAAAACTTGTTTGTTTAACTGATTTGCTGCTTCAACCGGTCACAATGATGTTAATAACTACTTTTCAGCATCCAATTGAAACTCTTTAGTTCCTTGTTTGTTTAACTAGTTTGCTATTATAACTCCCAGTTGAGATGTTTTGCTAACTTCAACTTTTCGGAATCCAATCAGAACTTTAATGGCAAAACAGGTTAGCCCAAGATCAAAGAGTGAGGTCCCCATGGACGTTGTATCATCCCACAGCAGTGGCACCGGCTCAATCGTGCATCATGAATTGCCAACTGCTGATGCTCTAGAGGCTAAACTATTAGCAGAAACAGATTCTGCTTCTGCACTTAGAGATGAAGTTGACATGTTGAGGAAGCAAACAACACAATCACAAACAGTACTCAAGACAACCATTAAATATTTGGTGGATTTCAAAACGAAGCAAGCTGAGACTGACCGCATTTTTAAGGTCCTAAAGGAAAAAAGGAAATTAAATTCCCACTTGGTAAATCATAGGTGAAATGTTCTTTCCATCGTTGAGTAACCTTTGTGTTGTTTGTACATGTAATCGATCAAACCATTTGTTTTGGAGATCATTTAATAGTTGTTTTTTGTTTTTTGGTTTGTAATTTTTTTGACCACAAGTCTGTATTAATTGATAAGACTGAGACATTTCATTTTGATTGCTTTGCTAGACCTACAAATATGCCAATCGGGCTGAATGTGCATTCAGCAATAATAGTAGTATAGATGGACCTTAAGTGGCACCCATCGGAAAGGGCCAAGATGTTGTACTAGCTTCGCTAAAAAAAGATGCTCTTGTAGAAAAAAAGTACAGCGTCTTTGCGTATGTGTGTTAGTTGATATTATTGATCCATATACTCTATAAGTGTTTATATGTCTGTTAGTTTTGTACAATATTGGGAGTACATCGTCCTGGCGTATGTGTGTTAGTTGACTCGGTATTTGAATCTTGATACATCGCTTGTGTACATATCTAAATGGGAGTACACATTATGCTGCATGTGACACTTGAGTTGGACATAAAGTGGTTTCAAATATTCAAATTCACCTTAAACTGGATTCTAGCTTCTGAATTCGAGTATCGACATTTGTAAATCATATTCATATTTGACAGTGGAATACATCTTTGTGGTGCTTTTGAAGATATATAAAACACATAGAATGGTTTATAAAGATTCATATAGGAATACAAAATGGATTTGAATTTAGTTGCCAGGGTAAACGTGGATGCTTATTGTCCCAAAAATTGAAAGAAGCGGCAAAGTGTCCACTCCCACGTCGGCTGCCCGAAGCCAAGTGTTAGGGAGATGGAGATTAGTATCTACCCCTTACACGGACAATCCATCGGCCCGATTTCCACTGCTCTCAATAGGGGTAGGTTAGTAACTTCAATTAGACGTGCCACGACCGCCTCTGAGCCCATTCCAACACGGTGGGCGCCAAACATGGGTGGCAAAACACATTTGATTCAACCTTGTCCGAAAGACCTCTGACTCTCCCTCCAATTCCCCATTCATACACGGTGGGCGGCAAAACAAACTCGAGTCGGCCGAAATCGATGTAGGCAAATATTTTCAATAGGGGCAGGTTTGTAACTTCACTAAGATGTGAGACAACCGCCCTACCTCTTAAACCCGTTCATACACCGTGGGCGCCAACCGTGGGTGCCAAAACACCCTCTCCTCGCCCGAAATCATTATGGGCAAATATTGGCGAGATGCGAGATTACCGTCCTATCCCCAATCAACGAGACGTCCAAAGTTTAAACGGGGTCTAAGTTCCTAACTTTCCCATATTTCAGACAGGCGCATCCCAAAAACATGGTTCCCCGTACCTCTCCCTCCATTTTCCAATTCATATACCGTCTGTGCTAGAACACCATCCCACACCAGCCTCCTCCATCCGCCACCCATCCATCGCCGCCGTCCTCCACCCCAGACATCGCCGCCGTCCTCCAGCATGCGGGAGCGCCTACCAAGACCGCATCGTGCATTGCTAGAGATGAAAGTTTCTCATCCACGGCGACGGACCAAGAGCCTTGCATCGTGTCCTCTCGCTTCATCGGCGCCGTCGTCCTCTTTGCCGGGCTGCTCACACGACCTTCTCGTGCACCGCAATGGGACTTATTCCCTGATGCACCCGTCTACCGTTGCAGATCTGCTTCAATGCCACCAACAGCCATCGCACCCCTGATGCCTACACGGCGCCGCAAGAGAGGTGGTACTTCATATCTCCTCAACGTTTTGATCTCAACCAGAAAATAGATCATAACTTGGTTAGTGTACTTTCTTTTCAGCTCTTATAATTTAGTTCTTAGTTAGAAGCAAACAATAGATGCTAAATAGCTTTTCTCTGGTTTGCAGCTTTAAATCTGCCACGGCACAATCATAATAGGGTTTAATTGATCATGTTGGTTCTGTGGAGGTTTCTTTAATATAAATCAGAGTGGAAACCCTCTTTTGCTCAAAAAAATGCTTAGGGTTTACCCCTTCTATGATCACTATACGATCAACATACGTGCTTCGTGTCATAATAGCACTGCTCCACCCATCAAGCTAAACAAGCTTAGTTGTTCAAATGCGAATCTGATATTATTAAAACAGAGTCGTTTAATTAGTCATCTAAATGTTCCTAATTTAGTTTCAAAAATGCATGTTCGCCGCTCGGGTGTGTATCTCTACAGGGTGCCCACGGTGGGCCGCAGCCCACCCTGCGATTTTGGGTCGGCCCAGGCCCCGATTCCCCTCTGTTCTGCTGCGCTTCCGATCTCTACTCGCCCCCAACCGCCTGCCTCGCCGGCGACTTGCCGTTCCCGGACATCATGACTCTAGGAGGAGATGCCGGCCTAACAGGAGGTCAGGAGCCGCTCGCCCAACAGCGTCACCGCTGCCCAAGCGTGCCGCCGTGCCTACCTTCCCAGTCCGTTCAGGGCTCACGCGTGCAGCAGCCACTAAGCCAACCTGATTTATCCTTAGATACATCATCAACACTCAGCAGCCACTCATCATTACCCATTTTCTAATTGATTCATTACTCATTAGGCAGGACTGTCATTAGGATTTGTTGTGTGCTGAGTGCTACCTACACTTAATGGTTTATATGTATTTCAGTAATCTTTAGTACCTGTAAAGTTCACATGGTTTCAAAATTCCGACCCTAGGAACAGACACTAGTCATTTTGGAATGTTGGTCGTAGTGACATTAACCCAGATTACTATTGGGGGCCAGGTTTGTTGACAATTTTACTTGTCTTTCTTACTCATTTGATATGATATCCAATTATTGACGTCGATTAGTTGCAAACAATAAGTGCTAGACAAACTTCTTGATTTAGATTTTGGACGGTCTCTTACTGCACTTACAATTCTGCATACTTGTCCTAGTAAGCTCACAAGTAAAGTATTGATTCACTACATCTATGCTTCCCTTGTCATATTTGTTGTCAATATTCTTTTAGGGTGGACCACCCTTTTTCAAAACACTCGAACCGCAGACATGAGTGAATAGTATTTCTCTGTGCGATCTCTTCCATCATGTGTGGGCAACGAACACTGCATTGTATAGAAAGAAAGTGTCATTTCCACCTTTTACATAGACTACGATCTTTTACATGGAATACAATCTGCCTACTTGCTTTGTTTCGCACTCCAGCACTCCACCTTTGAAACCAAACATTATGCCACTCATAATTCCTTAGTTTATTTGTTCAGATACGAATTTGATATGATTCTAATGTTCCTACTTCAGTTTTGAAATGTGTGTCTGCCCGTTATAGAGACATAAGAGTTTTGTATTTCTGTGTGTGGTCTGGTCAGCACAGTTGGGGGTGAACTTTCCATATACAGGGGTTTATAGGGAGACACTCTTTGAATTGAATCCGCAATGCATTCCATAGATAATCTGACTACTTTTTATGTTTTCATGAATCTCAGATTCTGAATAGCATCA
Source organism: Triticum aestivum (assembly GCF_018294505.1). Lineage (NCBI taxonomy): Eukaryota > Viridiplantae > Streptophyta > Magnoliopsida > Poales > Poaceae > Triticum > Triticum aestivum. The sequence goes on from NC_057799.1 coordinate 246,419,735, forward strand.
TAATGATTATGAGCTTACACGCATAAAAAGAATAAAGCAGAACAATGCCATGGCTGTCAAACTTGGCATTAAGGGACTGAAATCAAGTCTGGATGCAATGCAATGCAAATGCTCTCCAACTACAGATTCATGCTCAGAATATGATCCTAACAGTGATTCTAAGCTAGAGGGAGACCTAAGTCAATGTAGCTCCCTAGTGGAGGAGTCAGAGATAGGTGCCCTATCTTATTCACCCATCAAGGTGCTTGCTCTAACTTTCCAAGGTTATATTTGTTGGGTTCCATTGTAGGGTGCGTGGGCTGCAAATTAAAATTTTCCTACACGCATAACAAACAGGAACATGCTACGGGAATGGATCACATATCGTTACCACTAGACGTGCAGTGCCGTGCAGCGGAAGAAGAGTTGGGGCAGCGTGTCCGCGTGGTTCGTATCCTCCTCGTCCGATCTCCCTCGAACAACCGGTTGTCGGAACCCTCGTATAGGTTTGCCGGAGCGGCGCAAGCGCACCGCCTCTAACGGTATCCGCGCGTGCAAGAGGAACATCGTGCAGCGGACTGCTAGGTCCGATCACACAACCGGCGGCGAGTGGAGTTGTCTATTCGCAACACATACAAACCCTAATGACAGCGCCGAAGCGATCAACCAATGAGTGTGCCGCACCTCCACTTTATATAGGCGTCCCTCGCGGGCTCAACACTTGGGCCTCGCACGGACCCTAAAGCCCAAAATCTGTTCGGCCGGGATCCGAGTCCGAGTAGGATCACATCTGTCTCGTGGAGTCCGATCCGGCCTCGCAGGATCCTTCCCTTAAGCGTGCGACCCCTTAGGTTCAAGTCGGCTTGGTTGCAGGTTGGATCACCTCCGACTTGTCTCGGCTGGTAGCGACCTCTAGCAAGGCATGCCGACCACCAAGCACACAATGAAGCCAGTTGGCGAACCTTTACAACATGTCACACTTCTGTTTCCTTTGCCGCACGATATATGTTGTCGGGCTCAAGGCGAGATTGTCATCCTTGTGCTAGCCCAACATCTTTCTCATTCCAGTGATGCCGACCAATATTCGGATTATCTCATAATCCTTGTCGCATGGCCATGCTTATCCTGGTTGGATCACACGAGGGGCCCAGAGTATATCTCTCCTGATCGGAGGGGCAAATCCCATCTTGCTCGACCACGTCTCGCAACAGGGGTCTAGACAAACCCGAAACCTACCTTTGTAACTACCCAGTTACGGAGTAGCGTTTGGTGGCCCAAAGCAAGTCTGTCACCATCCCGAGTACATGCGTCATTTGAGGTCTTAGGACATAGAACGTATGTTGCACTAGAGACTCACAGATGACATATCACTTCATCTCATGGTTGGGTCTGTCCGACTCGGACCTTATCTCAAATCGGATCCGACTACGTCAAATCCGACCAGATCCTTCCGACTCCATATTATCTGGTTAGCATCCAATGCTCCATGGCTAGTGAGACCAAGCCATCGACCGTGTCATATGCTAGTCTAGTCGGCTGCGCGTCCACACAGCCCTTTCGACTAGGGACCTTTTAGGAAAATTACCATACAATGCGTAGTCCCATAATCAAGTCACGTACTTGCTGATACACATCATTGATAATCTCCAAGGACTATCTTTATTCATAAACACGTAGGAAATATCATCATACATGATTGCCTCTAGGGCATATCTCCAATAATATTGGTCGCACATATCTTGGAACTGATGATTTGCATTGCTTCTACTTTGTTGCACTGCCATTAGCTTAGTTTACACATCGTGTATGTGAATACGCCCTGCCTATCCATTTTCAGTACATATTCCATCTGTCATCATACCATATTTATCCATTCATATGTTGTTCTTGTGTATCATATGTTCAAAAGGAAGAGGGCGATTGCTGATCGTGGAGGAGTACGAGCAAAGTATTTTGAAAAGGTAGTGACACCTGATAAATCAAATAGCCCATTAGGTGTAGTTGCAATATCACCTGACCCACAAAACACGACCCCAACTCTAGCAGACTCTAGCCCTACTACACTGGTCATCTTGATGCCCCAACTCAGTAGACCCCAACTGCAGCAAACAGCATGATGATGCCAGTTGACATAGGACGAGCTCTACGACGCAAAACCCCATTCCAGCAAAGAGTACACCAAATCCAGTTGCCAAATCCCTTTTTGAACCAGAGAGAGCCCCAATTGCAGCAAATAGGACCCTTGTTCCATTTCTTCCTAGTTTAGAAGATGAAGCTTATATTATTGTTAGGAACTTTGTGCGCATCTTTCCTTCATGGAAAGATTATAGCGCAGACACAGAACAATTTACAGTCTTCCTCCGCAACTTACGCGTAAGTAATGTACTAATGTTATTCATGGTAATTACTGCATATGTTTCTGCTGACAGAAGACATAAGATTTCATTGTTTTAAATAGGCGAGGACCAAACTGGATTGTCAAGACGAGAAAGGGTTGGTTGCGCTTTTCAAGCACTCGTTGATGAAGTATCGTTCCTACCTGCGGCAAGCACACTTTGGTGGCAAGCCTCTAAATGAAACTTCTGTAAAGTCTCCGGTGCTACATTTATCAGACAGTGACTGGAATAATCTTGTTACACATTGGTCTCGTCTGGAACATAAGGTACTGTCTATGATATCACATCACAATTTGAACTGCATTTCTACATTTGGCTTAACGTCTCACTTGTATGAAAACAGTTAGCAGAAGAACATTCATTCTCAAGGGACCACAAAATCTCGCAACTATACTGCACACTGCATTGCTCCTGTGAGTACCTCTTGCCCTGTATGACCATACTTACTTCCATGGCTGGTTGATTATGTAGCATCACTTCACATGTTAGCCTCGTTATCGTCCATTTCGTGGACATTAGAAGATCTGTATGGACTCTTACATAAATTTAGAATCAACCCAATGCTTTTGAAGAGGTTTAGTCTCTGCAGTCCTCTTGCAAGGACTGAACGTCGTCTATCACTGTACTTACATTAACAACTAATCCCTCTGTCCCATAATATAAGAGCGTTTTGTACAGTACACCAGTGCTCAAAACACTCTTGTATTATGGGAAGAGGGATTGGTTCATTGTGTAGCATTCTGCATCTTATCTCCCTTGCCCACCATTTACTAAAAAATATCAGATCTATATTTAATCTTACCAAAAAGTTGAATACACAGACAATGCCAGTGGAGAAGTGTAGCCCATTGCTCTTGTCAGTACATTTTGTCCTGTAACGCTTGTACTTCCAGTGATTGGTAGTTGATTATGTAGCATCAATATGCATCTTATCTTCATTATCCTCTATCTCTTTCAGTATTATCATATCTATAATTACTCTCTACAAAATGTAGAGTACAAGCAATGATTATGAAGAAGATTCTGTGCTGAAATTCTTAAGTTATCCTTCCCTTGACATGGAGAAGGGCATTATAAAGCCGGTGTTAACTGTTAATGCCTCAACTGTTGTTTAATTTGCTCAAATGTAGAGTACAAGCAATGCTTATGAAGAAGATTATGTCCTTCTAAAGCCTTTATCCTCAACTATTGTTTAATTTGCTCATACTCCCGATCGTTAACTACTGTTTAGTTTGTTGTTTCTATCAAAATGCATGTTCGCAACAACCGCAAGTTCCAAGTTTAACTTGTAAAACCAAATTCCTTGTTCATACCATGCACTTTACTCAATACTCCCTATATGTACGCTTGTTTTTGTGGATCTATAATCCAGTGTGTGGTGAAGCAGCCCACGTTTGCACCTTGTCATCTCCTGTTTTATCTTACTGATGTGGCTGATGATATGAACAACATGCCATGCACATTAACCAAAATAGATACAATGATTGTCTTTGCCCTTCATCTATGCTTGTTATGTTGACATGGTAATCCAGTAGTGTGGTGAAGCTCCCCGCATTATGAACAATGCCAAATTATGCTATTGATATTTTGAACTTACACTTTATTTTCTAATTTGAAATTGGATGGAATTGATAACACTATTATCATCTTTGTTTATACACGTGCAAAACCAGTCATCTCTCTGCTTGTTTCAGGGTAATATGCCTGATGGCATGCACAAGTCTGCTGAAGGCTGTGAGACAAACCCAACATATATTGCAGCAAAGAAGGCAAAACATCTTGAAGATAGCGAGACAACCCCAAAGTCTTGTCTTGATGCAGTGTTCAAGTTACTTGAGACTAGCAGACTGACAAGCTCACAGAATTCGCTGTCTGAATCAGTTCGACTTCTTGAGTCCCAAGTTCCAGTAGAAAGGCATTCTGCAACTCAACTTCGACTTGAAGTCCTATCTCTAAGAAAGATTGCGAAGAACACCAATGAGAACCTCATTGCTAAACAGCTACACCTAGAAGCTATGACCGACATGCTAGGCCCGTCTCACATCCTTGCTCAGCAGCTTGCATAGCAGTTCCCATGCAAGGCTAACCTTTCTTGAACTGTCTTGGAAGTGGTCTTGGTTCAGTATTATTTTCTTACGCTGCAAAGGTGCCCAATTTTTGTAATCTGCTTCTTTGTTGCACTTTATGATCAATGGTGGCAAACTTCGATGCCCAGTGGATGTAATATACCATAAATCCTTTATTGTATAGTGTAGGTTTATTCTAAGTTACTATGCTGTAATTTCTTTATTGTATAGAGTAGGTTTGTTCATAATTCCTACTAGTTATTGCCATCATTCGCTATGTGGAAAAAAATCTGATATAGTCGACCGGGCCGAAACATTCACCTCTAAAGGGCCTGGTTTTTAGCGGGCCACAATTGGGCCGGCCTGCAACTTTCTTGGGCCCGAATGGCCATTGGGGCCTTCACACTTTGCACCAGACCCACAACTTACTCCGGCCTATATTCAGCCCGAATTTTAGTTGGGCCTTTAGTGGACCCAGCGCTTAGTTGGGCCCGCGTAGCTTTGGGCCATTAAAAGGCTGAATATTCTACTCGCCTATTACGGCCGAGAAGAAAACATGGGCCTTTAGCAGGCCGAAATGCATGTTGGGCCTCAACTTTCCCTAGTCGACGACGGGCCTTTAGTAGGCTGAAATGTAGACCGAGCCTTTTTTGGCCCAGTTATATGACGGGCCGTTACCAGGCCGAAACATATCCAGGGCCTTAGTTGGCCCACTGATATCATGGGCCTTTAAGAGGCCGAAAGCTTAGTACAGGCATCAACGGGCCGAATTATACGACAGGCCTTTAACAGGCCGAAAGTCACGTTGGGCTGAACTGTTGCCACCTTTATCACGGACCGTTAGTGGGCCGGATGTCGCACCGGACCATATATGGCCCACGGGCAGCACAGGCCATTCCTAGGGCGAAAGACAGACTGGGCTGAAATGGGCCCATGTCTACATCGGGCCTCTAGCAGGCCGAAAGTCACTGGGCCGTTATTGGGCTGGCCCACTAGTACCTGAGTAAGTACTACGGGCCTTTGACTGGGCCGGCCTTTTTAACCTATATGGGTCTCTGTTGGGCCCTGCCACATGTCGACGTATCATAGGCATGTCTCCTCCATTGGACGGACGACATCTGTCCCATTTAGGAGCAGACACGTGTTTCCTCCAGCCAATGATGATTTTACACGTGGAAATCCCCATTGGTCTGGGATGTTAATGGGTTATCGGATCCAAACTGGAACCCAATAGCTTAATGGTGACCCGTTACGGTGGATGCCACATGCTGGTCACCCTTGATGAAAGCACTTCTATGACACGCGATTTATCATCATGGAAGTGGACACTTCCATGATGATAATTTTTGTAATGTCACGGAACACTTCTACGATAGCACATGTATGACTATCTTGATTCTGTCATAAAATCGTCATGGATGTACATGCATGACAAAAAAAGTGACCTACTGTGACAAACACGTATCATCACGGAAGTGTATTTTTTTGTAGTGTTCTCAATAGTAGGACATGTTCACCACCATTCCAATCCATCCCAGATGAATCAGACATGACACAACTCTAAGCATAGTAGGTATAACAAGCAAACATGAATGAGTAGGCACATCATGGCTCAAACAACTCCTACTCATGCTAGTGGGTTTTACTAATTACTGTGGCAAAGACAGGTCATGCAGAGGAATGGATTCAACTACCACATAACAAGTAACAGTTGAATCATTGTTGTCCTCATGCAGCAAAAGATAGCAAGAGTGAGAGAGTGGGTGTAGCGATCCGACCTCAAACGGTCAAATCTCTGTGCCTAAGTGTCATCCCTGGATCCGTAATGCTAACACACACAGTACTTGAAGGATTTATAAAAGAGTGCACTCACACACTTATTACATCGAATGTCTCAAAAGAGAACTTATTACAATAATATGTCTTAAGGCCATCTAAATAAGATAACAACAGAAGGCTTGGAAGATAAAGTTAGTCCATCAACTCCAACGGCATAGCTGAGAGCACGACAACGACCTAGCGCACCTTACTCTTCGTCTGAAAAGTCTACAACATGACATGTTGCAGCCCGAAACGGGTCAGCACATGGAATATGCTGGCAATATAACACAGTAGAGAAATGAACAGAATAAATGCTATCACTACAAGCATATATGGCTGGTGGAGGCTATATGGTTATAATGTTTTGCGAAAAGCCAATTTTCCGTACATCAAAGGAATATATTTTGGGATAATTAGATTTATGCCCCTAGTTGTGTCCCACTCGGCTGTTGTACCCCTAATTTCCAAAAGTCACCGCTTCTGTCCAAGTCACTTCGCTCCTCTTATGCTTTTTCCCTTTGACCGTTTGACCAACAGTTTGAAAACTTCATAACTAATTCATACTAAATCAGAAAAATGCAAATAAGATATCAAAATGTTCGGAAAAACATCACCTATATGTCAGTGTCATTTGCATTCATGAAAAAAGTGTTTGAAAGTGCCCATCCGAGTTTTAGCTCTTTTGCTACCACCATGAATATTAAAATCTAAAAAAATTCAAAAAATTCAAAAAAAACATTGGTGGCAAAGAGAGACAAATGTTTTAAGTGAATGCCAAGTTTCATCAGGGAATGACATTCGTGGGTGCCCCAGCAAAAAATAATCAGCACTCCAAAATAGATTATTTTTTGCCATGACTTCCATGAATGTCGTTCCCTGATGAAACTTGGCAAGCACTTAGAACATTTGTCGTTCTTTGCCACCATATTTTTTTGAATTTTTTTAATTTGTTTAGATTTTACTATTCATGGTGGTATCAAAAGAGCTAAAACTCGCATGTGCACTTTCCAACACTTTTTTCATTAATGCAAATGACACTGACATATAGGTGATGTTTTTCTGAACATTTTGGTATCTTATTTGCATTTTTCTGACTTTGTATGATATAGTTATGAAGTTTTCAAACTGACGGTCAAATAGTCAAACGGCAAAAGCATAAGAGGAGCAAAGTGACTTGGACAGAACCAGTGACTTTTGGAAATTAGGGGTAAAATGTAACGCCCACGATGCGGCTATATCTCCCACGTGTCGAGGCACGACTTAGAGGCATAACCGCATTGTGGTTTTGTCGCAAGAAGGGTCATCTGCACACAATCCCATGTAATGAACAAGAATGGGAAAAAGAGTTGGCTTACAATCGCCACTTCACACAATACATAAATAAAACATACATCAATCAGAGTACACACATAGGTCCGACTACGGAACCAAAAGAAAAGAAGACAACCCAACTGCTAGATCCCTGATCGTCTCAACTGGGCTCCACTACTGATCAACAGGAAACAAAACAACACACCGAACAAGAGCTTCATCGAACTCCCACCTGAGCTCGGTTGCATCACCTGCACTGGTTTCATCGGCACCTGCAACTGTTTTGCAAGTATTTGTGAGTCACGAGGACTCAGCAAGCTCACACCCGCGAGATCAAGACTATTTAAGCTTATAGGAAGGAAAAGGTAGTGAGGTGGAGCTGCAGCAAGCACTAGCATGTATGGTGGCTAACATACGCAAATAAGAGTGAGAAGAGGAGCAACGAAACGGTCGTCAACTAGTAATGATCAAGAAGTGATCCTGAACTCCTACTTACATCAAACATAACCCAGAAACTGTGTTCACTTCCCGGACTCCGCCGGAAAGAGACCATCACGGCTACACACGCGGTTGATGAGTTTTAATTAGGGTCAAGTGTCAAGTTCTCTACAACCGGATATTAACAAATTCCCATCTGCCACATAACCGCGGCCACGGATCTCGAAAGTTTATACCCTGCAGGGGTGTCCCAACTTAGCCCATTATAAGCTCTCACGGTCAACGAAGGATATTCCTTCTCCCGGGAAGACCCGATCAGTCTCGGAATCCCGGTTACAAGACATTTCGACAATGGTAAAACAAAACCAGCAAAGCCGCCCGATGTGTCGACAATCCCGATAGGAGTCGCACGTACCTCGTTCTCAGGACACACCGGATGAACACTACGTACAACTAAAACCAGCCCTCAAGTTTCCCCGAGGTGGCGCTGCAAGTGGCTCTAGTTTGGACCAACACTCCGAGGAGCACTGGCCCGGGGGGGGGGGTAAAATAAGATGACCCTCGGGATGCGCGACTCCCAAGGGAAAAAGGCTAGGTGAGGCAAATGTAAAACCAAGGTTGGGCCTTGCTGGAAGAGTTTTATTCAAAGCGAACTGTCAAGGGGGTCCCATAAATCACCCAACCGCGTAAGGGACGCAAAATCAAGGAACATAACACCGGTATGACGGAAACTAGGGCGGCAAGAGTGGAACAAAACACCAGGCATAAGGCCGAGCCTTCCACCCTTTACCAAGTATAAAGATGCATTAATAATATAAGAGATATTGTGATATCCCAACATAAACATAATCCAACATGGAGCAATCTTCATCTTCACCTGCAGCTACCAACGCTATAAGAGGGGCTGAGCAAAGCGGTAACATAGCCACACAACGGTTTGCTAGGAAGGGTGACAAAGGTTAGAGGTTCATGGCAGTTTGGGAGGCTTGAAGAGCAAGTGAATAGGTAGCGCAACATAGCAATAGAGCGAACAACTAGCAAGCAAAGATAGAAGTGATTTCGAGGGTATGGTCATCTTGCCTGAGATCCCGCAAAGAAGAAGAATGAGTCCATGAAGAAGACAACCGGATGGAGTCGAACGAATCCTCACAACTCCGGAAAGAAACCAAAGCTAACGAGAGAAGCAACCCGGAAAGAAACAAACAACAAAGTAAACAACCACCACATACACATGGCATGATGCACAGTCAAGTATGATGCATGTCCGGTTTAAATATGCATGGCATGGCAAAGTGCAACAAACAATACTACAAATTAAATGGAGTTCAATATGCAACGAGTTGCATATTGACGAAACACCACATCAATTATTTAGTTCTCTCTCGTTATGTACCAACAATATTAAATGTTGATTAACATGGCAAGAGGTGAAGCATAAGTAAACTAACTATCTAGGCAATTTAAATGAGGCCGGAACAACAAACAACAATTCCGGAAAATCCCCATATGTCATTTAGCAATTTAATGCAAACAACAATTTTAAACATTTAAATGTTGTTATCATGATGCGGATGACAATGCAAGTTTTAAGCAATTTTATGAAAATGTTGACATAAGCATGTTATGAAGCATTTGTTACCGTGGTGGAACGAAAAGGGTGCCACGGCAAGGATAACGAAAATGGTGCCACGGCAACATTCCGATGATCCGATAACTCACGGAGATACCGGTGCAAAAGAAGTGGGCGTGAGCGTGTCAAGCTAGAGATGGTGCGGTGCTCCCGGATTCCGGGTTCCCACGGTACGGTGGCATGGCAATCGAGGAACGTGCAAAGACCTCTCTCGGACACGGTGCAAACACGAGCATCTCATACAACATGCATGCATTCGTTCATAGCGATCGTCCTGTCGGTTATACCTTCGAAGCGTGCGTTTGGAGGCGGACGGGTTTGAAGTGGAAGTAGTTGTACACGGCGACGGTAGTAGAAGTAGTGGTTCAAGTTTCGAAGAGGAAGTAGTCGTTCATGTTCCGTAGATGTTCGGGGTCATGGCGAGGAACTTGACGCCCACGGAGTCTTCGAGGGTCGACGGTAGTGTTACACGTTTCGTAGTCGTTTGAGTCATCGGTAGAGGAAATTGGTGGTCCAAGTAGTCGAACTTGGCGCATCCGAGGGGTACTTGGTGAAATCACGTAGTCGTACACGGGTCGTAGAGGTACTTGGCGCATCGTCGTGGTACTTGGCAAAATTCTCGGAGAAGATGCTTCAATGTCCGGGTACGGGTCTTGGCATCTTGTTCTTGCTGATCTAAAACCAAACCAACACCAAGCGAGACAACAGGGGCCTCTGGCGGGCAGCAGCAAGGGCGTCGAGGCTCATGGGCGCAGAGGAGTCCTGGCCATGGCACAAGATCCCGGCGGTTCGGGCAGCACGGTGCAGAGGGATGCAGGCAGGAGGTGAAAAGACGGCGCGGCAGCGGGGCGATGGGGATGGACGAAGGAGATGGGCTCGACAGCCAGAACGACGTCACGACAACAGAAGAAGGGGTGGCCGGGGTGCCTTGGCGCAATGGAGGCGGAGCAGAGGAGGGCAGTGGCGGCGTGCTTCCTGGACAGAGCAGAGGCGGCGGAGCGGAGCAGAGCAGCAGCGGACCAGGGACTCCGGGACGGCATGGAGGTCGAGGATGATGAGCTCGAGGCGGCGCTGGAGCATGGCGGACGGACGAAGCAGGGAGGCGCGATGGAGGTCGACGGCGCGGAGAAATCACAGGCGAGGTGCGGCGCTTGGGGCTCGGTGTCGCGGGGAAGGAGCAGCTCCGGTGCTGCGCGCCGGAGAGGGCAGGGGAGCGACGTCCTGGGCAGCGCGGCGAGGCGAAGCCCGGCGGCACCGAGTGGGCTCCGGTGGCCGGCTGGAGGTACAGAGGCGACGGGGTTTGGAGGAGGACGAGTGAGGGGAGCTCCTGGAGCAGGGCGGGCGAGGCGCGCGGCGCGAGGGCCCTGCTCCTCTGCGTGTGGCGGTGCAGGAGGACGAAGGGGAGAGGGTGGAGACCGAGAGAAGAGCGAGAGAGATGGGGATCGGGCTAGGTTAACAGCGGGGCGCGGCTGGGCCTTCGGGCTGCGGCTAACAGGAGGCCCAAGTGGCCGGCTGGGGTCTCTCCCTTCTCTCTCCCTTATTTCTATGGCACAAAAGAATTAGAGAAAAGGAAAAGAAAGAGAGGGTTAGAGAAAGAATTTGCGCATGCGGTTAATTTTCCCGGGCTCATAAAAATGTGCTTGTTCCGAGAAAATAGAAAAGGCCAGATTGAAAAAATATAAATTCAAAAGCATTTGAATAGGAAGTGAGGGTTGGGAAGGTCCAAATATGATCGGATTTTTGGTGGAGCTCTGGAAAGTGAAGAAAGAATATATGGCAAGATTGGAGACCAAGAATTAAGATAACAAAGGCATTGGTATATTTGCAAGTGTGTTATGGTGAACTCCAATTAATGGAATATTTTAATATAGCTCCCTAATAATATTGGGAGGATATATGTTATAAAGAGAAATCACCATGTGCATTTCCCTCGATTTAAATGGATCGAAGATCCATGCAATTTACTTAGTTGAGTTTTTTAAAAATTAATGACATGATGCAATCAAAAAAAAGAGCAAGCACAAAATAAACACACGGTGATCACAAAAAATGGAAGTCTTCTGAAGCGTCGGTCTCGGGGCGTTACAACACTCCACCACTACAAGAGGATCTCGTCCCGAGATCTAGGATGGCACCGGAGAAAAACGGGAGAGGAAGAGAAAAGGTAAAACTAATTGCTTCTTTGACAAATGAGTGAAACCATTGAACCTTGAGAGGTCGCAAAGCTTGAAGAGATGACACGACGGAGGTGAACAAAATTTAAAACACTCTGTTCAGCAAGAGGAACAAGGAACATTACAAGAACCTTGTAGGTTGAAAGACAAACAAAAATGGTTACGAAGGACAAGAAGTACATGCAAGCACTCCGGTTGAAACAAGATGTACAAGGCATGATAAAGAACAATTATGACAACACTCCGGTTGAAAATGGAAGGGATAGAATATGGACTTGGCAAAATGAAAGCACTTGGATGAGACTCCGGTTAAAAGAGGAATGATAGACACAACACTCCGGTTAAAACAAGATAAAGAAGGAATAAGAATGATATAATTTGAGCAGCACTCCGACTGCAAATGGAAGGAAATGAACATGATCTTGACAAGATGAGAGGATACTCGATGAAATTAACAACACACTGCCTCCGGAACTAATGAAAGAATGGCACAAGGGGTAAGAAAGATTTCAGCAGCCCTCCTGTTGAGGAAGGAGACAAAACTTGATAAGATGAGAGAACTCGAATGAAAACACGACACTCCGGCTAAACGGATAAAAAAAGAAAAAATTACATGATCTTGACAAAACAAGATGATTGGTCGAAGAGAGCAACATCACAAAGCCTCCGGAAACAATGCATGATAGTTAGATAGTTGGAGTGAATAGAACGAAGAATGAAACCAACATCTCCTACCATAAATGAATTTTAAAGAGCATCCTTACGAAGTAGGATTGGACGGAGTTGTTGGAAAACCAACAACGAAAAGAATAGGCTTGTAGTGGGCTTATGGAAACATCTCAACATTATGAGGTGACAAACGGCCACTAAAGGAAGCCATTGGTTTGATTGAGAGCACCAAGGCGATGAAAAACTTCTTTCACCAAGAGGATAGGAGAAAACTTGGATCATTTATAAGCACCATAATAGCAACATTCCTTAGGGAAGGCTTTAGGTGAATTATAACCCAATATAACTCCAACAAAAGATTGATTGGTTGAAAAGATCTCTTGAACGAACAGAAAATGATGGATTTAAATATGTCACTCTTGAAAACTTGTGAATCATGAAACGCGAAGGGAAAATTATCAAGAATGACATAACACCATCTCAAAAGATAAGGTAGAACGAATTGCACTTTCGAATGCAAGATGAAGAATGCTTGAACTCCTCAAAACAGAACATGTGTTGAGCACCCTGTTTAATTTTTGAGTAAAGCTTGGCGGATCTTAACTTTGAGAGAAATCTTGAAGAACAATTGAAGAATGAAAAGAATCCTTGACGAAACACCATGTAGAGCCTCCATGAAGAACTCCGGTAATAAAAGGATGATAAAAAGAAAGAGAAGTTGACAACACAAGGTGAAGCCTTGCAATGATTTGGGTGGAGCTTTGGGATAATATAACCGATAAAACTTGGAACTCCGGAAAGAAAGATGAACAAATGAAAACAAGAATTTTGATGAATCTCCGGAATAAGGAATTAATCACTTGGATGAAACAAGAATAAGAATTACATTATGCTTAGCCTTCACCAATTTAGATTGATGACAAGCAACGGATTTTGCATACTACTTATTCTCGTAGAAAGGATTAAGATAGATATTGCGCAAACTTGGGAAGGTCTTCATCGAACCACCGGTAGGATTGAAACAACGAATAAATTGATATGATAACGAAGGAAGAGAAATCTTGAACGAACCACCGCGAGAATTGAAAACAATTGAAGAAAAGAGGACGAAACACCGTAAAAATTAAAGAACGCGCGAAAATACTCGAGGGAAATTAGATACATGAGAACGAATAGATCACAAGCTGACTAGAGGATATTTGAGTGATGCACCGGTATGATTTGGAGAACGAGAGCTGAAAGCTTGAATGAATAATTCTGAGATGATGGGCTCCGAAGAATCAAACTGAAAAGACTCTTGAATTGCTCCGGATGGGTGAAAAGAATTCTCACAATCGAAAACAATTATGAGAGGACGGCATCAAGCTTGAACTACGCATCTTTGGAGAACGAGTAAGGATTTAAGAGGAACTCTTCTTCGGTCTTCAAATGTTGAGAATGATGATGCGAAACACCACCATGAATTGTTGGCACTCCGGAATGAAGAATAGAAGGTTGAACCAACGATGAAAGAATTTGAAAGATCTTGGAGAAAGACATTTGACTGATGATAATTCATTCTTACGTCAAACTTTGCAATGAATTTGAGAATAACTCCAGAAAAATTAGAAGAGTCAGGTAAGATCCTGGGAAAATAACCTGTGGGTTAGGGCCCACTCAAAAGAAACACCGTTGAAATGATTACTTGAAAAAGGAGATAGCACCGGTTGAATTAAATGGCTTGAATGTGATAACAACCTCGAAATAGCTTGAACAGATTGATAATGGAGACACAAATCTTCTGAGATATCTTCAGCACTCCAGATAACATGAATAGCAAAAGGTGGATGATTAAGAGATGCACCGACATGAGAAAGCATTTGAAACGAGGAAAAGAATACGATCAACACTGAAAGCTTGACTTGAGTCCATCGGAGAAGAAATAACAACGAAGGATGATGAACTTGAAGCTTCGTGAGCATCTCCATGAGAAATCACCGGTTAAGAACATGGAGGATAAGAATGAAGAGACTTCACACCCATAAGATGGATACTTGATTAAGAAATCTGAGTGTTTCAAGAAAAAGGGTGGGAGGGCGGGAAAACAAAGACAATTTGGGATGAATGAAACAGACATCATTGAGAGAACTTAGAATTGATCTTGCGGATGGGAAGAATGATGGGATCATCTCGAAGAGAAACGCACCGGTTGGAAATAGAATTAAGATGGCAAACTCGATGATCAAGAAGGATTAGTATCCACGTAGCAATATGAGAACACCGTTTAGGAAAGGTATGGATTCAACCTTTGACTTCGAAGCAACTCGAATACCACAAATAAAACAAAACAAAGGATTGGCTTGCAAAATAAGCCGGAACAAACATATGATAGAGATTTCGTCCGAAGTTTTCGTGGTGGGGCCCACACGGGCTCGATCGTACAGCACCATCATGTACAAGGCAGTGCACATGACATACGAAGCATCCCCGAGTCGGCATAGCCAAGGACTCTTTAAGACACTACGAGACCACTGTAAAACCAACCGTGGAAAGGCGGACCACTAGACGTCGAACCCCAATCTCATATCATGCATCTGTCGGAAAGATATCCTAGGAGCTACTTGAATTCCCACTTATAAACTCCCGAAACTTTCTGGTTATGCAATCAGGTGTTGGGGATACAGGGGACACAATATATCTCACCCAAACTAACAATACCTAGATCCAGCTGTATCCATCCTTCAACACATAACCAAGAAACCTTCGGAAATCGTTTACCTCAACCTTCGAAAAGCATCCGTTATACGAATTATGGCAATACTCCCGAACTCCCGCCCCAGTACTGGGTGGCGTCGAGGTGATCTCACCAACAACTGCATAAAAGAGATTTTCGATGTCGGCGAAACTCAGGTATTCCAGAACTGCAACGATAAAATTGTGACGACAACACCTCGGAGCTCAACTCCCTGGGACACTGCCACAACCCCTAAATGTCAGGAGGCACCAAGAACAATGTTCTCGTCACAAAACCATCGGAACGATTCCAAGATACCCGCGTGATCCTAATTTTTTTTAGTGAAATTTGAGGAGAGAAGAGTCAAAACTTCTACGTCAGGAGGCCTCACCACGCGACGAAGGGACTGAGGAGTAAAAAGAATCCTACTCTCCGATATATATATAATCCTAAGACTCAAAATATTTTTGTTCTAGACTCAACAACACCAGCGATTCGATCAAGCAGGGGCTCCTAAATCGGGGATGGCTCTGATTACCAACTTGTAACGCCCACGATGCGGCTATATCTCCCACGTGTCGAGGCACGACTTAGAGGCATAACCGCATTGTGGTTTTGTCGCAAGAAGGGCCATCTTCACACAATCCCATGTAATGAACAAGAATGGGATAAAGAGTTGGCCTACAATCGCCACTTCACACAATACATAAATAATCCATACATCAATCAGAGTACACACATAGGTTCGACTACGGAACCAAAAGAAAAGAAGACAACCCAACTGCTAGATCCCTGATCATCCCAACTGGGCTCCACTACTGATCAATAGGAAACGAAACAACACAACGAACAAGAGCTTCATCGAACTCCCACTTGAGCTCGGTTGCATCACCTGCACTGGTTTCGTCGGCACCTGCAACTGTTTTGGAAGTATCTGTGAGTCACGAGGACTCAGCAATCTCACACCCGCGAGATCAAGACTATTTAAGCTTATAGGAAGGAAAGGGTAGTGAGGTGGAGCTGCAGCAAGCACTAGCATGTATGGTGGCTAACATACGCAAATAAGAGCGAGAAGAGGAGCAACGGAACGGTCGTCAACTAGTAATGATCAAGAAGTGATCCTGAACTCCTACTTACGTCAAACATAACCCAGAAACCGTGTTCACTTCCCGGACTCCGCCGGAAAGAGACCATCACGGCTACACACGCGGTTGATGAGTTTTAATTAGGGTCAAGTGTCAAGTTCTCTACAACCGGATATTAACAAATTCCCATCTGCCACATAACCGCGGGCACGGCTCTCGAAAGTTTATACCCTGCAGGGGTGTCCCAACTTAGCCCATTATAAGCTCTCACGGTCAACGAAGGATATTCCTTCTCCCGGGAAGACCCGATCAGTCTCGGAATCCCGGTTACAAGACATTTCGACAATGGTAAAACAAAACCAGCAAAGCCGCCCGATGTGTCGACAATCCCGATAGGAGTCGCACGTACCTCGTTCTCAGGACACACCGGATGAACACTACGTACAACTAAAACCAGCCCTCAAGTTTCCCCGAGGTGGCGCTGCAAGTGGCTCTAGTTTGGACCAACACTCCGAGGAGCACTGGCCCGGGGGGGGGGGTAAAATAAGATGACCCTCGGGATGCGCGACTCCCAAGGGAAAAAGGCTAGGTGAGGCAAATGTAAAACCAAGGTTGGGCCTTGCTGGAAGAGTTTTATTCAAAGCGAACTGTCAAGGGGGTCCCATAAATCACCCAACCGCGTAAGGGACGCAAAATCAAGGAACATAACACCGGTATGACGGAAACTAGGGCGGCAAGAGTGGAACAAAACACCAGGCATAAGGCCGAGCCTTCCACCCTTTACCAAGTATATAGATGCATTAATAATATAAGAGATATTGTGATATCCCAACATAAACATAATCCAACATGGAGCAATCTTCATCTTCACCTGCAGCTAGCAACGCTATAAGAGGGGCTGAGCAAAGCGGTTACATAGCCAAACAACGGTTTGCTAGGAAGGGTGACAAAGGTTAGAGGTTCATGGCAGTTTGGGAGGCTTGAAGAGCAAGTGAATAGGTAGCGCAGCATAGCAATAGAGCGAACAACTAGCAAGCAAAGATAGAAGTGATTTCGAGGGTATGGTCATCTTGCCTGAGATCCCGCAAAGAAGAAGAACGAGTCCATGAAGAAGACAAACGGATGGAGTCGAACGAATCCTCGCAACTCCTGAAAGAAACCGAAGCTAACGAGAGAAGCAACCCGGAAAGAAACAAACAACAAAGTAAACAACCACCACATACACATGGCATGATGCACAGTCAAGTATGATGCATGTCCGGTTTAAATATGCATGGCATGGCAAAGTGCAACAAACAATACTACAAAATAAATGGAGCTCAATGTGCAACGAGTTGCATATTGATGAAACACCACATCAATTATTTAGTTCTCTCTCGGTTATGTACCGAACAATATTAAATGTTGATTAACATGGCAAGAGGTGAAGCATAAGTAAACTAACTATTTAGGCAAGTTTAAATGAGGCCAGAACAACAAACAACAATTCCGGAAAATCCCCATATGTCATTTAGCAATTTACGGCAAACAATAATTTTAAACATTCAAATGTTGTTAGCATGATGCGGATGACAATGCAAGCTTTTAAGCAATTTTATGAAAATGTTGACATAAGCATGTTATGAAGCATTTGTTACCGTGGTGGAACCAAAAGGGTGCCACGGCAACGATAACGAAAATGGTGCCATGGCAACATTCTGATGATCCAATAACTCACGGAGATACCGGTGCAAAAGAAGTGGGCGTGAGCGTGTCAAGCTAGAGATGGTGGGGTGCTCCCGGATTCCGTGTTCCCACGGTACGGTGGCATGGCAATCGAGGAACGTGCAAAGACCTCTCTCGGACACGGTGCAAACACGAGCATCTCATACAACATGCATGCATTCGTTCATAGCGATCGTCCCGTCGGTTATACCTTCAAAGCGTGTGTTTGGAGGCGGACGGGTTCAAAGTGGAAGTAGTTGTACACGGCGACGGTAGTAGAAGTAGTGGTTCACGTTTCGAAGAGGAAGTAGTCGTTCATGTTCCGTAGATGTTCGGGGTCATGGCGAGGAACTTGACGTCCACGGAGTCTTCGAGGGCGACGGTAGTGGTACACATTTCGTAGTCGTTTGAGTCATCGGTAGAGGAACTTGGTGGTCCAAGTAGTCGAACTTGGCGCATCTGAGGTGTACTTGGTGAAATCACGTAGTCGTACACGGGTCGTAGAGGTACTTGGCGCATCATCGTGGTACTTGGCAAAATTCTGGGAGAAGATGCTTCAATGTCCGGGTACGGGTCTTGGCGTCTCGTTCTTGCTGATCTAAAACCAAACCAACACCAAGAGAGACAACAGGGGCCTCTGGCGGGCAGCACCAAGGGCGTCGAGGCTCATGGGCGCAGAGGAGTCCAGGCCATGGCACAAGATCCCGGCGGCTCGGGCAGCACGGTGCAGAGGGACGCAGGCAGGAGGTGAAAAGACGGCGCGGCAGCGGGGCGATGGGGATGGACGGAGGAGATGGGCTCGACGGCCAGAACAACGTCACGGCGACAGAAGAAGGGGTGGCCGGGGTGCCTTGGTGCAACGGAGGCGAAGCAGAGGAGGGCAGCGGCGGCGCGCTTGCTGGACAGAGCAGAGGCGGCGGAGCGGAGCAGAGCAGCAGCGGACGAGGGACTCCGGGACGGCATGGAGGTCGAGGATGATGAGCTCGAGGCGGCGCTGGAGCATGGCGGCCGGACGAAGCAGGGAGGCACGATGGAGGTCGATGGCGCGGAGAAATCGCAGGCGAGGTGCGGCGCTTGGGGCTTTGTGTCGCGGGGAAGGAGCAGCTCCGGTGCTGCGGCGCCGGAGAGGGCAGGGGAGCGACGTCCTGGGCAGCGCGGCGAGGGGAAGCCTGGCGGCAGCGAGCGGGCTCCGGTGGCCGGCTGGAGGTACGGAGGCGACGGGGTGTGGAGGAGGACGAGTGAGGGGAGCTCCTGGAGCAGGGCGGGCGAGGCGCGAGGGCCCTGCTCCTCTGCGTGTGGCGGCGCAGGAGGACGAAGGGGAGAGGGTGGAGACCGAGAGAAGAGCAAGAGAGATGGGGATCGGGCTAGGTTAACAGCGGGGCGCGGCTGGGCCTTCGGGCTGCGGCTAACAGGAGGCCCAAGTGGCCGGCTGGGGTCTCTCCCTTCTCTCTCCCTTATTTCTATGGCACAAAAGAATTAGAGAAAAGGAAAAGAAAGAGAGGGTTAGAGAAAGAATTTGCGCATGCGGTTAATTTTCCCGGGCTCATAAAAATGTGCTTGTTCCCAGAAAATAGAAAAGGCTAGATTGAAAAATATAAATTCAAAAGCATTTGAATAGGAAGTGAGGGTTGGGAAGGTCCAAAAATGATCAGATTTTTGGTGGAGCTCCGGAAAGTGAAGAAAGAATATATGGCAAGATTGGAGACCAAGAATTAAGATAACAAAGGCATTGGGATATTTGCAAGTCTGTTATGGTGAACTCCAATTAATGGAATATTTTAATATAGCTCCCTAATAATATTGGGAGGATATATGTTATAAAGAGAAATCACCATGTGCATTTCCCTCGATTTAAATGGATCGAAGATCCATGCAATTTACTTAGTTGATTTTTTAAAAAAAATTAATGACATGATGGCATGATGACATGATGCAATGAAAAAAAAGAGCAAGCACAAAGGAAACACACGGTGATCACAAAAAATGGAAGTCTTCTGAAGCGTCGGTCTCGGGGCGTTACATAAAACAGACGAGTGGGACACAACTAGGGGCATAAATCTAATTATCCCATATATTTTATTTAACTATCATGGTAGTTGATAAACATTGAGAATGGTACCCCCATCTCAACCCCAATTAAATAGTAATTATTAACCCAACAAATTAGTTTAGAGTGATGAGATCAACATGATAATCCAAGAGCCAGATACTCAAGATGTCCATAACCGGGGACACGGCTATCATTATTAGTTTGTACAATCTGCAGAGGTTTGCGCACTTTTCCCCACAAGACTCGATCTCCTCCGTTGGATATCTCGCACTACATGGTGTTTGAGAAACGGATGACCGAGACACAGTCTTTCAGAAACATTAACTCTTTACTCTGGGTGGACAGTTACACCTACTTTCCCCTACATCTGATAGCCCACCACTGAAAGAGGTCATGCAACCTACTCAACTATGCTAGAGCCCGTAATAGCTTGTGGCTGCACACGGAAGTTTCTAGTATGAATAATCTTATGACCCCTTTGAGCCTAGGTGGCGAACCAAAGGATAACACCGGTATATCCCCAGGTGCCCGCAACCAATCCACCCAGATGTGTATTTAAGTAGGCACCTTAAGTTAACCATTAATTAACAATCTCACATCTGTCATGGATCACTCAAACCAAACCACGTCTACGAGCGTAGCATAGCAGTATAAGCATAACGTAGAAGTAACTCCCAAGGGTTTGATAATGAAAGGGCAATAGGTTCTACCTCATCATCTACTTCCCAATACCCACAAGTTATTCACATCCTAATCATGCAGTGTTTGAGGATTGTAACTAATGCATAAAAACTGGGTAATAAAGGGGTATGATCAATGTGTTACTTGCCTTGCTGACGATCCGCAAAACCTAGAGACTCGTAGTAGCACGCTTCGCACTCCGGGAATTCTATCACAAACAAACAATAGCATACATAAGCACTCAAGCATATATGCAAGCGTAAAACTCAAATAAGAATATCCAAATCTGAAACCCAACTGAAGAGCTTCGATTTCCAAAAAGAATCAATCGAATCGGAGCTACGGAACTGAAACTACGGTCAAAAAACTTCGAATTCAAATCTGCTGCAAACCAAATTTTAAATTTTCAAAACCATGTTCAAGTTGATTAACCAGAAAGAGGGGCTCGAGATGAAGATTTTTGGCGTTGGTTTCACTGGATTTGGACGAACGGTTAAAAAGTTGCGAGGGTTTGAAGATCAGGGGCTAATTTGCGATAAAAATAATCGCGGATAGGTCCTTCGTCAAAAATAAACTGAAAGAAAAATACTATGGCGCGATCATTCGCTAACAGAGGCAAACGAACGAATTCGTTCGTTAAAATGAACTAACGAACGAACGTTCGCAAAATAACCTAATCCGAATAAAACCAAGAAAACCGAACCGATCTGAAAAAAACCGATCTAGGGTTTTCAAAAAACACGGCGGCGGCTTTGCGGTTTTTACCGGTTTACCGAAGAAAACCGGTAGGTCGGCGTGGTCAACGGCGGCGGACGGCGAGGCGGCTCCGGCGGGGCTCCGCGGTTGCGGCGCGGCGCGGGGCGGCGGCTGCGGCGGCGGTGGTTGCGGCGGCGGGGCAGGACAAGGGAGAGGGGTCGGGGGCGGCGGCTTAAATAGCCTCGGGGGGTCCGACTTGGGGAGGGGTCGGGCGGCGCGGCGTCGGCGAGGGCACGGCGGGGCGAGGCGGGGAAGGCGGCGGCGCAGCGGGCCGGCTGGGCCTTCGGCCCAATTCGTTCCGGGAACTTTTTTTTATAAAATAAATTCCGCTGAAAAAGAAAAATGCTAGATAAATATAAAAAATCTAAAAATGCCAAAAACAAATTTCACCGTCTAAATAAAATATTTAGAACATAGTGAACATTTTTCTGGCCTAAAAATGCAATTTTTGAAAAATGCATATTTTTTTCTAATTCGAATAAAATAGCAATAAAAATCCCAATAAAATATTTATTTGTTTTTAATATTTTTCCTCCAATATTTATTTTATTTCGGAGAAGTCATTTTATGTCTGCTCTTTTATTTATTTTTATTAAAATATTTTGGAGAAAAATAATTAAAACCAAAATGATCCCCTTTTCAATATTTGAGAGAAATTCAAATATGAAAATAAAGGAAATCCCAACTCTTGATAGAGGCAAAGGTGTCCCGTCTTTCGATGAGATTGTGGCTATCGTTTTGGATGAAGTCGACTTTGACGATCCGACTACGAACGTGCGAGGACGTCGCGCCTTAGCAATCGCTAAACCAACTCCGAGAGGTTATTGACCACGCCGGAGCACGATCAACCTGACCACGAAGGTCTCTTTCCTGCAGGCAAATGAAGAACAAGCAAGAAACTATGATTGCAATCTGGATATTGCGAATATAAGAGGAAAGCTTTATTGATCAAGGTTGGGTTCTGTGACGCCTTTGTCTAGTCGTTGAACACAAACGAAGTACGCAAAGTTGCAGCTATGGCGAACTTCAATCTAAACAAAACCCAAAGTCTAAACGACGCCCTAAGGGCTGTATATATGGAGGAAGAGGGGGGGGGGATTTCGTGGCCCTTGGAGGAGGGGTCCGAAACCAACCCTAACTCTTGTTTCCCCATACATACGGACTCTAAAAACAGCCTATACTTAAGTATTTCGAAAATACATGGGCCTGGCCCAATAATAAAGTGACGCAGCACCTAGAATAGCCTCTGGACGAAATTTATGAAGTGGCATCTTGTATATTTCGTCCAAGGCTTCACGCACTCCTTATGGTGGCTTCAAAGTCCTGAATTCATCACTTGTAACTCCGTTCTTGATCCCCTTGTGCATGCCATCATCTCCCTGCTTGGTCTTGCTCCAGTGTTCATCCCTCTTATCCATGCTAGGCCCTACATTTGTAAGCAAAACAAATGTATCCAATTTAGGCAGCATCATATTGTCATGAACATTAGAATCATTACCAAGAAACAAAAGTTCCTGATAATTCCATTGGCATGTGCGAGCTCTAGTAATTGGTCCAGTATGTATAGCAGCAGGGGCTGTGGGTGTAACAGTGGTAATTATGTCCTCGTCATCCTCCCCTTCTTGAAATGAAGTCGTCCTCGATGGAAGCTCATTTTCCTCACCCAAGTAAGGCTTCAAATCTGCAATGTTAAAAGTGGGACTAACCCCAAAATCTGCAGGCAGCTCCAGTTTATATGCATTATCATTTATTTTCTCAAACACCTTAAAAGGACCATCAGCATGTGGCATTAGCTTTTATTTGCGCAAATTAGGAAATCTATCCTTACGCAAATGTAAC
Source organism: Triticum aestivum (assembly GCF_018294505.1). Taxonomy (NCBI): domain Eukaryota; kingdom Viridiplantae; phylum Streptophyta; class Magnoliopsida; order Poales; family Poaceae; genus Triticum; species Triticum aestivum. Next base: position 246,443,047 of record NC_057799.1, read on the forward strand.
CAAACAAGATCTCCAGGTGCAAACACAACATGTTTTCTACCCTTATCTCCAGCAAGTTTATATTTAGCATTCATACGCTCAATGTTTTCCTTAGTTAACTCATGCATTTTTAAAATCAATTCAACATGTTCTTTAGCTTCAAAATTAACCTTCTCCGAAGATGGAAGAGGCAACAAATCAATAGGTGCACGAGGTAGGAAACCATACACAATTTCAAAAGGGCACATCTTAGTAGTAGACTGCAGTGAACGATTACAAGCAAATTCAATATGAGGCAAGCATTCTTCCCACATTTTCTTATTATTCTTCAAAACAGCCCTAAGCATAGTAGACAATGTTCTATTGACTACTTCAGTTTGTCCATCAGCTTGGGGGTGACAAGTAGTACTAAAAAGCAGTTTAGTCCCAAACTTAGCCCGTAAACATCTCCAAAAGTGGCTAAGGAATTTAGTATCACGATCTGAAACGATAGTATTTGGCACACCATGCAAGCGAATAATTTCCTGAAAGAACAAATCGGCAACATTAACAACATGATCGCTTTTATGACATGGTATAAAGCGTGCCATTTTCGAAAATCTATCCACGACAACAAATATGCTATCCCTCCCCTTCTTTGTTCGAGGTAAACCTAAAACAATGTCCATAGATATTTCCTCCCAAGGAACACTAGGTACAGGCAAAGGCAAATATAAACCATGAGGATTGAGACATGACTTAGCTTTTTGACATGTAGTGCAGCGAGCAACAAAATGCTCAACATCTCGTCTCATCTTTGGCCAAAAGAAATGTGTATCAAGTATATCCTCCGTCTTCTTGATGCCAAAGTGCCCCATTAATCCTCCTCCATGCGCCTCCTGCAACAACAAAAGACGAATGGAGCTAGCTGGAATGCATAGCTTTTTAGCAGGAAACACAAATCCATCGTTAAGAACGAACTTGTTCCAAGTTCTCCCTTCCTTACAATTCTGCAATACATCTTTAAATTCAGCATCATTCACATATTGATCTTTGATGGTCTCCAAACCAAATATTTTAAAGTCAAGTTGTGAAAGCATAGTATAACGACGAGACAATGCGTCAGCAATAACATTTTCTTTACCCTTCTTGTGTTTAATGACATAAGGGAAAGTCTCAATGAATTCAACCCAATTAGCATGTCTACGGTTCAGTTTTGCTTGACTTTTAATGTGTTTCAAAGATTCATGATCAGAATGTATAACAAATTCCTTGGGCCATAAATAATGTTGCCATGTTTCTAAGGTCCGAACAAGAGCATATAATTCTTTATCATAAGTAGAATAGTTCAGACTAGGCCCACTCAATTTTTCAGAAAAGTATGCAACAGGTTTGCCATCTTGTAATAACACACCTCCTAATCCAATTCCACTAGCATCACATTCAAGCTCAAAAGTCTTATTAAAATCAGGAAGTTGGAGTAAAGGAGCATGTGTCAACTTATCTTTCAATACTGTGAAGGCTTCTTCCTGTGCGGTACCCCAAACAAAAGGCACATCCTTCTTTGTAAGCTCGTTGAGAGGTGCAACAATGGTGCTGAAATCTCTCACAAAACGCCTATAGAAACCAGCGAGGCCAAGGAAATTCCTCACTTGTGTGACCGTTTTGGGCTGCGGCCAACTCTCAATAGCTTCAATCTTGGCTTTATCAACTTCAATCCCCTGTGGAGTAACCACATAGCCAAGAAAAGATAGTCGGTCGGTGCAAAAGGTGCACTTCCCAAGGTTACCAAACAAGCGTGCATCACATAGAGCAATAAAAACAGCACGTAAATGTTCCAAATGTCCCTCCAAAGATTTGCTATAAATCAATATGTCATCAAAGTAAACTACCACAAATCGTCCAATGAAAGCACGTAAAACTTCGTTCATTAATCTCATGAAAGTACTAGGTGCATTAGTTAACCCAAAAGGCATGACTAACCACTCATATAATCCAAACTTAGTTTTAAATGTTGTTTTCCATTCATCTCCCAATTTCATACGAATTTGATGGTATCCACTATGCAAATCAACTTTGGAGAATATTGTAGAGCCAGTCAATTCATCAAGCATATCATCTAGCCTAGGAATGGGATGACGATAACGAATAGTAATATTATTAATGCCTCTCCAATGAACGCAGATACGCGACGTACCATCCTTTTTTGGCACTAAAATGATAGGAACTAAACAAGGACTAAGGGATTCGCATATATAACCTTTGTCGAGCAGCTCTTGTACTTGACACATAATCTCCTTCGTCTCCTCTGGATTGGTACGGTATGGTGCATGGTTGGGTAATGATGCACCAGGAATTAAGTCAATTTGATGCTCAATCCCTCGAATAGGTGGTAATCCCGGTGGCACGTCTTATGGAAAGACGTCAGCGAATTCCTGCAAAATGTGAGTGACAGCAGGAGGCAAAGAGGAAGGCACGTCCTCGAATGAAAATAATGCCTCTTTGCACACAAAAGTATAGCAAACAGATTTGCTAAAACCTAGATCATCAATATCAGATTTGGTGGCAAGTAACCATGCACTTTTCAATTTAATTTCAGAAGCAACACTAGATGGTTTATTATTAGGCTTCATTTGTTGCTCAAATTCTTTTGCCACAATCTGATTTTCACTCTTATTTTGCTCCTGTTTTGCTCTATTAGCTCTATTAATTTCACCTTTCAAAATGGAATCAGGAGTCATAGGAAGCAAAGTAATATTTTTGTCCTTATGAACAAGAGTATACTGATTGTTTCTACCATGGAGAATAGAATTTTTATCAAATTGCCATGGTCTACCAAGTAATAAGGAACATGCTTGCATAGGTACCACATCACAATCAACATAATCAGCATATGTAGAGATACTAAAATGCACACGAACAGTACGTGTTACCTTAACCTTGCCGCTGTTGTTGGACCATTGGATGTAGTAAGGATGTGGATGTGGTCTTGTGGTGAGAGATAGCTTCTCCACCATCTCCATGCTAGCCAAGTTGTTGCAGCTCCCTCCATCTATGATGACGCGAACAGAACGTTCCTTCACAACTCCCTTTGTATGGAACAAATTATGCCTCTGGTTTTGCTCAGCTTGTGTAACCTGCACACTCAAAACACATTGAGCAATTAAACATTCATACCTGTCAGCATCTTCAGCAGCCATGTATTGCGTCTCATGATCAGAATTATCTCCACCATGTTCTTCATGTGTAATAAGAGCCAAAGTCTCCTCATCATAGTCACTAGCGGACTCATACCCACCATCATCAGTAGCAATCATCACACGCTGAGATTTGCATTATCTCGCAAAATGTCCTCTTCCCTTACAACGACGACAAATAATATCACTTGTGTCCCTGTTGTTGCCACGGAAGAAGAAGAGCTCTGCGTAGCCCCGGCAGGTGTGCTCTTGGCAGATAGTGGTGGTTGTGCCTGCTTTCTTGTATCACGGCTGGAGGTGGCACCTGATGGAGGTGCTGGTGCAGTGGAAGTAGAGGATGCACGTGGTGTACATGATGAAGATCGACCTGCAGAAAAGTTAGTTCGCGCCAATGCCTGTCGATCCTGCACTTCACGTTCAGCTTTACAAGCAAGATGGAATAAACAAGTGATATTATTATACTCCTTATAATCTAGAATGGTCTGAATCTCTCTATTTAATCCACCCATAAAACGCGCAAAGCATAGCTTCATTCTCCTCAACAATACCACATCTAATCATGCCAGTTTGTAATTTTTGTTATATTCTTCTACAGAATTTTTTCCTTGTATTAAACACTGCCATTTTTGAATTAATTCACATTGATAATATGGTGGAACCCAACGAGTACGCATAACAGTTTTCAAAGCAGCCCAAGTAGCTGGAATAGGATATAATCTACAATGTTCAGACCACCAAACACATGCAAAGCTAGTGAAAGCACAAACAGTAGCAGGAACACGTCTCTCCTCAGGATATTGTAAACATGTAAATCGTTGTTCAGTTTCTAACTCCCAAGTAAGATACATATCAGGAACATATCTACCCTCAAATGGTGGAATATTCCATTTCAGTTTAGGCGGATGGTCATGATCTCGTACCTGAGGGAGAGCCCTACCATTGAGATTATTTGCATGTGGACGACCTGGTGGTTGTGGTGCTGGTGGTTGCACGTAGTTCTGATTTTTATCAACCTCATCCTCATAATCTCCCGCATAATCATCCTCCGCCTCAGCAGCAGGAGCCACAGAAGTATCAACAGCAGCACCAACAGTTTGGCCAGGTTGAAGAAGGACACGGCTCGCTCGGCGGTGGGCTGTTTCACGACGTGGACGTAGTTGTTGTTGTTGTTGTTGTTGTTGTTGTTGTTGTTGTTGCAGAGGTGTGGTAGGTGCGGCCGGTGGTGGAAGACGCGCAAGCAGTTCATTGAATCTGTTATCGAGCTTTGTTTCGAACGTCTTCTCAAGGCCAGTGATCCTCTCCATGGCCTCTTCAAAATTGTTCAGCACATCTTGCACCTGTTCAGTCATCATTTGCTAAAACTTATCATGAAGCTCCTTGTTCGTTATGTTCTCCCAGTCAATCTTGTCGCCTTGTGATCTTGGCATGGTTAGCAAGTGGTGGTGGTGGTGGGTGTCACAAATCCGTCAAGAAAATCTCAAATTCTTACCAGTTCTTACCCAGCAGCAGGCGGTGATCGGCAACCGATGTAGTCAAAACTCTCAAAGCATGGATAGAGCGATTACCAGGAGAGTCAAACGCACGATGTAGATGTATGTGGAGCTGGGAAGGCTTAGAATATGGTAGCAAAAAGGGTCAGCAATAATCAATTCAGAGATGCAAAGTTGAATAAACGCACAACGATGGTACTGTGCTGGTCCTAGGCTAGACCGTGCTAGAGGCGCGAGCCTAAAACACTAACAAAATCACGGCGCTGCACGTAAATAAAGGAGGAGCACGCTTTGATTTTTTTTCCTTTTTTCACTTTTTTGCAGTTCTTTTTCCTCTTTTTTTTGCTCCGCAACATTTTTTTTTGAAAAAGTCTACAAATGGTCTAAAAACTGCCTAGCCAAAATTTTCCAGACTAGGTCACGACTCGAAAACAGAAAAAAAAATTGAGTTTGGAACTATTTTTCTTTTGCGGGTAGCACAGAAATTGGGGAGTCCGACTTGGTCACGACTCGAAGTATCGCGTGATCTGGAACTCGAGAACAAAGCAACAAATACTGGACTCGGACTAGGACTGGTGGCGGAGATGAATCTGGTGGACCTCGGACTGGTGGCGGAGATGAATCTGGTGGAACTCGGACTGGTGGCGGAGATGAATATGGTGGAACTCGGACTGGTGGCAGATATATGTTGCAGATGGACTCGAATTGGCGTGATGGCGGCGGATATGTGGTGGCGTATATGGACTCGGATTGGTGGTGAATATGTGGTGGTGGTATATGGCAGCGACGATGAAGTTGGTGTGCTGGTGGTATATGGCAGCAGCGATGATGATGATGCGGTGGTGATATATGGCAGCGGCGACGTGACAACCTGTGAACAGAAATCGAAACTCTAAAGGACAGACGCTAAGACCAACAACTTGACACGACGATGCAACCGCAAATTCAACAAAGCAAATACAGAAAAGATTATGCAAAGGCTCAGATTGGTTCGGATAGGATGAACTAACCCTAATTTTTTTGGCTTTTTTCATGGACTATAGGTATGTAGAACAGACTCGATATAAACTACGAAAAACTGTAAAATCTCACCGAGCAACTCACCACGGCACTTCTTCAACTGGGAAACGTGAAACACATCATGAACTCCTGACAGTCCTTCATGTAACTCCAACTTGTAGGCTAGTTCTCCCATACGTTCCAAAACTCGGTATGGTCCTACATATCTCGGGACTAACTTTCCCTGAACTCCATAGCTTTTAACTCCTCGCAGAGGTGACACTCGAAGATATGCTCTGTCTCCGATTTCATAGACTACCTCCTTGCGTTTTGAATCTGCATAACTCTTCTGTCTGGACTGAGCTACCTTCAGTCTATCGCGAATCAACTTGACCTTCTCTTCGGACTCCTTGATCAAATCTGGTCCGAACAACTGTCGGTCTCATTCATCCCACATTAACGGTGTCTTGCACCTCCTTCCATACAAAGCTTCAAAAGGTGCCATCGTCAAACTGGCCTGGTAGCTATCGTTGTATGAGAACTCTGCGTAGGTCAAATTATCATCCCAGCTAGACCCATAATCTAGCGCACAAGCTCTCAACATGTCCTCCAGAATCTGATTGACTCTCTCGGTGTGTCCATCTGTCTGCGGATGAAAGGCTGTACTGAACTCTAGCCTGGTACCCAAAGTCTGGTGCAGCTGATTCCAAAACTTCAAAGTAAACTGGGTCCCTTTATCTGATACGATGGTCCTTGGAACTCCATGCAGACACATGATCCTGGTCATATATATCTTGGCCAACTTCACATTGGTATAGGTGGTTTTCACTGGGATAAAGTGAGCTACTTTGGTCCAACAATCCACTACTACCCAGATAGAATCTTATCCCGATCGGGTCCTGGGTAATCCGGTGATAAAATCCATGCCAAGCTTATCCCACTTCCATTCGGGTATCGGCATAGGCTGCAGTAATCCTGCTGGCTTCTGATGTTCTGCCTTTACTCTGACATACATCGCATACGGCTACATACTCGGCAATATCCTTCTTCATTCTTGTCCACCAGAAACGCTCCTTCAAATCCAAATACATCTTGGTGTATCCAGGGTGTATCGAGTATGGCGAGTCATGAGCTTCCTGCAGTATTAACTTCCTGATATCTGCATTATTGGGCACATAAACACGGTCCTCAAACCACAAGGTGTCGTGCTCATCCTCACGAAAACCTTTGGCTTTTCCTTTGCTCATCTTCTCCTTTATCTCAGCAATCTCCTTATCATCCTTCTGAGCTTCTCGAATCTTTCCCAATAATGTTGACTGAACCTCCATCGCTGCAACAAAACCTTTAGGGACTATGTCCAAACATAGCTCCCTGAGATCTTTGGCTAACTCCTTTGGCAATCCTCCGCTTACGAGGGTATTGGCATAACTCTTCCGGCTCAAAGCGTCTGATACGACATTGGCCTTGCCTGGATGATAGTGCAACTTCATATCATAATCCTTTATAAGCTCCAACCATCTCCTTTGCCTAAGATTCAGCTCCTTCTGAGTGCAAATGTACTTCAAACTCTTGTGATCCGTGTACACATCACAACGGTTTCCAATAAGAAAATGTCTCTAGGTCTTGATTGCATGCACTACGGCTGCTAACTCCAAATCATGCGTGGCATAATTCAACTCATGCGGGCGAAGTTGACGTGAGGCATATGAAACCACTCTTCCATCTTGCATAAGTACACCTCCAAGTCCTAAGCGAGAAGCTTCGCAATACACTTGTAAATCCTTGCGTATATCCGGCAGAATCAGCACTGGGGCTGTAACCAAACATTTCTTCAGCTCCTGAAAACTTGCCTCACATTCATCTATCCACTTAAACTTAGTGTCTTTCTTCAACAACTCCGTCATGGGCTTCGCGATCTTAGAAAAATTCTCAATAAATCTCCGATAATATCCCGTGAGTCCAAGAAAACTATGGATCTCACCAACTGAGGTGGGTGCCAACCACTCAGTGACAGACTTAACCTTGGTAGGATCCACTGCTATACCTTCTCCTGATATAACATGGCCAAAAATCCAACTTCCTTCAACCAAAACTCACACTTGCTGAACTTGGCATACAACTGGTGTTCCCTGAGCTTCTCGAGAACTAAACGCAAATGCTCCTTGTGCTCCTCTTCATTCTTCGAGTACACCAAGATATCATCAATGAACACCACAACAAACTTATCCAAGAACTCCATGAACACCTTATTCATCATACTCATGAAATTGGCTGGGGAGTTAGTCAACCCAAATGACATAACCGTGTACTCATATAGCCCGTACCTTGTGGTGAAGGCTGTCTTAGGTATATCCTGTTCTCGGATCTTCAGATGGTGGTATCCTGATCGCAGATCGATCTTGGAGAATACTTTAGCTCCTTGCAGCTGGTCAAACAAATCATTGATCATCAGCAGTGGGTACTTGTTCTTGATCATCACTTCATTCAATGCATGATAATCAACAACCATTCTCAAAGATCCATCCTTCTTCTCAACTAAGAGCACTGGGGCTCCCCACGGTGACGAACTTCGTCAAATGTAACCTTTCTCCAATAACTCTTTAATCTGCTTCTTTATATCCTCCAGATCATTTGCGGGCATCCGGTATGGTCTCTTCGATATCGGTCTGGTGCCTAGCAACAGCTCTATCAAAAACTCAATGTCTCAGTCCGGCGACATGCCTGGTAATTCCTCTGGAAATACATCCAGGTAATCCTTCACTACAGGCACTTCCTCCTGAACAACTCCCGTGAGAGAATTTACTTGGGTCCTCCTCGGCGCATGCCGGGATACATACTTGATCCTTTTTCCCTCCGGGGTGGTGAGCAGAATTGACTTACTGGTGCAATCGATGTTTCCTCCATACATCGATAGCCAATCCATTCCTAGTATCACATCCAATCCTTGCGACTCCAGAATTATTAAGTCTGAGGGGAAAACATGCCTACCTATGGTCACTGGCATCTGAAAACATCCTTGGCTTGCCATATACTCCGCTCCTGGCGAGCTTACTAACATGGGTGTCCTAAGAACTTTGGTGGGCAATTTTACTTATCCACAAATCCCCTTGAAATGTATGAATGCGATGCACCAGTATCAAAAAGAACGATTGCAGTAAATGACTTAACCAAAAACTTACCTATAACTGCATCTGGCTGCTCGTCAACCTCCTCCACGTTAACGTGGTTCACTTGTCCCCTATTGAAAGGATTGGGCTTCTTCCCAGAGCTTCCATTGCCATTTCCATTCTTTGCTTCAGGACACTCATTGGCATAGTGTCCAGTCTTCCCACACTTGAAACAAGTAATGTGACTTTGGTCCTTCTTGGCAGGTGTGGCTGGGTTAGACCGGTTCTCGTTGTTGCCTGCTCCATTTCCATTTCCATTCTTGGGGCCACTGTGGTTATGCGAACTTCCTCCGTTGTGCGTATGGCCTCCATGGTTATGGGTATGTCCTTCCGAGTTCGGGGTAAAACAAGGCTTCTGCTGAGCTCCTGAATTGTACTTCCCTTCTCCATATTTCCTTTTGCGGCTCTCAATCTGCTGCTGCTTCCCTTCAATCATAAGATCCTTGTCTACCAACTCCTGGTAGTTGTTAAATGTTGCCACCATTAACTGCATACTCATCTCATCATTCAACCCTTCCATAAAGTTCTCCTGCTTTGCGGCATCTGTGGCCACATCATCTGGGGCATAGCGGGCTAACTTGCTGAACTCATCCATGTACTGCCCCATAGTACGGTTTCCCTGGCATAAGTTGCGAAACTCACGCTTCTTCATGCTCATAGCTCCAGTTGAGACATGTGTTGTGCGGAATGCTTGCTGGAACTGCTCCCAAGTGACATTGGCTATGGGGAAGGTGGTTGTGTAATTCTCCCACCATGAGGCTACTAGTCCATCCAATTGATGTGTGGCAAAACGCACCTTCTCAGCATCTGTGCAATCTGCGGTGGTCAACTCCCTTCCAATCCAACGTAGTCAATCATCAGGAACTATTGGCTCGGTGCTACTGGAAAACACCGGCGGCTGTAACCTTAGAAAACGGGCTAAGTCGTCAACTGGAGGTGCTGGCGGTGGGTTGTTGTTGTTGTTGTTGTTGCCTTTGTTCTGGACTAATAACTACATCAAGGCATTCTGCTGTTGGATCAACTGAGTGAGCTCTGGTGGGAAGACAAATCCAGGGTCACGTCTCGGAGGCAACTGATGGGTTTAGAGGGGAGAGATTAGAATAGAATGAGGTCTAGTGAGAAAGCACTACCCATATGCACATGAGACAAAAACATTCATATCACACCAAATCAATTCAAACAAGGGCATACAATCGATCTAACTATCGTTACAGTGCTCGGGCTACTACTATTGATAATTTGGTGGTCGACTAGAAATTTTGATCGGTGGAAGACTCCATGATATCCGCTCCAGCTTCTTCTTCATAATCATCATCACTACTGTCGGGGTCGGAGTCGGTGTCATCGATGATGATGTAATCTTCAGAACGAATGTCCTCAGAAGGGTCGTCATCTCCTCCTGGCGCGGGGTCTCCCATGAACACTCCTAGCTTCCTTGTCAGGTCATCATTCTTCTCCACTAGTATTGCGATTTCCTCCTCATATCGGTCGCGTGTAGACTTGAGTTCCTCTTCAAGCTCCATGTTCCTGGTCATCACCTTCTTCAGGTCTATCATGCTTGCGCGCATTTGGTTCTCCTGATAACGTATGTGCTGGTTTAACTCCTAGATGAAAGTTGCAATGGACTTGTCCCTCCGGGTGCTGATCATCTCCCATTTCTCATCTCGGCGCCCACATATCTGGTAGATGGTGTCCTTAAGATCCTTGTGATAAACTTCGCCGATGCGTCCCATGGCGATGTGGGCTGCCATGCTCTTTCCTAGACTCTAGGTTGGTGCATCAAAGGAAAACTCTACGGGCTCAGTAACTGGCATGAATGTCCTTCCTGGAACATGAACTCGAATCATCCAACGCTCCTCTTCTGGTAAAGTGGCGGTGTAGGTCCCAGTGAAGCTTGGTATTCCTATGTTCAGGTACCTAGTGACTTCCTTCAAGTGTCGCCCAAAAGGTGTGTATTCAACCGGTTGTGCAAACTTGTTCCTTGAGTCTGCCATCCTATAGAGTGGAAAATGGAGAGGAGTAAGAAATGAGTAGAGAAGAGTGACCTATGGCTCATCTTACTGGTCGTGTCCTACAATCTGCGTGTGCTCTGATACCCTCTTGTAGCGATCCGACCTCAAACGGTCAAATCTCTGTGCATAAGTGTCATCCCTGGATCGGTAATGCTGACACACACAGTACTTGAAGGATTTATAACATAGTGCAATCACACACTTATTACATCGAATGTCTCAAAAGAGAACTTATTACAATAATATGGCTTAAGGCCATCTAAATAAGATAACAGCGGAAGGCTTGGACGATAAAGTGAGTCCATCAACTCCAACGGCATAGCTGAGAGCACGACAACGACCTAGCGCACCTTACTCTTCGTCTGAAAACTCTGCAACATGATATGTTGCAGCCCGAAATGGGTCAGCACATGGAATATGCTGGTAATATAACACAGTAGAGAAATGAACAAAATAAACGCTATCACTACAAGCATATATGGCTGGTGGAGGCTCTATGGTTATAATGTTTTGCGAAAAGCCCATTTTCCCCTACATCAAAGGAATATATTTTATTTAACTATCATGGTAGTTGATAAACATTGAGAATGGTACCCCCATCTCAACCCCAATTAAACAGTAATTATTAACCCAACAAATTAGTTTAGATTGATGAGATCAACATGATAATCCAAGAACCAGATACTCAAGATGTCCATAACCGGGGACACGGCTAATCATGATTAGTTTGTAGACCCTGCAGAGGTTTGCACACTTTTCCCCACAAGACTCAATCTCCTCCGTTAGATTTCTTGCACTACATGGTGTTTGAGAAACGGATGACCGAGACACAGTCTTTCAGAAACATTAACTCTTTACTCTGGGTGGACAGTTACACCTACTTTCCCCTACATCTGCTAGCCCACCACTTAAAGAGGTCATGCAACCTACTCAACTATGCTAGTGCCCATAATAGCTTGTGGTTGCACACGGAAGTTTCTAGCATGAATAATCTTATGATCCCTTTGAGCCTCGGTGGCGAACCAAAGGACAATACCGGTATATCCCCAGGTGCCCGCAACCAATCCACCCAGATGTGTATTTAAGTACCACCTTAAGTTAACCATTAATTAACAATCTCACATCTGTCATGGATCACTCAAACCAAACCACGTCTACGAGCGTAGCATAGCAATATAAGCATAACGTAGAAGTAACTCCCAAGGGTTTGATAATAAAAGGGCAATAGGTTCTACCTCATCATCTACTTCCCAATACCCAAAAGTTATTCACATCCTAATCATGCAGTGTTTGAGGATTGTAACTAATGCATAAAAACTGGGTAATAAAGGGGTATGATCAATGTGTTACTTGCCTTGCTGACGATCCACAAAACCTAGAGACTCGTAGTAGCACGCTTCGCACTCCGGAAATTCTATCGCAAACAAACAATAGCATACATAAGCACTCAAGAATAGATGCAAGGGTAAAACTCAAATAAGAAGATCCAAATATGAAATCCAACTGAAGAGCTTCGATTTCCATAGAGAATCAATCGAAACGGAGCTACGGAACTGAAACTACGGTTAAAATAATTTCGAATCCAAATCTGCTGGAAAGCAAATTTTAAATTAACAAAACCATGTTCAAGTTGATTAACCAATAAGAGGTGCTCGAGACGAAGATTTTGGCATTGGTTTCACTGGATTTGGACGAACGGTTAAAAAGTTGCGAGGGTTTGAAGGTCAGGGGCTAATCTGCGATAAAAATAATCACGGATATGTCCCTGGCCGAAAATAAACTAAAAGGAAAAAGACTACGCCGAGAACGTCCGCTAACAGAGGCAGACGAATGAATTCGTTCGTTAAAATGAACTGACGAACGAACCTTCGCAAAATAACCTAATCCGAATAAAACCGAACCGATCTAAAAAAACCGATCTAGGGTTTAAAAAAACACGGCGTCGGCTTTGCGGTTTTTACCAGTTTACCGAAGAGAACCGGCGGGTCGGCGTGGTCAACGGCGGTGGACGGTGAGGCGGCTCCGGCGGGGCTCCGCGGCGGCAGCGGGAGACGAGGTGGCGGCGCGGGGCTGGATGAGGGCAGAGGTGTCGATGGCGGGGCTTAAATAGCCTCGGGGGGTCCAACTTGGGGAGGGGTCGGGCGGCGCGGCGTGGCAAGCTCGGACTCCCTCGGGAGTCCGGCGAGGGCACGGCGGGGCGAGGCGGGGAAGGCGGCGGCGCAGCGGGCCGGCTGGGCCTTCGGCCCAGTTCGGTCCGGGAACTTTTTTTAATAAATAAATTCTGCTGAAAAAGAAAAATCCTAAATAAATAGAAAAACAATTGTAAAATGCCAAAAAGAATTTTCGCCGTCTAAATAAAATATTTAGAACATAGTGAACATTTTTCTGGCCTAAAAAATGCAATTTTTGAAAAACGCATATTTTTCTAATTCGAATAAAATAGCAATAAAAATCCAAATAAAATATTTATTTGTTTTTAATATTTTTCCTCCAATATTTCTTTTATTTTGGAGAAGTCATTTTATGTCTGCTCTTTTATTTTTTTTATTGAAATATTTTGGAGAAAAATAATTAAAACCAAAATGATCCCCTTTTCAATATTTGAGAGAAATTCAAATATGAAAATAAGAGAAATCCCGAACTCTCTCCGTGGGTCATTGAGTTGCTTAGAATTTCTAGGATCAAAACCAAAATGCAAGTAAAATATGATATGCATATGATGACCTATGTATAACATTCCAAATTGAAAATTTGGGATGTTACAGTGGGATTGTATCAGAATGCTCAAAGGGGGTTTGCTTGCCTGGAATTTCTGAAGATAGTATAGCTCTTCATCGGTGTGAACGATCACATTGTCGAAACGTCGGCTACTGAGAGGGAACAACACCGGCGAATAGAGAAGGAACACAATCAATGCAACGCAACAAGCATGATGTATGATCATGACATGTTAAAGTACTGAATTCACCTAATGCAATAGTTAGTCATATTAATTGAAGTAGAATTCAAACATATTACAAATTCCAACTCCAGCACTAATTACCATATATTCCATAATCATCAATTGTCCTATTTGGTGATGTTAACTTGCTCGAATATGCATGAACATGGCATAAACAGATTCTTCATATTTTTTGGATCATTTTTCATATATAAATTATTTTCATCAGAGTTATAGATTATTTTCTATGATTTTAGAAATTTTAAGAACTTGATGGAATTTCCTGGTTAACTGAATTAAATTAAATCTAGAAAAGGATTTACTGCGTTAGCATTGCGTCATCCCTAGGTGAGCAGTCAACCGAGTTGACCAGGGTCAAACCTGACCAGTGGGACCCACTGGTCAGTGACATAGTGGCTAATTCCTGCCAATCCCACATTAACCGAGGCTTTGACCTGATTAGCACCTAATCTAATGAGCCACAACAGCCACCGGCATTTAACCGCCGGTGACCTCAGATCCTGGGATTGTCTACGTCGGGATTGCGCTATAGGTCGTTGTCTGATGCGCGGGGCGGCACGTTCGAACGAGGGGAGCATGCCGCGTCCATTGGTGGCCGGGGTTGGAGCGGGTGTGCACGGAAACAACGACAACGAGCACACCCGCGGCGGCCGGAGCTCGGACAACAACGGATATGGCGTTGCAGCATGCGAACTGGGCGTGTGTTGGCTCCTACAATGTCTTTGGAAACTCACGAGGTCACTTGACACGGTGGCTTGGTGAGTGGCACCGGCGTTGAGCTCATGCGGCGGTGGGTTTCGGCCATGATGAAATCATTGGCTCTGCGAGGAATCAGTGCGGGGAGTTGGGGAAACGATAGAGGAGCTCACAAGGAGGCTATAGGGGTGCTCAGTGTCCTCAGGGATGGCTCGGAGGCGACGGAGTAGTGGTGGCGATCTCTAGCGTCCCGAGGTGGAAGACGACAGTTTGTTGGCATTCTAGAGCGTCCAGAGATGTGTGACTCGTTGGAGAGGATTGGGAGGTCATGACGGCGCTCAGGGACACATCGGGGAGGAGAGGAGACGGCGGCGGCTATACAGTTAAGAAACAGTTGTCGGTGTTGCACTCGGGGTGCTCGGGAGAGGCACTACAGGGAGAGGGAGTGAGCAGAGAGTGAGGGGAAAGTGAGAGGAGAGCGAGGGGGTTGAATATCATCCTCAGGGCGACGAGGAGACAGGCAGAGAGGCAGGATGTGGCGGGGCGCGTGCGTGCGCGCGTCGGGAACATGCCCTCATGCCTGGCATGAGGTTGAAGACAGCGGCGCTGTGGGCTTGGCCTACTGCAGTGCTGGGCCACATGGGTGAGCTCTCTCTCTCTCTCTATCTTTTCTATTTTTGTTCTGTTTTTTATTCCTTTAGCCACTGAGTTAAAATTCAAATTAGTTCTAACCAGTGCCAAAATACTCGGAATGATTTTATGTGACTTTCTGGACATTTCCAAATGCACACAAATATTTCAAAGACATTTGGAAATATATTCTATATATATTAAGAATGTAGATCCTGTTTCGAATACAATATTATTTAAGTTTAGTGCCGAAATAATTCCTTAAAAATTGTTCATTATTTTTGGTTTGGATAAAAAACCTTGCCGAAAATACCTGACATTAATGAAGGGCATTTTGGGTTCATTGAATGCAATTTTTAGGGTTCTTTGCCCTTGATTTAATTTTGAGGATTTATAGTTCTCTCAATTCAAATTCCAAGAATTTAAATATGGTGCATGAAGCTCACTGATGCAACTAATTACAAAGCAATTTCTAGGGCTGTGACAGGTCATCTTAATAGAATGGAGCAAGATTCTCAGAGAATTAATAATGATGCACCTAGTTCTTCTAAGAAGAAAACCAAAAAGAAAAATGATAGATCTTTGCATGCTTCTAGTGAACCTGTGGTAGAAAAACCCCGTCAGAATAGTAATGTTGTTTCTATTTCTGATACGGAGACACAATCTGGTAATGAACATTCACCTAGTGATAATGATAATAATGATGTTCGTGTTGATGCTCAACAAGATAATGACAAAGAACCTGATAATGATGTTGAAATGGAACCTTCTGTTGATCTTGATTAACCCCTCCGGAATAAAGGATATGATGAGAGAGATTTCATTGCTAGAAAACATGGAAAAGGAAGAAAACCATGAACTCAGAAATCCATGCCTTTTCCTACTAAGCCACCTAAAAATAAGGATGGGGAAGAATTTGAACTGTTTGCTGAAATGCTTAGGCCAGTCTTTTTGCGTACTCATTTGACTCATATTTTGAAGATGGCCCCATATGCTAAGTATATGAAAGATATTGTCTCTAGTAAAATAAAGATACCTAAAGTTGAAATTTCCACCATGCTTGATTATCTTTTAAGGGTGGAGTACCTAAGAAGTTAGGTGATCCAGGAATACCTCCTATACCATGCTCCATTAAAAGAAGTTATGTCAAAACTTCTTTATGTGATTTGGGAGCCAGTGTTAGTTTTATGCCTTTCTCTTTATATAGAAGACTTGATTTGAATAAGTTGACACCTACTGAAATCTGTTTGCAAATGGATAACATTAACTGTTATACCTATCGGTATTTGTGAGGATATGCTTGTTGTAGTTGCAAATGTTAGTATCTTAACAGACTTTGTCATTCTTGATATGCCCGACGACGACAACATTTTGATTATCCTTGGTAGTCCCTTTTTGAATACTAAAGGGGCTGTTATTGATTGCAACAAAAGCAAGTTCACTTTTCATGTTAATGGTAATGAGCATACAGTATTTTTCCTAAGAAACAAATCCAAGTGAACGGTATCAATTGTATTGGAAAAGTTTTGACAATCACTATTGCAGGTTTTGATTTCCCTCTTCCTTCTGTCAAAAAGAAATATGAAAATCTTATCGTAGGGGAGATGCATATCCCCATTGAGGTAACCTAGTGTTATACGAAGATTCTTCGGTTTCATGTTACTCGAAAATGGTTTGTTAATAAGACTTGATCAACCTTGTTAATGGATAGGGCATGTGGTCGATGAATTTAGTAAGCACAACTTTCTATACCTACTGTTTGTTCTGTGTTATTGCTAGTTCAATAAAGTAAAATGCCATGATTACCCTATTTTCTAAATTATCCATGCAATAGAAAAATTGGCCAAAAATAGAAGTGCTTAGAATGTCATAAAAAATTTAACATGATTTTTTCTGACATATATAAGAATTTTTGGCACTGAATACATCACAGGGGGTGTCCCTGTTGCTCACAAGGCAACAAGGCGCACCAACCCCCCCCCCCCCTAGGGGGCGCCAAGATGCCTTGTGGGCCCACAGGACCCCACTCACTTACCTATTCAGCCCACTTCATCACCTACCTCCAGAAAAAAATCATGGTTACTCTCTCTCGTGTTCTTACTCCCGAACTTAAGATTTTCATTCTCTTTGCTCGGAGCTCCATTTCCAAAACTGTTTTGAGGGATTGCACCTTGGTATGTGACTTCTCCATTGCTCTAATTAGTTTTTTCTTTAGTGGATTATATTTTGCTGCTCTTGGTGCTACTGAAAATGAGCTTGCATGTTGAATCCTTTAAAGTTTGAAGTAGTTTGAATGCTTAATATAGCCTCTAGACATCCATATGAGTAGTTGCTATCAATCTTCTGAAGTTTTATTAACAATTTTTTGTTGTCCAAAAATTTCAGAAATATGTTTGTTGGAAAATGAACTTCTTCCGGAGAGGTTCTTCAAGCCGGAGCACCAAGGGGATCATTGGGGATGCCCCGGACCGCGACCTTAATATTCTGCGTAGGACTGAGGACCAGTCGTGCTAATGTCCACACAATGCTTTCATGCACGAAGTGAGATTTCACCAAGAGGTTGCACAATTCATTACAAATATTGGGTTGACCGACTTCCTCGCAGATGAATGTGATCAGTACCACATCCTCCTTTGTGCAAAATTTCCATTTCCTGCATAGGCTCGAGCCTCCTATGGCGCGATTTGATTTATATGCTAAACATCATGAGATACCACTTGGGGAATTGAGGGAACCTTGACCGAAGGGTTTGAAGGCTTCCTCCGTACTTTTACTATGGGAGAGTAAATGGGTGTGTCGAAAGGCTGAGCCACTAGTTTGAATTTTCTCGTCGCGCACTACTTTGCTTTCTTCATAAGGAAATGTTTGACTGCTAGGGTGGAAGGTGGTACACTCAGTGCCCCTGACCTCGCCATTTTACGTCGCACACATTTTGGTGACAACACTTATAACCTAGGAGCTATAATTGTGTACCGCTTGCACATTAACAGAACTAGTGGTAAGGTTCATGGTGGTATTTAAGCTAATCGCTTGGCGGGAAATTTTCTTGTTAATATATGCCACAATGATTATTTGCTGCCTAAGATTTACTTAGATCACTAGGCCATGGTAGATCACCACTTTATTGATAACCCTAAGCCTCCTCACCACATTTGTTATAACTTGGTATTTAGTGAGGATACTCGTGATATTATTCCGTTGCCTGCACCTTCTTTGTTTGACTCTCATCCCCGGAATGGATACACCATCATGCCAACGGATATCACTTCTTATCGAAACGAGTTGTCCGCGGTTAAGAGTGAGGCCTAGGCTTGGGACGTTCGAGTGCCGCAGCCCAGCCACTTTCCTACTAGGCCTGATGGATACTATGGATGGTGATCACCAAGCTAGGCCAAAAGCCTATGCTTGGGGAGTACGTTTTCTCACCGACATTACATTCATGTTCACAAATTCATTTTAGTTGCCGGTCTTCATCCTTTTTCATTGTATATCCACGTTAGTTTTATTTTCACTTTCTTCTTGTGTGTTAGAAAAACTTCGAAAAAATCCAAAAATATTTCTCATTTCTTTTCAGTTTTTCTTTCTTGTTTAATTAGTTTTTAGTATTAAAAGAAAACCCAAAAAATATTTCTCATTTCTTCTTTCCCGTGTAAATAGTTTTTCTCGCTGTTCATTTTTCCTTCATTAATTTTCTTTCTTTAGAAAAAATTAAAACTGAAACACATTTTAGTTTTTTCCCTGAAATCCTTTTCCTTTCATTGAGTCTTCGTACGGAGAAGACCATGATGAAAATGTTGAGTGGCTCTCATATGCATTATTTTTGATCAAATGGGGAATAAAACTAAAAACTCAAATATTACCTTGTCTTCTCCATTGAATAAAATGTTTGCAGGTTCCAAGTTAGTCCATGGCACTCTTGCACTATTATTATTTTCACATCATTCAGTTGTGCAAGTGAAAGGCAATAATGACAATAATTGGACGAAATGATTCTGGCAAGGAAAATCTGGTATGAACTCCACTTGTTTTTGTTTTTGTAAATAAGTTTAACTCAGTATCCATGATATAACATTCATACGTCTCCAACGCATATATAATTTTCGAATATTCCATGTTGTTATATTATCATTCTTGGATGTTTTACAATAATTTTATAGGAACCTTATATCATTTTTTGGGACTAACCTATTGACATAGTGCCCAATGCCAGTTGCTGTTTTTCGCTTTTTTTTACTTCATAGAATATCAATACCAAACGGAGTCCAAACGCAGTGAAACTTTTTGGAGATTTTATCTTGACTAGAGAAAAACGATGGGCCAAGGAAGTACCGGAGGGGGGCTCCGAGGGAACACAACCCACCTGATCGCACCTGGGGGCCCAGGCGCACCCTGGTGGGTTGTGCCCACCTCGGCCACCTCCCGCACCACCTCTTTACTCTATAAACACCCCAAAAATCCAAAAATCCTAGGGGAGTCGACAAAACACAATTCCAGCTTCAACAAGTTCCAGAAACACCAGATCCAATCTAGACACCATCACGGAGGGGTTCATCATCCTCATTGGTGCGTCTTCGGTGATGCGTGAGTAGTTCGTTGTAGACCTTCGGGTCCGTAGTTAGTAGCTAGATGGCTTCATCTTTCTCTTTTGATTCTCAATACAATGGTCTCTTGGAGATCTATTTGATGTAACTCTTTTTGCGGTGTGTTTGCTGGGATCCGATGAACTTTGAGTCTATGATCAGATCTATTTTATCCATGAAAGTTTTTGGATTTTTGATCTCTTATATGCATGATTGCTTATAGCCTCGTATTTCTTCTTCGAATCTTTGGTTTAGTTAGGCCAACTAGATCGATTTTTCTTGCCATGGGAAGAGGTGCTTTGTGATGGGTTTGATCTTACGGTGCTCAATCCCAGTGACAGATGGGGACATGACATGTATGTATCATTGCCATTAAGGATAACAAGATTCGGTCTATTCCTACAGGAATAGATCTTGTCTACATCATGTTATCATTCTTATTGCATTATTCCATTTTTCCATTAACTTAATACACTAGATGCATGTTGGATAACGGTCAATTTGTGTAGTAATAGTAGTAGATGCAGGCAGGAGTCGGTCTACTAATCTTGGACGTGATGCCTATATAATGATCATTGCCTGGATATCGTCATATTATTTGAAGTTCTATCAATTGCCCAATAGTAATTTGTTTACCCACCATATGCTATTTTTCTCGAGAGAAGCCACCTGTGAAATATATGGCCCTCGGGTCTATTCTTTATCATATTTGCTTTGAGATCTATTTTTATTCTCTTTTATCTCCGCATCTATTATTCCAAGAACCCAAAAATACCTTGCTGCACTTTTTTGTTATTTATTTTATTTTGCGCTTCCGCGAGATCTATTTATCCAATCTACTAGAAACCAATCTATCTTTTACCCAGGAGGGATTGACAACCCCTCTTATGCGTCGGGTTGCAAGTATTTGTTCATTGTGTGTAGGTACCATTTACATAGTGTTGCATGGTTCTCCAACTTGTTCGATAACCTTGGTCTCATCACTGAGGGAAATACCTACCATAGTTGTGCTGCATCATCCCTTCCTCTTTGGGGAAATACCGATATAGTTCAAGCTACATCAAGAGGAATTTCTGGCGCCATTGCCGGGGAGACATCATCAACATCTATCAGGTTCCTAATCACAAATCTCATCTCCTTTTAATTTACATTATTTTTCATTTGCCTCTCATTTCATCAGCTCCACTTCACAAAAATTTGCCGTTTTATTCGCCCTCTTTTTCGTTCATTGTTTTCTCGTCAGATCTTTTCTTGTGTGCAATCTTGTTTGCGTAGTCACGATGGCTCAAGAAAACACCAAGTTGGTTAATTTTTCCAATACCAATAATGATGATTTTTATTAGCACTCCGATTGCTCCTCCCGCCACTACTACGGAATCTTGTGATATTAATGTCGCTTTGTTGAATCTTGTTATGAAAGATCAGTTTTCCGGTACTCCTAATGAGGATGCTGCATCCCATATTACCACATTCGTAGAATTATGCAATATGCAAAAGAAAAAAGATGTGGACAATGATATTGTGAAGTTCAAATTATTCCCGTTTTCTTTGCGAGATCGTGCAAAAATTTGGTTTTCTTCTTTGCCTCGCAATAGTATCGATCCGTGGGATAACTGCAAAGATGCTTTCATTACTAAGTATTTTCCGCCGATGAAAATTAGTTCCCTTAGAACACAAATCATGAATTTTAAGCAACTTAACATGAACATGTTGTGCAATCTTGGGAAAGAATGAAATTGATGCTAAGAAAATGTCCTACTAATGGTTTAAATCCTTGGATGATCATACAAATTTTTTATGCGGGATTGAATTTTGTATCGAGAAATCATTTAGATTCTGCCGCGGGTGGTACTTTTATGGAAATTACTTTGGGTGAAGCTACTACATTGCTTGATAATATTATGGCAAATTATTCACAATGGCATACCGAAAGAGCTCCTACTGGTAAAAAAGTTAATTTGGTTGAAGTAATAAATTCTTTGAGTGAAAAAGGTGATGCTCTTATGAAATTGGATGCGAATAAAAGTGCTCCTATTGATATTCATGATGTGCCTTTGTCTACTTATTTGAGCAAAATAGTGATTTCGTAGATGTGAATTTTGTCTCGAGAAACAATTTCAATAACAATGCTTATAGGGGTAATTTTAGTCCTAGGCCTTTTCCGGGAAATTCCTCTAATAATTATGGTAATTCCTATGGTAATCCTTCTTATAATAATAGGAACACCTCTGATCTTGACAATAATATTAAAGAAATTATCAATGCTATAAAGGTTTTCAACAATACGATAGAAGAAAGTTGAATAAGATTGATGATATGTCTAGAAGCATTGATAGAGTTTCTCACGACGTAGAAAATCTCAAGTTGAAATTTTTTGTGCCTAAGGTGGAAGAATCAATTAAATCTTTATATGTTTCTATGGATGAAAGTAAGAAAAGAACCGCTATGCTTAGAGCTAAAAGAGAATTTTTAGAAAAAGCGTTTTGTAGTGATTGCTTTCACAAAAATGATGAAGATCTTAAAATGATTGGTGTTTCTTATATTGATTCTTTGTTTAGTAAGATTAAAATTGATGATAAAGGGACCAAAGAAGAGTCAACTTTAGTTAGAAGGCATACCGATAATTCGGACGGTGAAAATCTTGATAGAAAAATTGATAAAAGTGGGTTTGGAGAGGTCAAAACTTTAACTAGTAATGTGCCCACTCTTTTGGATTACAAAGACTTTAATGATGATAATTTTTCTTTGATTGATTGTATTTCTTCGTTGCAATCCATGATAAATTGACCCCATGCTTATGAACAAAAAAAGCTTTTACTAAACATACCGTTGATGCTATGATGAGAACTTTTGGAAGAAAAGTTGGAATTAGGGATCTCAATCCCTAGAAAATTACATGATGAGTGGGAACCTACTATCACAGTCAAGATTAAAAATTATGACTGCTTTTCTTTATGTGACTTGGGTGCTAGTGTTTCTACAATTCGGAAATCTTTATGTGAAATTGCACTTGGCGGGTTCTACTATTAAAAACCCAATGGGAAGAATTAATGATGTTCTTATTCTTGCAAATAAGAATTATTAGGCCATATATTTTATTGCTCTTGATATTGATTGCAACTCCGTCTTGTCCTATTATACTTGGTAGACCGCTTTTACGTCCTATTAGTGCCCTGATTGATATGAAAGAAGGCAATATTAAATTCAATTTCCACTAGGAAAGGGAATGGAAAACCTCCCTAGGACAAGAATTACCATATGAATCAGTCATGAGGGCATCTTATGGATCTAGAACTAAAGATGACAACACTTAGATCTATGCATTATGCCTAGCTAGGGCCATAAAATGATAGCGCTTGTTGGGAAGCAACCCAATGAATAAAATTTATTTTTTTCTTTTTCTTTCTGTTCTTGAGTGTTTGCACAATTATGCTACTATTATGATTGTGTCTTTTATATTTCAATTAGTGTTTGTGCCAAGCAAAGCCTTTGGGATCATGTTGGGTGATAGTTGATTTGATCTTGTTAAAAAACAGAAACTTTTGCATCTAGTAAAATAATTTTCAAAACTCACAGAAGCAACAAGAAATTCGTAATTTTGTACACAAGATTGATATACAAATTGCCCATGTTGTCCTAACGTTTTAGAATTTTTGGAGTTACATAAGTATAGGAAGTTTGCCGATTGCTGCAGACTATTGTGTGTTTGACTGATTCTGTTTTCTTTGCATTGTTTGCTTATTTTGATGAATCTATGGTTTGTATTGGAGGGTATAAGCCATAGTAAAGTTGGAATACAGTAGATATAATGAAAAAATAAAATATGAATGGGTTTGTAACAGTACTTAGAGTAGTGATTTGCTTTGTTATACTAACGGATCTCACGAAGGTTTTGGTGAGTTTTCTGTGATTGATGTTTTCAAGTTTTGGGTGAGATCACGATGGATGAAGGAATAAGGAGTAAGAAGAGCCTAAGCTTGGGTATTCCCATGGCACCCCAAGTTATTATTAAAATAGGAACAAGCAACTAAGCTTGGGGATGCCCCCGAGTGGTCCTCCCTCTTTCTTCTAACGACCATCGGTATTTTACTTCGAGCTATATTTTTATTCATCACATATCATGAGTTTTGCTTGGAGCGTCTTGTATTATACGAGTCTTTACTTGTTTTGATTTTTAGTTTGTGTCATCTATCCTTGCTAGACACACCTATTTTAGAGAGTCAAATGTATGCTATGATTTGCTAGAATTGCTCTATGTGCTTCACCTAATTTTTTTTGAGCTATGGAATTGCTCTAGTGCTTCACTTATATCTTTTTTAGCACGGTGTGCTTTAATATTTTTTAAGAAATGCTATCATGCTTCACTTACATTTATGTTGGAGTTAGTAAAATAATTAAAAAATTCTCTCATGCTTCACTTAAATTATTTTGAGAAAAGAAAAATTTTATGCTCATGTTCTTCACTTAGATTTGTTTCAGCTATTAAAAGCAACATAATTAGTCCCAAAGTGATAGATATTCAACAGGGATATAATAAAAACTTTGTAATAGTTTTGTGATATGATGTCTCAGGAAACCGCGGCCACCTATGGGACCAAGAGGCCCCTTGCTGGTTCGGCAGGGGGCGACGCGTTGCACAAAGAGCAGACGAGCGTGGGGCAGCGTGGCAGGGACACACAAGTAATTTACCCAGGTTCGGGCCGCCGTGAGGTGTAAAACCCTACTTCACTTTGGTGGATTGATGGTGGAAAAGGTGGTGGTGGAGCGTCGACTTGCCCGGCAATGGTTGCCTTGGGGCAACGGCGACCACACGCGTATGGGGGTGTGAGGTATCCAACCTTCTAACCTATTCTACGGTTGCCATGGGCCTCCTTTTATAGATCAAGGGGTCACCACAATGGCAAAGTAGTCATTATGCACTGATATGATAGCAAATAGTGCTATCATACCTAACTCTGCGGGCTGACAGGGCACATTAAATGCACTGCTTAGTTTCACATCAATGGTTGCCCGGCAAGGCCTGCCGGGCTATCTTGCCAGCTCCGCACCTACTTGCTTGACACGTCGCAGGACGGGTGTCATCTGTGGGTTTTCGATGTAGGCAGAGGCAGCCATGTGGCGAATGACTGCCACTCACTAACTTTGCGGCTTGACACCACACTGATTGATGACGTGGGTCATGGTTGGGTGGTTGGTGAGGTGGTTTTGCTTCCGTGAGCCACGGCAGGCCCTGCCTGGGTGCTTTGATCGCCTTCTTCTGGGGGTGGCTTCCCCCCTTGCCGGGCTTGCCTGCCCGGCAAGGGAGGCCTCTCTCTTGGCGATATTCTGCTTCTCTGGTTCGATCTTGGTCTCTCTGATCTGCATGTTGGCCCTTCGAACCCCATGGCTCCTTGAACTCTGACTTGGGCTGGAGCTTCTATCTTGTTCTCGTGACTGTGCACAGTCTAGGCAATAAACTCAGGGTTTGTTGCACCGACAGAAGCCCCCGGGCCTGCCCCGAACGCGCTACCGAGCGTCGTCGGGGTAGGCCAAATAAGTGCACAGGCAGGGTTGCTGAAGAGGCTGGTCCCTTGAAGTCTTCTTTGCTTCTTCATTAGCCTTGATTCTGGGCCAGTTTTCGGTTTCCCCGCGCGTCGCGTAAAGCCAACAGTGGTGGGGCCGCTCCAGTAATGGCCCATGAATGACTTTAACGCACGGGGTAGAAACTACCAATTCACTCTTCCCACCACGCCCTTATCCTTGGCCACGTATGCTGCATGCCTCGCGCAGGGTAGGTAACGGAGGCGCGTGGAGCGGGAGACCATCAAGGTGAGGGCCCGGTCATCCTGAATTGGTGGAGGAGGACGGTGGCCGCCCGTTGATGGAGCAGCCCTCCTCCCCGCCCCGCCTATAAAAGGAGGGGCGAAGGAGGGCAGAGTCATTCAATCTCGCATTCTTCCTCCTCTGTCTCCTACTTCTGCTAGTCATGTTGAAGAGAAGATTTATGGGCCAGCCCCGGGGCTCTTTGTCGGGGCCAATGTCGCCACTCGCTGGCCCTGATGCTCGGGGAGTGAGCCTGGTCCTTGCTGTGGCGAGCTTCTTGGTTCCTTCGAAGCTTGGCCGGGAGGCAGGGCTGGAGATCGTTGGTAATCCCAGTACTGCCCCTCCCAGAGGTCTTGGGGCTGATGTCAACGAGAGGCGCGCCTTCCTGCCCGCCAAGGAGGGAAGCGGTGCGTCTCCAGCCCCCTGGCCGTCTTGGCTGCTTGATGTTTCTCTGCTGGAGGCGCCGGACTAGAGTCTTCGCGCTTCCCGGGAGCAGCGACTGTGAGGAGAAAACGAGGGAAGACGGAGAAGGCGGGTGGCAGGGGGTCAGGTCGGAGTACGATGGTGTGGATGCCCTCACCTCCGACCAGCGACCTGCCGCCTTGTCTTCCCGCTCTTCCTCTCCCCCCGGCATCAGCATCACCAGCCTCCTAGGGTGACAACCGGGGAGGGATATTCTCTTGGCGCCTTCGCCTCCCCTCCAGCAGTCTTGTGGCTGAGCTTTGGTGGATGACTCCACCGGCGCTCGAGCCGGGGCTTCTTGCTGGCTCTAGAGGTGGCGACCAGACGGTGCCACCCCGTCCTCCGTACTCCTCCTTCGTAGCCTTGCCACTCCTAGTCTTGTCGGGACGAGGCAAGCGGGTCCTGACGGGACCGGGGTGGGCTCCTGCTTGAGCGCCCCTATTCTCGTCTTTTCCGCCGCAGTGCCTGAAGGAGGGAAAATGAAAAGAGGGGATTATGGGGCACTTATCTTTTTCCAGTCTTAAACCTGTAGGCAATCGCCAAATTTTAAATCAAATAATGTAATCACTCGAGTTCGTGTTTGTGTTCTGTAATGCTTGTACTTGTATTAGCATATGAATGAAAAAAGATGAACCTTGCCGGGAACTCGTGCATGTGTATGTCCATGCAGAGGTGAGATGCCTCTTTAATGTAAATAAAGAGTTTTCCCAGGCAGGCTATCCGCCGGATCCCTCTTTTTCTGCCGGAGAGCTGCGTCTGCCAGGGAACAGACAGAGGGGCCAGCCCCCCGCCAACTTATTTTTTCCAAAGGCTACTGTGACCATCCTAACTGAAGCAACGTTCGAGTCATGGATGGGACTCTCAAAAGAGTGGCGAGGCTTTCTCATGCTCAAGTTATAGCCTTACAGAACATTAACGGACATGAGGCAAAACTTATATGTTTGGCTTGCCAGGGATCGTAGTGCCGGGCACTCTTCTCAACTCCTTGTCGAGGCCAAGTTCACGGCAGGAATGTGCAGCTTCATGCAGATGAGAATGAATGCAAGATGCGATCCTATCTATATGCATATGCAAATACTCATGAAATGCTTATGCAGTGATCTTGGTATGCTTATGCATGCATGTGATACGTCTCCAACGTATCTATAATTTATGAATTATTCGTGCTGTTATTTTATCATTCTTGGATGTTTTACAATCATTTTATAGCAAATTTATATCATTTTGTGGGACTAACCTATTGACCCAGTGCCTAGTGCCAGTTGCTGTTTTTTTGCTTGTTTTTTACATCGCAGGAAATCAATACCAAACGGAGTCCAAATGCAATGAAACTCCACGGACATTTTTTATGAACAAGAAAACATCCATTGGCCCAGAGAAGTACCTGGGGGTGCCCTGAGGGGGGCACAACCCACAAGAGTGCACCAGGGCCCCCTGGCGCGCCCAGGTGGGTGGTGCCCACCTCGGTGGCCTCCTGCACCCCCTCTTTGCACAATAAATTCCCAAATATTCCGAAACCCTTCGGGGTTAACCTAGATCAAAAGTTCTGCCGCCGCAAGGCTCTGTATCCACGAAAACCAATCTAGACCCTATTCCGGCACCCTGCCGGAGGGGGCAATCATCTCCGGTGGCCATCTGTCGGTGGGAACGACACCTATGGGATCACTGGGATCCCTTCTACGGTTGGCGGGCGCGGGGTTGTGCAAAGAGCGGGTCTGGCGGTCTGCACAAAGGTCGTTTACCCAGGTTCGGGCCGCGAAGATGCGTAATACCCTAGTCCTGCTTTGATGTGTATTTGAGTGTTCTTGAGTTCTTGAGCTAGCTATGGTGCGTGCGTAGCTCAAAAGATCCGAATCCTTCTCCTGGATGCCTCGGGCCTCCTTTTATAGACAAAAGGGGTTGCCACAGTGGCACACAGGAGATGGAAAGGTGTATAGTGTGCAAGCTTATCGCCTGCCATTATGGGAGAAGGCACATTAAATTTGCTCCTTAGGTGTCCCGTTGCTTTATTGGGGATGGCAGCGAGGCCCGTCCCGTCCGTGGCTGCCCCGCCTTGCTCCGACACGCTTCCAGGCCAATGATACATGCAGCGCCATGTAGGCTGGCAGGCTGCTGAGATGGCATGGTGGTAGGGTCTTCACGAAGATCTGCATGCCACCACGCAGGTACTTGCTGAGTTGGCCTGGAAGCCGCATGTTGCCACGCAGGTGCCTGCCCAGCTCGTTGGGCTGGCAGCTGAATGGGAACGGCGGTGGAGTCTTGGCAGACATGGGCCTGGCTGCGGCCCCGCATGTGCCCTTGGCAAGGGCCTTGCCGAGGCCTCCGCAAGGGGTCTTGCCGTGGCGGCGCGGTCGTCCCCAGCAATGGTCTTGCCGGGGGTCTCGTGGATTTCCTCGGCAAGGATCTTGCCGAGGATCGTCGTCTTCTGGTCCCCACCTGATCTTGTGTGTTTATGATCTTGACGAAGATCTGCATGCCACCACGGAGGTGCCTCCCGAGCCTTGGTTCCAATGTGGTCGTTGGTGGTGTTAGAACCTTTGGGCTCAAGGGTGGCGCGCCCTGCTGGAGTTGGGCAAGTCCCCTGGCAAGGCTCTTACCGGGGCTGCGGAGGCCACCCCGGCAAGGGCCTCGCCGGGGGAGTCCCCCTCGCCCTCTTGTTCTTTGTGTTTCTTGGTCATGGCGTTGCCTTGCCCGTCTCATGCCTTCCTCTGCCCTACTTAGTGTGGCCGCGGGCACGGCGCTGACTGCCCGTGCACAAGTAGCGGGGTACAAAAAGGGCCCCTACTTTTGTACGCCGACAGGAGCCCCGGGGCCTAGGCCACACATAAGCGCAATGCGTTGTTGGGCCAGGCCCAGAACGGTGCGTGGGCAGGCGGGGCGGAATTTTACCGCGGTAATTCCATCGCTCGTTGCGCTTCCCCACGACCCGCGTTGAACGCGCGACGTGGAGGGTCGTGCGTGACGTGGGGGTCACGTGTGGGGCGGTTCCAGCCTTCATGCGTCACATTGTGGTAAAGAGGCGGCTCGCGCCTTCCCCATAAAAAGAGGAAAACGCAGGGGCACGACTCATTTACTGAGTGGACTCGGGTCGTGGCCTTCGAGGCGCTCGTGCCCTGCGATCACGGGGTGGAAAACAGTCGCCCCACTTGTCCATCGATTTTTGTTTGCTCGCCACATGTCCCCCATGGCTTGCAGATGGCAGGCGGCGGGTTCGGGCCTTGAATGACGAGGTAGGAAACCGGGCCGCCGTTGATTGGAGCAGCGGGTCGCTCTTGATTCCCTACGCTCTTGGTGGCCGGATTGGTTGAGCGGGGCGGCCGAGCCCCGACCCCGCCCCTTTATAAGAAGGGGAGGGGGGATGTCACCCCTCAATCTTTTATCATCCGCCTCCTTCCACCTTGGCTTCTTTCTCTCCTCTACCATGGAGAGAGGGTGCGCCGGTGCTTCGACGGTGGCGACGAGGGTCTCCGCTCGACAGCGCGCCCCTCCTTCCCAAGAGCTTGTGGTGGCAGAGCCGGCCATGAGGGGGAGGGGGAAGGGGCGAGGCCGAGGTCGCCGTGGTGCTCGGGGAAGAGGAGGATGGGGCAGCGCATCGGCCTCGCCTCCACCGGCGGTCCCTCCCCCAATGGAGGGCCACGTCGGGGATCAGCCCCGCGAGTTCTTCATCAGGCTGCATCGGCCAACGCGCCATCGTCTTCGTCTCCCTACTCCATTTGCTCGGGAGATGGATCTTGACCCGCCACAAACTCTGAGGTTGCACAGGGGCCGTGTGAATGGCGGCACGCAGGTTGATGTCGATTTTCCCGCCCCTCACGTCATGTATCTTCGGCGCGGATGGAAGACCTTCGCTCGCATCCACAGCCTGACGGCGTGGCTCGTTCTCTATTTCAAATTAATGGAGAACGCCCTGCTCTCCGTCAAGGTCTTTGGAGACTTTGGAACTCGCCTAAAGTGCTGCATGGAGAGCTCCTCCGACGATGAAGACTCTTCCTCAACCGGGAGTGACGAGGAGGACAACGACAGTGACGACGAGGGCGCCGGGCAGGGGGACGCCGACTCCGACTCCGGCTGACCGCGTCGCCCCTCCCTCGGCCACGCGCCCTGCCAAGGGCCTTCCTCGTCAAGCTCTCCATCGGTGCGTTCCCCATCGCCCCTTTTCTGCCTTCACCTGCCGCACCTGGGAGGAAAAGGGCAAGAACGGGGATCATGGGGCACTTATCTTTTTTAGTTTGTAAGCCTACGGGCCTTAGTAGAATTTAGACCTTGTAACCCCCTTGCTCATGTATGCATTCCGTACGAATTGTACTTGTTGGCAACATATTAATGAAGAGAAGGGTGTTTGCCGGGTTTTGTTTGCGCGTGGGTGAGGGCCACACCAAAGAGCGAGTCCTCGTTATCTTAAGATAAACACTGTACCCCGGCAACAGGCCTTGCCGTCCTGCCCTTATAGCTCGGCTACACACACGCCCTTGGCGGAGGTAGGGGCTAAGTGCGATTAGGCTCTTCGCCCGTCCCCTTCCCATCGCACTACAACCAAGTTTCGGCCCAAAGTAAGGCATTCGGACACGGGATAGAGGGAGCAAGATGGTATGAGAGTGAGCGAAGTTTCGTACTTTCAAGTTTCATATGGAGGCACATAGTGGGGGAGAAAAACTTATCTGATCTCGCAGGCCCCGGCAACCTTGGCTTGTCATGTCTGGATTCTCAGACCCGCAGCCCTCGGGAACCTTGGCTTGTCGGGGTCTGGGCGTCGGCCTGTTCTCTTTTCTTCCAAAGTAGCTCAGCAGAAATGTCCATGCACCCTGCGAACCCAAAAACGATGGAAAGGAACAGAGAGATGCATACTCAACTTCTATGCTAAGGGTTAGTCGCCGCGTAGCACTATCAACCCTAACACAGAGAGTGACTCAACCAAGCATGCATGCTAAAACTTAGGGCGCCAACGCTTCATTTATTTATGCTCAAGGTCTGCGCCTGGGTTTGTACAAAGGGTTACATGCCTTGCCGGCAAGGCTTGTACAAAAGGTGGTTTGCCGGGGGGCCCGGCAACCGCGCCTTATGGGTAAAACTTGCAAAGATGTTCGATGTTCCAGGAGTTGCTCACTGGAATACCATCTTCGGTCTCCAGGCGGACTGCGCCGGGCCTGGTGACTTGTGTTACCCGATAAGGGCCTTCCCATTTTGGCGTCAACTTGTTGGAATTCTTGGCCGACTGAACGTGTCGAAGAACAAGGTCGCCTTCCTCAAAGCTTCGGGCATGAACCTTGCGGCTATGGTAGCGGCGCAAGGCTTGCTGGTAGTGTGCTGCTCGCACAGCTGCCCGAAGACGATCTTCCTCAAGGAGCGTTGCGTCATCTTGCCACAACTGCTCTTGCTCAAGCTCATCATAAGTGAGCACTCGAGGTGACCCGTATGTGAGTTCCGTGGGGAGAACTGCTTCTGCCCCGTAAACGAGGGAGAAGGGTGTCTGGCCGGTGGCTCGATTTGGTGTTGTTCTGATTGACCAAAGAACCGCCGGCAATTCATCAATCCAGCTCCGTCCGCACCTGCGTAGCCTGTCAAAAGTCCTTGTCCGGAGGCCTCGCAACACTTCAGCATTTGCCCTCTCAGCCTGGCCGTTGCTTCGTGGATGTGCAACCGAAGCAAAACATGCCTTGCTGCCGAGGTCCTGGATGTACTGCATGAAGGCGTGGCTCGTGAACTGTGTGCCGTTGTCGGTGATGACTCTATTTGGCACACCAAAACGGCAGACTAGCCCCTTGAAGAATTTGACGACTGATTGTGCTGTCACCTTTCTCACTGCCTCCACCTCCGGCCACTTTGTGAACTTGTCGATTGCAATGTACAAGTACTCAAAGCCCCCGACAACACGGGGAAAGGGGCCCAGTTTATCGAGCCCCAAGACCGAGAATGTCCAGGAAAGAGGGATTGTTTGGAGAGCTGGAGCTGGTTGATGAAGCTTCTTTGAATGAAACTGGCACGCTTCACACTTGGTTACTAGTGCCGTTGCATCCTAGAGGGCAGTGGGCTAGAAGAAACCTTGTCAGAATGCCTTGCCGGCAAGGGCCCTCGACCCTATGTGGGAGCCACATATGCCTCCATGTATCTCTGCCAACAGCTCCAGTCCTTCCTCCCGGGGAATGCACTTCAATTTCACACCATTTGGTCTTTTTCTATACAGAACGTCGTCAACGAACTGATACATGGTAGACCGACGGGCTACTTTCTCCGCTTCTTCCTCCTCCCCAGGGAGTTCCTCTGTTTGATGTGCCCATGCCGGAGCCTGGGGCTCGACGGCAAGGACCAAAAGCATTTCCTCTGCCATGGGAGCGGCTGTCTCTATGGCTAGGGTTTGACACCCTGCCGGAGTCTGTCGCCCCGTGGCAGGCTTGGCGTCCATGGCAACATCCTTGCCGGCGGCTCCTTGGAGCTCGGCGGGAAAGTACTTGCCGGGGCCTGATTTCCTGCGCTTGTTCTGCTCTGTCGATGGTTCAACAGATGGTTGAGTTAACTGAAGAACAAAAGTACCTGGTTCCACAGGTAGTCTGAGTGCAGCGCACTTCGACAGGTAATCGGCGGTGTCGTTCTCCACTCGGGGAACATGCTCCGCTTGTATACCATCAAAACACTCCTCCAGCTTCCTCACCTCATCCACGTAGGCCTCCATCAACGGGCTTTGATAGTCTTTGTTAACTTGCTTGACGACGAGCTGTGAATCACCCCTGACGATGAGCTTCTTGATCCCGAGGTCTGCCGCGATCCTGAGACCGGCAAGCAACCCCTCGTATTCAGTAGTGTTGTTTGTTGACATCTCCCTGGGAAAGTGCATCTGGACTACATACTTGAGGTGCTCTCTGGTGGGTGCAACGAGTAGCACACCGGCACCGGTGCCTTGCAGCGAGAAAGCCCCGTCAAAGTACATAACCCAATTGCGACTTGTTTCCATGCCGGGGAGAGTGGTCTCCTGGATCTCTTCGTCGGGCGTTGAGGTCCATTCGGCAATGAACTCTGCCAAGACTCTACTCTGGATTGTCGAAGTACTTTCAAACTTCAAACCAAAGCTTGATAGTTCCAAAGCCCATTCCACAATCCTCCCGGTTGCGTCTGGGTTATGCAATATCCGTTGCAACGGGAGGCGGGTGACGACAGTGATTTCGTGGGCTTGGAAGTAATGACGCAGCTTCCTCGAGGCCATAAGGAGGCCGAAGAGAAATTTCTGCATGCCGGAGTACCTTGATCTAGCCCCCTGCAATAGGGAGCTAACAAAGTAAACCGGGTGCTGCATCATCTTCTTCTTCTGCACCACTCCATTTGGTTGCACGGGCCCTGTTGTCACGACCGGATTTTTGGGACATAATTCCCCAGAAAAACGGCCTTTGTGCTCACCAGCCCCAGGATTACTGTTAGCTGATGAGGCACCAACCTGATACAAGAATTCCAAGCAAGGTACAAAGAATATGTAGTACAAGACCATTGTGGCCTAGGAGTACAACACTTGGTTTCTAATGGTTGAGGGCGGAAGCGGTTGGAAACATCTGCGTCTATGGGACTCCATTTCCCACAAGAACAGCTGACCAGGATAACTCCTATCTTCGCGAGGCTGCTATCGTTAACACGTAGGCTCCGAGGTTGTCACCGCGATGCTTATCTCCATGTGCGAAAATCTGGCCAAGACAATAGCCAGGGACAAGCCAGTGAGTATGTTTGAATGTACTCGCAAACAATAAGAACACGGGTATAATATAATAAGGGACAGTCCTGCTCCGAAATAATTATGATCACAACGTCTGCCACGAAAGTCTGCGTTGCTTGCATGCAGAGATAATATGAACATGCAGTACGTGGGTGAGTACTATGAAAGTATTCGCAAGATAGTTCGGACATAAGATATAGCATGTGTAAACACGATGCATGAGAACAGATTAACAAGTGCAATCAGACATAGAGATAACGATGCATGGGAAACAAAAGAGAAGTCGGGCGGTAGTCCTCCCGAAATCCCAAAGTAAAATACTGAGGGCCAAGCGAGTGTCTGAATGACTCCTCGAGAGGAAAATTCAAGAGTAACCATGCCGCAGTCGGGCGTCTGAGCGACACCACATAAAGGGCTTATAAAAGATAAATAAACAACAAGCATGCCGCAGTCGGGCGTCTGAGCGACACCACATAAAGGGCTTATAAATAAACAACAAGCATGCCGCAGTCGGGCGTCTGAGTGACACCACATAAAGGGCTTATAAAAGATAAATAAATAGCAAGCATGCCGCAGTCGGGCGTCTGAGCGACACCACAAAAAGGGCTTATAAAAGAATAATGACAGTGAGTATCCAGGAGGTAGAACCATCCCAGGGATACTCAATAAAATACATAATGTAAATGGTTAGTCCACAATAATAACAAAATTAAAAAAACGATCTCCAGATGTCACATGTCATAAACACAAATCTAGTCTAGCCGTTTCTCCATCCGAAGACCGTCACTGAGTTCAAGCTAATTCGTTCTCCATCCGAATACCGTTACCAGATTCAACTCAGACTGTGGTCCTTACTCAAGAACATGGCTATCCAACAGGATATATCCTCTGCAGAGGGAGTACTATTTTCCCATGAGTAACAGATTTATTTAGTCCATCGGGACTAATTCCGCCTACGGCCTTTTAATTGAAAACACGCCTGACCTGCACACACCAGCTTAACTCACCGGTGTCTGGAATCACCCACGACACCTGCCAAGCAAAACTCTATGTGGGGAGGCTACAACCTCGACGTAGCATGGGATCAAATTTCTATATGCGCGCTCTAAGGGGTGCCCCCTCTCGGTCCCAACCGGAAACACCCATGCCCCCAGACCAAGTGGAATGCCTACCGGAGGCCTCCGGTATTTTCCACTATGGCCTCTCTGTACGGTGTGTGCTTTGGTAAGGGGTTGACAACTTACTGAACCATACCCCGTCTGTGACAGGGACAAGTAGTGGTACCAACAAATAGGGAAGCTACTGACCAAGACTCGACCTACGACCGACTCAGGTGGTCCAAGTATCCTCCAACAATATCACCATTAGTGGAATAAATCACCACTCATCAAGCCTCACCATGCCATACCGGACATACTCGTCTCGACGAGGGACTAGGGACAAGCTCGTGTCTACCCAAGACCACGACTTTCCCGACTTCCTTCCAGTATGCATGAGGAGCTCACGAGGATGATCCAAATCCTTAGCGTATCCATTGCTGACCACAAAAATATCTCCAAAAAGTACTCATGCACGGGACTTTATCGTCACATAAAGATAACGCATACTCCAAGTCAAATGGTGTTGTACTCGTATCAAAACACCACAACAAAATATTATGCCAGGGTTCAGAAATGCTTGCCTTCAAGAGTATGCAAAGGATGCAATTTTTGAAAGCTTTCTCTTCTCCCCATTATCCCTATTTTGCAAAATATCCAAATAACAAATATTTCAAACACAGTACAAAAAGTTGTCTCAAATATTTTTGAAATAAATCTTAAAATAAACTAGATGAAATTTGAAAGGGGTAGGAAAAAGAATCAACTCATTTGGAGTTTTATTTTAGAAGTTATAGCTGGTCAAAGTCTGGTCAAAACTCTGTTTTTAATAAAACCAGAAAAAGGAAAACGCTTCGAGGGGAATACGCTTTCGGGGTAGGGGAGACATACTCCGGACTTTGCGCTTTCACTTAAACAGAGAGAACGGTCGCGCGGGTCACTGACAGTGGGTCCAGGGGGCCCACTGGTCAGGTTTGACCGTTCTTCCTCTCCCTCCTTTCTCTCTGCCCGAACGGGGCGGGGCTCCGGCGATCGCCGTCGGCGAATAGCAGCTCCCCACGGGGTCCCGAGGGCAGGGATGGATCCATCAGACCGAGGCGGTTCTCCCGGTGGGTGCTAGGTAGGCGGGGACGGAGGAGGTCACCGGCGGCGAGCTTCGCGGCGGACGATGGTTCGGGAGCAGAGTGGGTTTTGGGCTCCAGGGGTCCTTGGTCGAGGCCGAGGCGCTAGGCAGCTCCGCACGACTATGGGGAGACTCTTGGTGGCGTTGGATTGGCGGGGGAAGCTCCGGTTGCGACGAATGGCACTGGATTGCGGCGGCGACCGAGCTGGCCGGAGACGAGGAAGAAAGGACTTTCCCCGACGATTGCTGGCTGCGGGAGCACTACGGGGGTGGACTGGGGTTGCCTGAGTGCTCGGAGGAGCACGGGGCCTCCTTTTATAGCACGACGGGGCTGGCTCCGCGGCGGTGGATAAGATCGACGACGGGTCGCCGTTGCTGTAGCTGCAGGGCGTCGTGGCGGCGACGAACGCGTGCCGACGAGCATGAGGATAAGCACGGGCTGTTCCCTGGGGCAGCTGGCGTGCGCGGGTGGCTTGGGCGGCACCGTCCACGGCAGAGCCCGCTGCCGACGCCGGCGTGCCGCTAAGGGAGCTCTGGCGGCGGCGCTGTAGGGCGCCAGTGCAGCTTGGAGCGTACTGGTGAGTGTGTGGCGCGGCTCTGTAGGCGAGCTGGGTCTAGGGATGGGACGCGTTGAGGATGGCAGTGCGGCGCGGCGACTCAGTGCGCGCGCGTGCAAAACGTGCGCTCGGGGCGCGCCCAGAGCACGCACAGCAGGTGTTCGACGAAATGCCAGTGCGTGCTAGGGAGCTTGGGTGAGGCTGGCAGTCAACAGGCCAGGGTTAGGGACATCTGGGAGGTTAGAGGACATGCTGGATGGGTCAGGGGCTCAAGTCCACAATGCAAACCAGAGGACATGCCAAACATGTTCCTGCACACAGGGTGTTCGACAGAATGCCATGGGCAACTAGGCAATTCTTGGGGTGGCCAAACTCTCCAGATCCTAGTCTCTATAGGAGCTAAAGAAGGTGGTAAGGCTAGTTTGGCAAAAACAGAAACTTGATAGTGCAAGATTTTTAGAAAACCAGTTTTGGGCAGAAACTAAAGGCTGACATTGCATGCACCAAAAATACTCCAATGGGTCCAATCTCCTGGACTTAAGAGTTTGGTAGGGAGGACTATAGGTAGGAAAAAGCTCAAAGGTACTAGAGCAAAATAAAATGGGGTTGCAGTACAAATCACCAAACTGGACCAGAATGAAAAAAAAGATGATTCACTCAAATTTTTCAAAGAACATCACTGGGTTTTTGCATGAAGATGAATTGTATGCATCCACTGACATCTCCAAACACTTGGAAGAATTTTTAAAGAAATATTTAAATGGGTTGTAGTGCAATAGTGCCTACTGGACCAGATCGGAAAAGTTGGTGTAGAGCTCAAAATCTCCAATGGCCAAAAATGTATTTTTGCATAAAAGTGATGTGGAAACATCACATGACATCCCCAAATTTTGGTGGAAATTTTAAATGCATTTGTCAAACGGTTGTAGTGCCAAACAGGCTCCAATTCAAAAGAAAACATTTTTAAAAGGATAAGGCTCTGAGAAAACAAATCTAGCAAATTTAAATCCACTGATAAAGAATTGTTTTATTATAGAGAGTTTTCAAGTCCAACAACACTCTTTGAAGGTTTTTCCACTAGAGGCAAAAATCCAAAAATCACAAACGGTAAATCTTGACAAATGGAAAAGTTTTATTTCCTGGCAATATTTTAATAAATAAAACAAGGTCAAAAATTTTGGGTGTCACACCTGTCCCCTCCGGCGTCAGACTCTGCCGGGGGCCTTGCCTCGCCGGCACCAGGTCATGCTGGGGGAAGCTCTGGCTCGTCATCCGCCCATCCTGCCGTTGCCCCTGCCTCTTCGTCAACCTCCCTCTGTGCCACTAGCCAAGCGCTAACCACTTGGTTTGTTGCTGCAAGATACAGCAGCAACGGCTCTTGTGGTCTAGGCGCAACCAGTGTTGGTGTAGACGGGAGGTATTTCTTAAAATCCTGCAGTGCTACTTCGGCCTCTGGGGTCCACTCCATTGGGTCCGCCTTCTTCAAGATTTTGAAAAAGGGGAGGGCATGCTCGGCAGACTTGGAAATGAACATGCTCATGGCGGCAACGCAGCCAGTGAGCCGGCACACATCCTAAAAATAAAATACTTCAAGCATACTAACTAAGCATATATGTCTTCTCAAAATAACATGGCCAAAGAAAGTTATCCCTACAAAATCATATAGTCTGGCTATGCTCTATCTTCATCACACAAAGTATTTAATCATGCACAACCCCGATGACAAGCCAAGCAATTGTTTCATACTTTTGGTGTTCTCAAACTTTTCAATCTTCACGCAATACATGAGCGTGAGCCATGGACATAGCACTATATGTGGAATAGAATGGTGGCTCTGGAGAAGACAAAAAGGAGAAGATAGTCTCACATCAACTAGGCGTATCAACGGGCTATGGAGATGCCCATTAATAGATATCAATGTGAGTGAGTAGGGATTGCCATGCAACGGATGCACTAGAGCTATAAGTATATGAAAGCTCACAAAAGAAACTAAGTGGGTGTGCATCCAACTCGCTTGCTCACAAAGACCTAGGGCATTTTGAGGAAGCCCATCATTGGAATATACAAGCCAAGGTCTATAATGAAAATTTCCCACTAGTATATGAAAGTGACATCATAAGAGACTCTCTATCATGAAGATCATGGTGCTACTTTGAAGCACAAGTGTGGTAAAAGGATAGTAGCATTGTCCCTTCTCTCTTTTTCTCTCATCATTTTTTTATTTAGTCCAGAGTCTCATCCCGACTTATGGGGGAATCA
Source organism: Triticum aestivum (assembly GCF_018294505.1). Classification (NCBI taxonomy): domain Eukaryota; kingdom Viridiplantae; phylum Streptophyta; class Magnoliopsida; order Poales; family Poaceae; genus Triticum; species Triticum aestivum. Next base: position 246,481,731 of record NC_057799.1, read on the forward strand.
TAGTATCCATCATCCTTTCCTCACTTGGGACAATGCTCTAATAATGATGATCATCACACTTTTATCTTCTTTACAACTCAAGAATTACAACTCAAAACTTAGAACAAAATATGACTCTATGTGGATTCCTCCTGCGGTATACCGGGATATGCAATGAATCAAGAGTGACATGTATGAAAGAATTATGAACGATGGCTTTGCCACAAATACGATGCCAACTACATGATCATGCAAAGCAATATGACAATGATGGAGCGTGTCATAGTAAATGGAACGGTGGTAAGTTGCATGGCAATATATCTTGGAATGGCTATGGAAATGCCATGATAGGTAGGTATGGTGGATGTTTTGAGGAAGGTATATGGTGGGTGTATGATACCGGCAAAAAGAGCGCGGTATTAGAGAGGCTAGCAATGGTGGAAGGATGAGAGTGCGTATAATCCATGGACCAACATTAGTCATAAAGAACTCATATACTTGTTGCAAAAATCTACAAGTTATCAAAGCAAAGTATTACGCGCATGCTCCTAGGGGGATAGATTGGTAGGAAAAGACCATCGCTCGTCCCCGACCGCCACTCATAAGGAAGACAATCAATAAATAAATCATGCTCCGACTTCATCACATAACGGTTCACCATACGTGCATACTCCTACCCGGCGATCCCCTCCTCGTCGCCCTGTTAGAGAGCGATCACCGGGTTGTATCTGGCACTTGGAAGGGTGTGTTTTATTAAGTATCCGGTTCTAGTTGTCATAAGGTCAAGGTACAACTCCGGGTCGTCCTTTTACCGAGGGACACGGCTATTCAAATAGATAAACTTCCCTGCAGGGGTGCACCACATAACCCAACACGCTTGATCCCCTTTGGCCAGACACACTTTCCTGGGTCATGCCCGGCCTCGGAAGATCAACACGTCGCGGCCCCACCTAGGCTCAACAGAGAGGTCAGCACGCCGGTCTAAATCCTATGCGCGCACGGGTCTGGGCCCATCGCCCATTGCACACCTGAATGTTGCGAGGGCGGCCGGAAGCAGACCTAGCCTAGCAGGCGTTCCAGTCCAATCCGGCACGCGTCGCTCCGTCGCTGACGTCAAAAAGAGCTTCGGCTGATACCAGGACGCCGAGTGCCCATAACTGTTCCCACGTAGTTGGTTAGTGCGTATAGACCAAATGGCCAGACTCAGATCAAATACCAAGATCTCGTTAAGCGTGTTAAGTATTCGCGAACGCCGACCAGGGCCAGGCCCACCTCTCTCCTAGGTGGTCTCAACCTGCCCTGTCGCTCCACCACAAAGTAACTGTCGGGGACCGTCAGGAACCCAGGCCCACCTCTACCGGGATGGAGCCACCTGTCCTTTCAGCCCCCTCATCAGAATCTATTGCGGGTACTCAACGAGCTGACCCGACTTTAGTCACCACATGTGTCATGTATATAAAGTATATAGTATATACCCGTGATCACCTCCCTAGTGACCACGGCCCAGTAGTATAGCATGGCAGACGGACAAGAGAGTAGGGCCACTGATGGAACACTAGCATCCTATTCTAAGCAGTAGGATAGTAGGTAAGGGTAACAACTGTAGCAACAATGACGGGCTATGCAGCAGAATAGGATTAACATGCAAGCTGTATAGAGAAGAATAGGCGATATCTGGTGATCAAGGGGGGGCTTGCCTGGAAGCTCTGTTGTATAGGGAGAAGGGTCGTCGGTGATGTAGTCGTACTCGGTGGCATCAGCGCCGGTCTCGGGGTCTACCGGAGAAGAAGAGGGGGGAGAAACAATAAATATAATGCAAACATAAGCATGACGATGCATGACAAGACAATGCGCGGTGCTAGGTGTGCCCTAACGCGGTAGGAGGTGATACCAACGAAGGGGGGAAACATCCGGGAAAGTATTCCCGGTGTTTCGTGTTTCCGGACAGATGAACCGGAGGGGATTGTTGCACGTTTCCTATGCTAGGGATATGTGGTGGACAAACGGGCAGCGTATCCAGATTTGTATCGTCGTTCTGAGCAACTTTCATGTACAAAGTTTTCCCATCCGAGTTACGGATTATTTTATATTAATTTTTAAAGTTTTAAATCATTTTCTAGAATTAACAGATTATTTTAATTCAAAATTGCATTTATGACGTCGGCATGACATCAGCAGTCAACTCTGACCGTTGACTGGTCAAACTAACACGTGGGTCCTACTTGTCATAGACTCGAGTTAGCTAAACCAGGTTAATTAGTTTAACTAGTTGATTAGGTTAACTAATCTTAATTAGTTTGGTTAAACAGTTAATCAACTTAATTAATTCACTAATTAATTGATTAATTAATTATTAATTTTACTAATTTCATTTTCGTTTCTTTTTTTCGACGTTCTGGGCAGTGGGCCCCGTTTGGCAGTGGCCCAGAGGCCATAGCGGGCACGGGCGCTAGCCCGCGGGGGCGCACCCGACTGGGCAACAAGGGGCGGCTGGCGGGCGCGGGCGCTAGCGCGCCGGCGTTGAGCTCTGGCGGCTGCAACCGGGCGGAGCATGGGGAGGGCCGCGGCTAACGACATGCAGCAGGGCGGCGGGAGGCGAGGCACGGGGCGCGACGACGGCACACGGTGCGTTGCTGCGGGCGCGGCCATCGGGGCTGCACGGCGCTGAGCGCAGGGGTGGAGCAAGTGAGCCACTGGCGCAGGGGGGAATGAGGCGTGCGCGCATCGGGCGCGGTCGGGGTTGGCGTCCGCGGGACGCGGCGCGAGGAGCTCGCCGTCGGGCATGCGGGCGAGGGAAAGAGGAGGCCGAGGGACTCACCGTGGTTGTAGGCCTCGGGGCAGTGGGGTGCGGGGAGGATGTCGGGGACGACGACGACGCAGGGGAGGAGGCGACGAGGTCCGGGTGGTGGTGGTGCTCCGGCGACGGCGCGCCTTCGGGCGGCAGTAATGGCGAGCGGCGACGACGCGAGGTCACCGGTCGTGGAGGAGATGAGGTCGGGGCGACGGGGACGAGGCAGTCCGGCGAACGACGACGGCAGGGTTCGGGACGACGGCGCGGTCGCGCCGGGGACGCGCCCCGATCTGAATCGGAGGCGGGGGCAGAGGCGAGGGGAGGAATCGTGGGGGGAGTGGGGTGCGGTAGGAGTTAGGGTTTCGGTTGGCTGGGGCCATATAGGCCAACTAGGTGGGCCGGCATGGCCATTTGGCCAGATGGGCCAAGGTGCCTAGTAGATTAGGTCCTCTTACCTTTTTTTATTTACCTTTTCTTTAGTGTTTTGTTTTAGGTAGTTTTTTTTTTGTTTTAGAAAAATACCAAAATGGCACCTAATTTGATGTTACTAAATATGTCACTGCCACATTAACTTGTTACACAAACTAAAATAGTTTGTAATTATTTAATATTTAAAAGCATTAAAGTAATAGTTTTCGCTACTGCTTTATTCGCTTAATAGTATTTAAATATTTTATAAAGGTGTGGTTTCTCCACCCCAATTACCTATGCATTATTTGGTCCACTTTGAACATTTTAGATTTAATGTTTGAAACTTTTGTTGTTTAACTTGATTTCGAATTTGAATTTGAATCGTTTTCGAACTAACGCAAGATTAGTAACAGTAATCGAAGTGGCGTGGCATCATTAGCAAAGGGTTACTGTAGTTTAATTATCCGGGCGTCACAATTCTCCTCCACTACAAGAAATCTCGTCCCGAGATTTAAGAGGTAGTGAAAGGGGGGAAGGCTTGGTAACGAATCTAGCAGGTCTTCTCATCCTGGCTTGCTCTTCTCGAAGAGGTTTGGCCAATATATTGATTTCTTCATTTCTCTGCTTTAGGTCTTCATGATGAAGTCGGCGTCCTTTCTTCAGGAACTCCAGTGTACTTACGAAAGAATAAAGGGTGGGCATTCCGGGAGAACAGACCTCTGCAAGGTCAACTATCTGGTCGATAACATCGGGGAAGGTGGCGGAAAGTAACTCTCGAATTGAACTTAAGAAGATATCGAGAGCCAGTAGGAAGGTACCATGAGAAGTTTAAGCGAGTAGACAATCGTCCGATGCCTGAACAAAGTGTGAAAGGGGTCCAGAGCAACGAGAAATAGTATTGCGCCTGATACCAGAATAGATGACTAGGAAGGTGGCACATGAATTAAATATGAAGCCAAGCGTGGGGAATAACCATTAGAAACAGGGTTGTATAGGAGAGTCAGGTTTTGATCCTGTGAAACTGTGGGTTATGGGCCCACCATGTGGGTTAAAAGTAGGAAGGGCGAAGACGTCTTGCGTGATCATGTAAGCAAGGCATGTCAGAGGATAGCCTGTCATTTATGTTGACAACAACATCAGTACCAAAGGCGAGGGACGAGGAGAACCATTTTCCTGCTCGTTGAACGAGGGGACCAATAGGCAAAGTTCTCGTCCATCGGTGGTTACCGGAATGCTATCAACAAAAGCAACAGGGTCTTACTGACACGGTTGTACACCAAGGTGTTTACATAAGCAGAAGAACATTACTGCTTAGATCATATAGATCACCAGAAAGGTTAAACAAAACAATGGAAAGGAAAATGTGATCATCACATTAAACAGAACAATGGAAAGGAAAATGTGCTTAAACACATATTTCAGGGGTATATCATTCCCAAGGACAAGCGGATGGTATCCATGACAGGATAGAAGGTAGAAAACCATTTAGGTAAGGGGAGAGAACTTTCCTGACATTACCCATACAACAGTGTTTGGATAATTGATAAGGAAAATTTAGCATTGTGCTTTAAATGTTCTTATTGATGATCGGAGTACCACAAACATGCTTCGAGATAGCCTTGACATGGTTTTCAAGCAAAGGTCGGACTTTGGATACACAAAGGATCCATCAGGAACAAACTTATAGAATAAGTCTTACGATTCCCTCATGGAAGAATCAATAACCTTGTTAAGAAGGGAACTATAACAATAGGGTCCTCCGGCCAGGTGTACTAGGCATGACACCACCTTACCGGGTCATATAATGACCAATGTTATAACTCTTGAAAATATGTTTCAACCATCATATCTGACCGAGATTCAGATCTGGTTTGTGTCAGGATAACTCAGATTCAGGATGCCTGAGAAGAAAGGTGTAACACACATTGACGAGATGATAATGTAAGATTCTTGGAAATGAACTATGGAAGCGAGCTCCAAAACAAGAGTTCATCATTTAACCAAGGAGAGGACGAGAAGGTGGCTGATGGACTCAGCGACAATTCCTCGAGATTTCCAAAAGGATGGATTTCCACAACTATGTGAATAAGGAGATAACATTTGTCAGATCAGATGACATAATGAGGTATGCTCAAGGAAAACATCCACAATTAAACATTGGTTGAAGGGTGCACCCGAAATATGGGGTTAGGTAGCATGATCAATGTTAGAATGGTGGTTCAGCAACCGATAGGCTAAGAATGAATTATCAATCATTAACTTCAAAGCAATAGGGTTGCTAGAAGTGCAGAATCCAAACAACACCGTTCACTTGTGGGTACCCCGGTTGGAATCAACACGATGACCAAGAAAGAATGGTGATGGTGAGAAGTATCATTATAGCAAGAATTCTTAAGAGGTGGAGCAATCCTCACAACATTCTTGACATCAAAGATGGTAATACTCCACGGTAGAACATAACATAAGTTGGATAGCAAGGAATTCAAGGTACAACACAAAACAGGAACAAGTTTTGTGTTGGAGGGAATGCAATAATGTTGTCGATGATAACCCAAATCATCGAGGGCAAAGGATGCTATTTCTCATCAAGAATTCAATAGATATCTTGGAAGACCTCAGAATGTTGATGACGATCACGACACATTTGTCGAGAGGTTTCAAGAAGATGTAACTGATCGGCGATGACATCAAGTCAACGAAATGATGAAACAAAAAGTTATTGGAACCATGGGTACGACACAAACTCGAAATCAAGCTTGCTGTTCAAGGATAAACGATATCACGAGGAAGATCGATTATAAGATTAGCTCACCGTCGCAATTTGTGCTCCGGGAAGAAGGACCCGGTAGCACAGTTAGAATTTAGCACGATAATGATATAGCCAATCAGGCTAGGAATGACGTGATCGAGTACAAACTCGCAAGTAAAGAAGATTACTAAGAGTTGTTTAATCGCGACACGGACTCGATTCAGTTATAGATGTCCTTGAGTGTTTAATAACTCGAAGCCCGTGAAAAACTTTAATCAGTGAGAATGTAGTACTTGATGAAGAACTCATAAGAAGTTATGCAGTTCCGTGATAATCTCGAGATACCGGGGGGGTAATACTCGACGACAAACCAAAGTAGAGGTTGGACTGGGGTATTGCTCTGCAGAAGACAAGTGCTTAACTTGTATGAGAAATGGTATTTAAAGGAGAACATGGTCGGAACCATGATTGCAAAAGGCCAGATCCCAGATATAAGATGAACTTATACCAACGGAATAATTAATTTAAGAGAAGCTTTTAATGATAAGATCTACATCGTGTCCATGGGCATGAACACAAAGTTCAAGGTCGACTCCCACTTCTGCAATGCATAACCTTTCATTCACTGCTCTATTAAAAATAATTTGAGTGCGAAGACCTACGTGGTGAATTACCAGAGGAGTATGAACCTTGGAAAACTTTCGGGTTCACACAGATTAAGGAAGGCATTGGTTCAACCCATCAGGGCAACTTAGAAACATATGCCACAAGCTTCGAGAGTAATTATCACCAGCTCAAAAGTAGAGCATGGTTGACAAAGCAGAGGACACAATTTACCAAAGGCATTATGTATCCGAGAAAAGAATCACAAAGTTATTGAATATGAAGGACATCGTCGGATAAAATCCCATAAAGGTTCTGCTGGTCCACAAGAGACCTGATGTGAGCATCGGTACTCAACCAGCAGAAGAAAGAAAGCAAGGAGATCGGATTATCAAAACAACTGACTAATTCAAAGCTCCAATGCAAAGGAATTATGAGCTCCAAATCAAGGGATCAGAAGCAAACACTCTGATCAAGGATGGATAGGTTGAGTAGGCTTAAGGGTACAATCGATGGCAATTTCATTGGTCGAGATCCAACTCATGTTTAATATGACGTCTGAGCCGGAAGGATGAATTCTAAGATCTGATTGAGGACTGCGAGAATTCGCAACATATTGAATCAAGGGACTCTAATGATAATGACAAAGGATACTAATGAATATTGCTAGTCATATGGAACGCAACCATAATGCAAGCAGACAAGTATTTGCCGAGTAATAGTGGGCAGAGGATTATCAAAAGATCAGATAGTATTTCAATGTGTCTTGTAAATCATATAAACAATGGGGGAAGAGCGAATACTCGGTAAGTGCGAGGAATTATCCCTAGAGGGTATTCATGTGGCAAGAACTGCAAGGCAGTAGGCACAAAGTATTCACGGATCAATAGAGGGAATTTCAGGGTATCTTGTAATGACAAGATCAACTGGGAACAAAAGTAAGAACGACAGATGTATGTATCCATAGGGATATTTCGGTGATAGGGAATTGCAAAAACGACGGGCACAAAGTTTCGAGAGAACATCACAGGGTAACTCCGGAATCTTCAAGTGCAGCAGACGATCATCTGAAGTGAGGGACTCTCCGGGAGAAAGTACTTTCGAGAACCTAAAGTTAGTTTTGTTTTTAGCAAAATCATTTAACCCGAATAGAAGAGAGCTCAGAGTCCCAGAGTAAAGATCGAGGAGTAAAAGATCCTAATACCACCCAATGGCGACGTGGGCCCGTAAGCCGCACAGCCATGTTAGTAAAAGTATTGCAATGTCTAGACTCGACTTCGGCCAAGGAGTGTGGAAGGGGGATTCCTACAGGCAGTTGGCTCTGATACCAACTTGTGACGCCCCCGATTCAATCGTACACTAATCATGCACGCAAACGTGTACGATCAAGATCAGGGACTCACGGGAAGATATCACAACACAACTCTAAAACATAAATAAGTCATACAAGCATCATAATACAAGCCAGGGGCCTCGAGGGCTCGAATACAAGTGCTCGATCATAGACGAGTCAGCGGAAGCAACAATATCTGAGTACAGACATAAGTTAAACAAGTTTGCCTTAAGAAGGCTAGCACAAACTGGGATACAGATCGAAAGAGGCGCAGGCCTCCTGCCTGGGATCCTCCTAACTACTCCTGGTCGTCGTCAGCGGGCTGCACGTAGTAGTAGGCACCTCCGGTGTAGTAGGAGTCGTCGTCGACGGTGGCGTCTGGCTCCTGGGCTCCAGCATCTGGTTGCGACAACCAGGTAGAAAGGAAAGGGGGAAAAGAGGGAGAAAGCAACCGTGAGTACTCATCCAAAGTACTCGCAAGCAAGGAGCTACACTACATATGCATGGGTATATGTGTAAAGGGCCATATCGGTGGACTGAACTGCAGAATGCCAGAATAAGAGGGGGATAGCTAATCCTGTCGAAGACTACGCTTCTGGCCACCTCCATCTTGCAGCATGTAGAAGAGAGTAGATGGTAAGTTCACCAAGTAGCATCGCATAGCATAATCCTACCCGGCGATCCCCTCCTCGTCGCCCTGTTAGAGAGCGATCACCGGGTTGTATCTGGCACTTGGAAGGGTGTGTTTTATTAAGTATCCGGTTCTAGTTGTCATAAGGTCAAGGTACAACTCCGGGTCGTACTTTTACCGAGGGACACGGCTATTCGAATAGATAAACTTCCCTGCAGGGGTGCACCACATAACCCAACACGCTTGATCCCATTTTGCCGGACACACTTTCCTGGGTCATGCCCGGCCTCGGAAGATCAACACGTCACAGCCCCACCTAGGCTCAACAGAGAGGTCAGCACGCCGGTCTAAATCCTATGCGCGCAGGGGTTTGGGCCCATCGCCCATTGCACACCAGCACATTGCGAGGGCGGCCGGAAGCAGACCTAGCCTAGCAGGCGTTCCAGTCCAATCCGGCGCGCGCCGCTCCGTCGCTGACGTCAAAAAGAGCTTCGGCTGATACCACGACGCCGAGTGCCCATAACTGTTCCCGCGTAATTGGTTAGTGTGTATAGACCAAATGGCCAGACTCAGATCAAATACCAAGATCTCGTTAAGCGTGTTAAGTATCCGCGAACGCTGACCAGGGCCAGGCCCACCTCTCTCCTAGGTGGTCTCAACCTGCCCTGTCGCTCCGCCACAAAGTAACAGTCGGGGCCCGTCAGGAACCCAGGCCCACCTCTACCGGGATGGAGCCACCTGTCCTTTCAGCCCCCTCATCAGAATCACTTGCGGGTACTCAACGAGCTGACCCGACTTTAGTCACCACATGTGTCATGTATATAAAGTATATAGTATATACCCGTGGTCACCTCCCTAGTGATCACGGCCCAGTAGTATAGCATGGCAGACGGACAAGAGAGTAGGGCCACTGATGGAACACTAGCATCCTATTCTAAGCAGTAGGATAGCTGTTAAGGGTAACAACTATAGCAACAATGACAGGCTATGCAGCAGAATAGGATTAACCGAAAGTAGTAACATGCTACACTACTCTAATGCAAGCTGTATAGAGAATAATAGGCGATATATGGTGATCAGGGGGGCTTGCCTGGAAGCTCTGTTGTACAGGGAGAAGGGTCGTCGGTGACGTAGTCGTACTCGGTGGCATCAGCGCCAGTCTCGGGGTCTACCGAAGAAGAAGAGGGGGAAGAAACAATAAATATAATGCCAACATAAGCATGGCGGTGCATGACAAGACAATGCGCGGTGCTAGGTGTGCCCTAACGCAGTAGGAGGTGATACCGACGAAGGGGGGAAACATCTGGGAAAGTATTCCCGGTGTTTCGCGTTTTCGGACAGATGAACCGGAGGGGGATAGTTGCACGTTTGCTATGCTAGGGATATGTGGTGGACGAACAGGCTGCGTATCCGGATTCGTATCGTCGTTCTGAGCAACTTTCATGTACAAAGTTTTTCCATCCGAGCTACGGATTATTTTATATTAATTTTTAAAGTTTTAAATCATTTTCTAGAATTAACAGATTATTTTAATTCGAAATTGCATTTATGACGTCAGCATGACATCAGCAGTCAACTCTAACCGTTGACTGGTCAAACTGACACGTGGGTCCTACTGGTCATAGACACGAGTTAGCTAAACCGGGTTAATTAGTTTAACTAATTGATTAGGTTAACTAATCTTAATTAGTTTGGTTAAACAGTTAATCAACTTAATTAATTCACTAATTAATTATTAATTAATTATTAATTTTACTAATTTCATTTTCGTTTCTTTTTTTTAACGTTCTGGGCGGTGGGCCCCGTTTGGTAGTGGCCAAGAGGCCATAGCGGGCATGGGCGCTAACGGGCATAGCCCGAACGTGCGCTAGCCCGCGGGGGCGCACCCGACTTGGCAACAAGGGGCGGCTGGCGGGCGCGGGCGCCAGCGCGCCGGCGTTGAGCTCTGGCGGCTGCGGCCGGGCGGAGCATGGGGAGGCCCGCGGCTACCGACATGCAGCAGGGCGGCCGAAGGCGAGGCGCGGGGCGCGACAACGGCACACGGCGCGTGGCTGCGGGCGCGGCCATCGGGGCTGCACGGCGCCGAGCGCAGCGGTGGAGCGAGTGAGCCTCTGGCGCAGGGGGGAATGAGGCGTGCGCGAATCGGGCACGGTTGGCGTTGGCGTCCACGGGACGCGGCGCGAGAGCTCGTCGTCGGGCATGCGGGCGAGGGAAAGAGAAGGCCGAGGGCCTCACCGTGGTTGTAGGGCTCGGGGCAGTGGGGTGCGGGGAGGATGTGGGGGACGACGACGACGCAGGGGAGGAGGCGACGAGGTCCGGGTGGTGGTGGTGCTCTGGCGACAGCGGGCCTTCGGGCGGCAGTGATGGCGAACGGCGACGGTGCGAGCTCACCGGTCGTGGAGGAGATGCGGTCGGGGCGACGGGGACGAGGCAGTCCGGTGAACGACGACGGCAGGGTTCGGGATGACGGCGCGGTGGCGCCGGGGACGCGCCCCAATCTGAATCGGGGGCGGGGGTAGAGGCGAGCGGAGGAATCGTGGGGGGAGTGGGGTGCGGTAGGAGTTAGGGTTTCGGTCGGCTGGGGCCATATAGGCCAACTAGGTGGTCCGACCTGGCCATTTGGCCAGATGGGTGCCTAGTAGATTAGGTCCTCTTACCTTTTTTTATTTACCTTTTCTTTAGTGTTTTCTTTTAGTTAGTTTTTATTTTTGTTTTAGAAAAATACCAAAATGGCACCTAATTTGATGTTACTAGATATGTCACTGCCACATTAACTTGTTACACAAACTAAAATAGTTTGTAATTATTTAATATTTAAAAGCATTAAAGTAATAGTTTTCTCTACTGCTTTATTCGCTTAATAGTATTTAAATATTTTATAAAGGTGTGGTTTCTCCACCACAATTACCTATGCATTATTTGGTCCACTTTGAACATTTTAGATTTAATGTTTGAAACTTTTGTTGTTTAACTTGATTTCGAATTTGAATTTGAATTGTTTTCGAACTAACGCAAGATTAGTAACAGTAATCGAAGTGACGTGGCATCATTAGCAAAGGGTTACTGTAGTTTAATTATCTGGGCGTCACAAAAAATCATGTTCCCGAAAGTTTCATTCCGTTTGGACTCCATTTGATATTCTTTTTCTGCGAAACACTGAAATAGGCAAAAAACAGCAATTTGGGCTGGGCCTCCGGTTAATAGGTTAGTCCCAAAAATAATATAAAAGTGTATAATAAAGCCCATTAAACATCCAAAACAGAATATAATATAGCATGGAACAATAAAAAATTATAGATACGTTGGAGACGTATCAGTGCCTCAATTTGCTCAATTGCCTTGATCTTATCTGGATTCGCCTTGATCCCGCGCTGTGACACAAAGAACCCGAGAAGTTTGCCGGACGGAACACCGAAGACACAGTTCTCAGGGTTCAACATGAGGTTGATCTTGCGCAAATTTGCAAACGTCTCTTCTAAATCTTGCACGAGTGTTGCCTTGTCCTTGGTTTTGACCACTATGTCATCCATATAAGCTTCCATACTTATATGTAGTTGGGGCTCAAAACCAATTTGGACTACTCTTGCAAACGTTGAGCCAGCACTCGTCAACCCGAAAGGCATTCGTAAAAAGCAATATGTACCACATGGGGTGATGAATGCTGTCTTCTCTTCATGTTCTCTCGTCATGAAGATCTGGTGGTATCCTGAGTAGGCATTGAGGAACGATAACAAGTCGCACCCGGCCATGGAGTCAACAATCTGGTCAATGCACGGCAACGGGAAAGGGTCCTTTGGACAAGACTTATTAATATCCGTGTAATCAATACACAGCCTCCACTTCCCATTTTCCTTGCGCACCACCACTGGATTGGCCAACCACATCGGATGGAGTACTCCCCTCACCAAGCCTGCCGCTTCTAACTTCCTGATCTCCTCTGTGATGAACTCCTGTCGCTCCAAAGCTTGCTTCCTGACCTTCTGCTTGACGGGTCGCGCATGGGGACAAACAGCAAGATGGTGCTCAATCACCTCCCTGGGAACGCCGGGGATGTCGGATGCTTGCCATGCAAACACATCGACATTCGCCCACAGGAAGGTAACGAGCGCGCTTTCCTATTTGCTGTCAAGGGAGGAGTTTATGGTGAAAGCCCCTCTCGTGCCATCCTCCTTGACGGACACCTTCTTGGTCTCTGGTGGCGCAGCTCTGGATTTCTTGCTCTTGCCGGTGGAGCTCTCTGGCATGTCCCGGACGGGAGCACAACACTCCGAAGAGGTGCGCTTGCCGAAGTGGGTGCGAGAGGTCTTGTCGGTCTTCTTCCCTCCCGGGGCTTCGGTGGCAGGAGCAAGTGCCTTGGCGGCAATCGCTGCAACTGCCTCCCGGTAGAGTTTGTCAACGCAGATCAGCGCATCCTTCTTGTCGAAGGGGACGGTGACGATAGTCATCGGCCCAGGCATCTTCAGTGTGTTGTAGGCGTATTGTGACGCCACCATAAACTTGGCTAGTGCCGGGCAGCCGAGGATCCCATTGTAGGGCAAGGGGATCTAGGCTAAATCAAAAAGAATCCTCTTTGTCCGGTAGTTCAACTCGCCTCCAAACGTCACGGGCTGCGTGAACTTACCCTTCGGCTGACTCCTTCCTGGGTTTACCCCTTGAAAAGTACCCGTCTCTTCGAGGTCTTCATCGGGAATCCGCAGCCTTTTGATCACAACAGACGAGATCAAGTTCAGACCAGCCCTGCCGTCAACTAGCATTTTTGTCACCTTGAGGTTGCGTATTGTTGGCGAAACCAACAACAGCAAGCACCTGACCGCAGTTGTGCGATCAGAGTGGTACTCGATGTTAAAAATGATAGGCGTGCTGGACCACTTCAGTGGCTTTTGAGCATCGAGTGGTGGTTCCGCTGCAATGATCTCACGCGCCCACTTCTTGAGCTGGCAGCGAGAAGTGTGCAGCGAGGTGCCACCGTCGACGGACATGGCCTCCGTAGCTTTCTGGAACTCTTGCTCGCCGGACTCGTCGTCCTCGTCATGACCATCGTCTTCCTTCTTCTTGTCGCGGCCCCGAGCAGGCCTCTCTTGCTGGCTATCCTTGCCGCGGCAACCCCCTTGGCCGCCATGCTTCTTGCCGGACCCTTCGGCACCATCCTGACACTTCTCCTTGTCCTACCTCTCATACTCAGCTTTTTGCTTCTCAGCAAGTAGCTCAACCTGCCGGCAGTTCTGGAGGTCATGGCCCTTGGTGCGGTGGATCTTGCAGTACTGCTTGTCGGAGCCCCCTGGCTTGTCGGCAACCGCCAAGGCCCGGCAAGCGGCGCACCCAGCAATTTCCTTGCCGGGGTCATCTGGCTTGGCCTTTTTGGCAGCGCCGGTGTCCTCGGATCCCTCGACGGCAAGCACGGTCTTGCCCTTGCGCTTCCTATTGCGGCGCCGACCCTTCTTTGCCGGGGTAGCTGTGTCTTCGCCTGTGGAGTCGGTTTCTGCACCGACGTCCTCGGCGGGGTACTTCCTCCCCTCTTTAGCTCGAGCGCACCTATCGGCCAAAACATAAAGTTCGGCCACATATTTGACCTTGTTCATCGCCAACTCTTCACGCATCTTGCAGTTGCGCACATTCTGGTGGAATGTGCTGATCACGGCGGCGGGATGAACATTTGGGATGTTGTACTGCACCCGGCTGAATCTCTGTATGTACTTGCGCAGGGTTTTACCTTCTTTCTGGGGGATGATATGGAAATCGCTTGCCTGTCCATGAGCTTGGTGGCCCCCCGTAAAGGCGCCAACAAACTCATGGCACAAACCCGACCAAGAAGAAATAGAATCCACTGGCAAGTGCATCAACCATGACATGACATTGGGTTTAAGTGCCAACCGGAAGTAATTGGCAAGCACCTTGTCGTCGCGAGCCCCAGCAGCTTGCATGGCGATGGTCTAGATGCCGAGGAACTCCGACGGATGGGTCTTGCCGTTGCACTTCTTACCGACGTCGGGCTTGAACGTGCGGTGGGAGGGCCACTGGAACTGTCGCAGCTCACGGTTAAAGGCTGGGCAACCCACCTCGTAAGGTAGGCCCCCAGGGCCTCCTGGTGCTGGGTGGTCCATAGTGGGCCCCGCCCGCCTATCTGACTGGTGGCGTGCATCGCGCCGGCACTCGATGGTGGTTCGAGCGTCTTCATGGGCTCGCTCCCGAAGAACTTAGCGCTGATCGCGGTGGGTCCGTGGGTCGGACGACACTATGGAAATGTTATCACAAGCATCATCACGACGGATCGACACCCGCGGTGACTGGCGTGGAGGAGGAGAGTGCACCATGGCCGCAGCACCCCCGATCCTTCCACCGCTGGCATGCGGTGGTTCGACGAAGCGCCGGCCTGAGGGACCTGCTGGTCGTGGCTCATCTTTGTTGGCGATGCCGACAAGGCTCCGGATGGTGGCTCTCCACTCGTCGAGTTTTTTCGCAGCAGGAGGAAAGTCGAGGAGCAACTGCGCTCGCGCCAAAGCTTCTGCTGGCGTGGGTTGCGGCGAAAGCTGCGTGGACCGTGACGCACTCCGACTTCTAACTACGTTAGAAGGAGCTCTATCATGGCCTAGCGGCTGTGCGCCATTCTCGCCAGCGTCTCGGCGTGCATGCTGGCCTTTTACGTCCCGCGAATGAAGAGCAGGAGTCTTCCCACGGCGGCGCCTAGGGTCACCAGCATGGTGACGTGGCTCGTCGCGCACAACCTGGGAGGAGCGCGTCGTGGGCGCCGGCGTAGGCGTCTAGGAAGTCTCCGCGCCACCCGTAGGTGGCATGACGCCGCCCCTGGAGGGCCCCGCGCCGCCTGCGGGGAGCCCGGCTCCGTCTTTGGATTTGGCAACGTGCGCCCGTCATCTCGTGCACGAACGGTGCCACTCGCCAGGCTTTGACTGCCAGAGTGATGTGAGTGCTCGCGGGCCGCGCCTCGGCTTCCGTCCGCGACCGCCCCGCCACTCACTCGCACTGGTACGAGCGGTGGCAATGAAGAACTGCTAAACTAACTGCCAGACCAGATTTACACTACTGCGCCCCCTACCTGGCGTGCCAAACATGTCGGTGGGAACGACACCTATGGGATCACTGGGATCCCTTCTATGGTTCGCGGGCGCGGGGTTGTGCAAAGAGCGGGTCTGGCGGTCAGCACAAAGGTCGTTTACCCAGGTTCGGGCCGCGAAGATGCGTAATACCCTAGTCCTGCTTTGATGTGTATTTGACTGTTCTTGAGTTCTTGAGCTAGCTATGGTGCGTGCGTAGCCCAAAAGATCCGAATCCCTCTCGTGGACGCCTCGGGCCTCCTTTTATAGACAAAATGGGTTGCCACAATGGCACACAGGAGGTGGAAAGGTGTACAGTGCGCAAGCTTATCGCCTATCATTATGGGACAAGGCGCATTAAATGCGCTCCTTAGGTGTCCTGTTGATTTATTGGGGATGGCAGCGAGGCCCGTTCCGTCCGTCGCCGCCCCGCCTTGCTCCGACACTTGTCTAGGCATGCATGCAGCGCTGATGACCCACAAGTATAGGGGATCTATCTTAGTCCTTTCGATAAGTAAGAGTGTCGAACCCAATGAGGAGTAGAAGGAAATGATAAGCGGTTTTCAGCAAGGTATTCTCTGCAAGCACTGAAATTGTAGGTAACAGATAGTTTTGTGATAAGATAATTTGTAACGAGCAACAAGTAACAAAAGTAAATAAAGTGCAGCAAGGTGGCCCAATCCTTTTTGTAGCAAAGCACAAGCCTAGACAAACTCTGATATAAAGGAAAGCAATCCCGAGGACACATGGGAATTATCGTCAAGCTAGTTTTCATCACGTTCATATGATTTGCGTTCGGTACTTTGATAATTTGATATGTGGGTGGACCGGTGCTTGTGTGCTATCCTTACTTGGACAAGCTTCCCACTTATGATTAACCCCTATTGCAAGAATCCGCAACTACAAAAGAAGTATTAAGGTAAACCTAACCATAGCATGAAACATATGGATCCAAATCAGCCCCTTACGAAGCAACGCATAAACTAGGGTTTAAGCTTCTGTCACTCTAGTAACCCATCATCTACTTATTACTTCCCAATGCCTTCCTCTAGGCCCAAATAATGGTGAAGTGTCATGTAGTCGACGCTCACATAACACCACTAGAGGAGAGAGAACATACATCTCATCAAAATATCGAACGAATACCAAATTCACATGACTAGTAATAGCAAGACTTCTCCCATGTCCTCAGGAACAAACGTAACTACTCACAAAGCATATTCATGTTCATAATCAGAGTAGTATTAATATGCATATAGGATCTGAACATATGATCTTCCACCAAATAAAATAACTAGCATCAACTACAGGGAGTAATCAACACTACTAGCAACCTACAGGTACCAATCCCAGACTTAGAGACAAGAATTGGTTACAAGAGATGAACTAGGGTTTGAGAGGAGATGGTGCTGGTGAAGATGTTGATGGAGATTGGCCCCCTCCCGATGAGAGGAGTGTTGGTGATGATTTGCCCCTCCCGGAGGGAAGTGTCCCTGGTAGAATAGCTCCGCCAGAGCCCTAGATTGGTTCCGCCTCGTGGCAGCGGAGTCTCGTCCCGAAAGCTTGCTTGTGATTTTTCCTTGGACGAAAGACTTCATATAGCAGAAGATGGGCACCGGAGGGCCACCAGGGGGCCCACGAGGTAGGGGGGCACGCTCCCACCCTCGTGGCCAGGGTGTGGGCCCCCTCTGGTATTTTCTTCGCTTAGTATTTTTTATTATTTCCAAAAACAACTTCCGTGGAGTTTCAGGACTTTTGGAGTTGTGCGGAATAGGTCTATAATATTTGCTCCTTTTCCAGCCCAGAATTCCAGCTGCCGGCATTCTCCCTCCTTATGTAAACCTTGTAAAATAAGAGAGAATAGGCATAAGTATTGTGACATAATGTGTAATAACAGCCCATAATGCAATAAATATCGATATAAAAGCATGATGCAAAATGGACGTATCAACTCCCCCAAGCTTAGACCTTGCTTGTCCTCAAGCGGAAGCCGATGACGATAAATATGTCCACATGTTTAGAGGTAGAGGTTTCGATAAAATAAAATATGGACATGAGGGCATCATGATCATTCTTATAACAGCAACATATATGGATATTGTCATATCACTACTGGAATCAGCTAATTTGCCATCTGCCGGCTCTTTGCCGTCTGCTAGCTGACGGCAAAGAAGCTCTTTGCCCTCAGCTACCCAAAAGCAGACGGCAAAGAAACGGCAGACGGCAAAGAAGCTCTTTGCCATCTGCGAGCTCTTTGCCGTCAGCCAGCAGACGGCAAAGAATCTTTGCCGTCCGCTGGCAGACGGCAAAGAGTGAGGTGGCCCCCACCCCCCGCCCGTTTGGAAAAAACTTAACGGCCCACCTCTTTGCCGTCCGCCAGCAGACGGCAAAGAGGCAAAAAGGGCGGACGGCAAAGATAGGCGGACGGCAAAGAGGGCACTACCTAACGGCCCGTACCCCCCCCGCCCGTTACTCACTTCTTCTCTCCTCGCCGTTCTCTCCTCCCACCCCGCCGCCGCCGCCGCCCGCCCGCCCCGGCCCCCGCCGCCCCGGCCCGACCTCCACCGCACCCTCGCCGCCTCGACCTCCACCGCACCCTCGCCGCCTCTTCCACATCGCCCCGCCCACACCAGCCCGTGCCGCCGCCGCCGACCCCGTCCGGCGTAGCCGGCCTCCCCGCCGCCCCGCACCCCTCCCCAACCTCCATCGCGGCCCCGCCGCTCCTTCCACGTCGGCCAGCCGCGCCGCGGCCGTCCAAGCCCCGTACCGCCGCGCCCGTCCCCGCCCCCGACGCCCGACCAACCGCCGCTGCCGCTGCAGCCGCGGGTCGACCGCCCCCCGAGGAGCGCCGCCCATCGCTGCCCCTCCCCTCCCCATCGCTGCGCCGCCTTGCTGCCGCCCCATCGCCGCCCCCTCCCCGACCCGTCGCCGCCCCCCACGGTGAGCCCCTGCCGCCCCCCTGTGTCCTATTTTTTTTCTGTTTTTTTGTTTTTCTTTTCTGTTTAGATAAGGTTTTTTAGTTTAAGTTTTTTCAGTTTAGAATTAATTAGTTTAGGTTATTTAGTTTAATTAGTTTAGGTTTAATTAGTTTAAATAGTTTAGTTTTAATTAGTTTAGGTTTTTAGTTTAGGTTTAGGTTATATAGTTAGCTAGATTAGATTAATTAGATTGGATTATATTAGACTAGTGTTAGGTTTTAGTTAAATAGTCATAATTAAAGGAAGTGAAAAAAGATGAAAAAAGAAGACGAAAAGTAGAATAAGTAGAAGGGGGAAGAAGAAGAAGAAGAAGAAGAGAGGAGGAGGAGGAGGAGGAGGAGGAGGAGAAGAAGAAGAAGAAGAAGAAGAAGAAGAAGAAGAAGAAGAAGAAGAAGAAGAAGAAGAAGAAGAAGAAGAAGAAGAAGAAGAAGAAGAAGAAGAAGAAGAAGAAGAAGAAGAAGAAAAGAAGTAGAAGACGGGGGATGAGAAGAAGTAGAAGAATGAGAAGACCCCCTGACCCCCTGACCCCCCAACCCCGACACCACACCCCGACACCCGACCCCGACTCCACCCCGACACCGACCCCTAACCCCTGACCCCGACACAACACCCCAACCCCCCGACCCCGAAACAGCACCCCGACCCCAACACGGCACCCCGACACCGACACGACACCCCGACCCCCGACACGACACCTCCGACACCCCGACCCCGAGACCCTGACCCCGACACCGACCCCGACACCCCGACTCCGAGCCTGACCCGACACCCCGACACCGACACGGCACCCCGACCCCGACCCGGCACCCCGACCCGTCACCCCTACCCCGAGACCCCGACCCCGACACGGCACCCCGACACCGACACGACACCCCGACCCCGACACCTCCCGAAAAGGTGTTCTTTGGCCTTCCAGAGGCCGACGGGGTCATATATTTGTGAATTATTAGTTAGGTCATATATTTTTCGATTTTGTTATGAAAAACATCATATATAATTGTGTTGATCGGGTAGTTTTAAATGTGCAGTTGTTTCATCGCTGCGAGGTTTGGTGTTCGACGACCTCGCCGTGCGTTTGACGAGCTCTGCCCCTTCGTTCGTGGGTGATCACAAATGACATGTCCTCCTCCCCCATTAATTATTTGATCTATTCCGATGAAACTTGATAGCTAGCTATATATGTGTCTTGAATCATCAGTATGCGTAACCAATATGTGTCTCCCGTTCGAAAGCGTCATAGTTATAAATATGCATGCATTTGCATATTTATAACCTTGATTCTTTCGAATTGTCCAACGCTATCCATGGACAGCCCGAGTATGTTTAGATTGGGTTCGTTTTCCCATATGCTTTGCTCCGGATCCGACGCATAAATTTCGTCAGTGCCTCCCCTGTTGTTCTCCGGGTACACATCCTCTCTGTTTATTGCAGAGACGTGTATCAGGAGAACAGCGGGGAGGTGCTGCCGAAATTTTGCGTAGGATCCGGAGCATAGCATGGGAAAATGAACCCAATCTAAACATACTCGGGTGGGATTAGGACCTATCATTACCTATTAGAGTGTAGGTTGCATGGACGTAATAAAATTGACAAAGTAGATCAACTGATGAATATATACATGCTGAATTATATATATATATATTTGTTGTGTGTCTAGTAGCTCTGAAAGTCAAGATGAGTGATCGTGCGTGGATGTACACCGGTCACACTGGTCAGAACAAATGGAGCACTGAATGGTTCACAAAAACCAAGGGGTTTGTGCGAGCCGCATTTGCAAATGGCCAGAGGAAAACCTGGTGCCCCTGTTTACGGTGCGGCAATTGGGAAAAGAGGACAGAGGCTGAAATGGGCAAACACCTGCAGAAGAGTGGTTTTACGCCCGATTATACGGTGTGGACATTTCATGGTGAGTCTGCCCAACGTGACCGAGCTGAGGTGGATCGTCGTCGCACCGACGAGCATGGTACCGGGATGGAAAACATGGTGCAAGACTTTGATGATGCTCGGGATTCGGACGAGGAGATGGAGGAATCTGCAAAGGCCTTCAATGAAATGTTGGAGTCTTCAAAACGTCCGCTCCATGAGCACACTGAGCTTTGTCAGTTGGATGCCATCTCACAAGTAATGGCTCTGAAGGCTCAGTTCAACTTGGGCAGAGAATGCTACGATGCAATGATGACAGTATTTGGACGCTTTCTACCCAAAGGCCATGTAATGCCTGCAAACCTGTACCAGTCGGACAAAATCCTCCGTGCACTGAAGATGCCCTATGATAAGATACATGCCTGTGAGAAAGGATGTGTCTTGTTTAGGCTTGACTATGCGGACTTGAACTATTGTCCCATTTGCAAGTCTTCCAGGTATGTTGTGGTAGACAACGGTATGGGTGAGAAGACACAGACCAAAATCCCCGTTAGTGTTCTTCGGTATATGCCAATCGTACCAAGACTTCAACGTCTTTTCATGGTCGAAGAGACGGCCAGACAGATGACATGGCACAAAACGGGCAAAAGAACCGAACTAGATGCAGATGGGAATCTGATGATTGTACACACATCGGATGGTGTTGCGTGGAAAAAGTTTGATGAATTACATGGTGACAAAGCGGCAGATCCGAGGCATCCTCGAGTCGGCATCAGCACGGATGGGTTCAGTGTGTTTGGTATGACGGCAGCCCAATACAGTTGTTGGCCCGTATTTGTCTTTCCACTCAATCTCCCCCCCGGACAGATTATGCAAAGAAAGAACATTTTCCTGACGTTGATAATTCCAGGGCCCAACTATCCGGGGAAAAATATGAATGTGTACATGCAACCGCTTAAGGACGAATTGCAAGAAGCCTGGGATAATGGGTTCAAGACATACGATGCCTATAGCAAACGGAACTTCATAATGCGTGTCTGGTACATGTACTCGACGCATGACTTGCCGGCGTATGCGCTATTCGTTGGCTGGTGTGTGCATGGAAGGTTCCCGTGCCCCACATGCAAGGGAGCTCTTGAGTTTCGTTGGCTTCAGGCCGGTCGCAAGTTTTCTTGCTTCGACATGCATAGACAGTTCCTGAATCCTCGCCATAAGTTCAGGAAAGACAAGAAGAACTTCATCAGAGGTAGAGTTGTCAAAAACTCTGCACCACCTGCATTGACAGGCCAACAGACCCTGGATCAGTTAAACGCTCTCGAGCCAGATCCAGAGCGTCCAGGGTACTTCAAGGGGTATAATTCTAAGCACGCCTGGACTCACAAAACATGCTTATGGGATCTGCCTTACTTCAAAGACCTCCTTTGCCCACACAACATCGACGTGATGCACACTGAGAAGAATATCGCCGAGGCACTTTTTGGTACATTGTTCGGCATAGATGGGAAGTCAAAGGATAATACTAAGGCTAGAGTCGATCTGGAGGCGCTATGTGATAGGCCGTTACAAAACATGAAAGAACCGAAAGGAAAGCAGAACTGGACGAAGCCAAAGGCATGGTTCAATCTTGGAAGGCCAGCTATGAGGGAAATTATCTTGTGGGTGAAAATGCAGTTGATGTTCCCCGATGGGTATGCAGCGAATCTACAGAGGGGAGCCAGTCTTGATAAATTGAAGATATTTGGTCTCAAGAGTCATGATTGGCACATATGGATTGAGCGGGTAATGCCGGTGATGTTGCGTGGCTTCATCCCTGAGGATGAATGGCTAGTACTGGCAGAACTCAGCTATTTCTTCCGTGTTCTTTGTGCGAAAGAACTATCGCCTGGCGTGCTAGAAGAAATGGAAGAGTTGGCGCCGGAGTTGATCTGCAAGTTAGAGAAGATCTTTCCACCGGGCTTCTTTAATCCAATGCAACATTTGATTTTGCATCTCCCGACCGAGGCAAGATTGGGGGGGCCCGTGCAAAATCGTTGGTGCTACCCAACTGAGAGGATGCAGAAGACGCTTCGACAAAAATGTAAAAATAAACGTAGAATTGAAGCATCGATGGCTGAGGCATTCATCACTGAGGAGGCGGCAAACTTCGTGACAGCACACTACGAAGCCAAAAATCGTCATTTGCATAATCCGAAGCCTCGGTACAATGCTGACGACCCTAAAAAGGGTGGATCCAACCTCAGCCTATTCAAAGGGAATCTCGCACCAGCCAGTGTTTCAAATCCAGTATCTTTGGATAACGAACAATGGCGGACCATTTCGTTGTATATCTTCAACAACCTGATAGAAGTGCGGCCGTACATCGAGTAAGTTCTCGGTACATAGTTTCGCAACTTCTATTTCCTTTGAACTGCTCTTATTCCTGGATATTTCATACAGTCGATACGTCGCCTTATTCTCGTATGGAGCGGTGATCCAAAAGGATTCTGTCGAAGAGTATGAGCTTCTCGCAAAGCAAGGAGGCGGCTATCCCGGTTTCATCTCTTGGTTCAAACAAACGGTAATTTCTATTAGACTTGTAGGCTAATTTGTAGGCGGCTATCCCGGTTTCATTCGCTAATTTGTGCGTAATGCAACAATCCTTTCATATTAAACTTGTAGGCTAATTCAGAGTCTATGGACGGCGAATTGAGACAAGTCGCTAATGGTTTTGACTATAAGGTCCGTTCATTTGACAAATACGACATCAACGGGTATCGCTTTCGTACCTATGGCAAAGAGCTATCTATGGCCGACCGAAAGTCTACAAATTGTTGTGTATCTGCTATCGGCGAAGGAGGTACCGAGTATTATGGGAGAGTTGAAGCAATTTATGAACTTCTATTCTATGGTGAAAACCCACCGAATGTCGTAGTCTTCAAATGTTATTGGTTTCAGCCGAAGGAGACTAGAAGGACTCATGAACATATAGGGCTAGTTGAAATCAACCAAAGCACCCATTTAGATGTTCCTGATGTCTATATTACGGCTCAACAGGCGACCCAAGTATTCTATCTACCGTGGGCCTGCCAAACTAATCCAAATCTGAAAGGTTGGGATGTCGTTTATGAAGTGCCGCCACGTGCTAGACTATCTCCCCCAAAGGAAGAGGATTATGAACCTCACATTAACCCAGACACATATGAAGGAGAATTCTTCCAAGAGACACGTCTTTCCAAAAAGCGTTTCAAGAACCGCTATACTTCACCCCAAAACATTGAAGTAGACAGCGACAGTGAATCCGACATCACCCCAGAGGAGGAACAAGAAGAGCCGGAACAAGAAGAGGTTACTGCTGCGGATGACCTGTCATTGCTTGACCGATTACGTCAAGGTGGCCTTCCACATGTTGATGCCACTGAACCCTATGAGCCCGTCATTGATTATAGTGATGATGATGATTATGCATTTATTGATGATACTGATCGAGATTATTAGTAGTGTCAGGTATTAAATTTTTTAATGTTGTACTTGATGATGATACACTTAAGTGATACACATATTATTATTCATGTCGGTCTTTTTTTTATGTTGTACTAATTTCGTTTACTGTTTGTCATGGCAGGTGTTGAAAGATGGTGGGCGCTGGTCGGGAGCGCGCCAAGGCCCCTTCTTCGTCGGCGCGTGGTCTGAGGTCTTCGATTCCAGACGCACCTCTCCGCCGAGCGTTGCTGGACAGTATGTCCACACCGCCGGGCCCTTCTTCGTCGACCGCGGTGCCCAGCAGGGGACGAGGTAGGAAGAGAGGAGGTGGGGCACGTGGTCGCGGGAGAGGAGGTAGGGTGACTGCTACGGCGCCTTCCTCGCCGCCACCCCCAGCTGTTTCACCCGAGCACGTGACTGCTAGGGTGGACTCGTCCGAGGAGGAGGCTACACGGACTCCGGTCCACGAGCCTCCGGTCCACGGGTCTTGGGCCCACGAGCCTCGGGTCGACTGGCCTTCGGCCCACGAGAGTTCGGCCCACGAGACCCCGGAGGAGCACACGTCCGGATGGGGTACCTGGCCGGATCAGCCCGAGGAGCCGAGTGGCCATGCTGATGATGGCGGGGAGCCGACTGATCTTGAGGAGGAGGGTGGCACCGTCTACCAGCGTGGTGCTACACGGCTCCCGTCCGTGCCGGCGACCCGCGAGCAGAGGTGGTTGATTTTCCCTGATGGGGAGAGGTACGTAAGTGCATTTAATATTTTTGTACCTTCTGCATTCACGTTTCTTCAAATAACTAATGCGTTGGCCTTGTCATGCTGCAGGGGTTGGGACCACCATCATAGTGTCCGCCGGCCCAACTCCGTCCTTGGAGTTCTTTGCCGGCAAAACTTCCCGGGGTTTGTCACGTTGCCTGGTGAGGGTAGGCTTCCAGAGCTTGGATTGAGCTGGGAGCACTACGTGGCTGCCCCGGCCCCGCCGGATGAGATTATCGACGGTGTCGTGTGCGACACGAGGGCAGACATGGTGATCAGAAAGTTCTGGGTAATTTCTCCTTTACACATTTAAAAATCTTCAACTAGCTAGTTATTAATTGTACTAATCAATATTGTCTCATTTGATTGCAGACATTCTACAGGTGTGAGGAGGGATACGAGGAGGACGCGGCACATGTTATCGAGAACGTCTGCAAGCGCCTACTCCAGAACTTACGGCACGAGGCTCGGGTGCAGGCTGTTCGAGACTACTACGCCTTGCGTGGTATCAAGAAGACCAAGCCGGCGTGCCGCGATAAGTTCCTGAGTAAGGAGCAGTACATGAAGGTAATTCTTAAGGCCTTCTACTTAAGTTCCTTCATTTAGTAATTCTTAGCCGTAGCGCTCAAGTTTCTATTTGCTAACTTAGGCGCCTCCGAGATGGTGTGCGGATCGGATGGATTGTTGGGAGGTGTTGGTCGATGAGTGGTGCTCAAAAGAATGGCTAGCCCTCCACAACGAGGCCAAGGACAAACGTGCCCAAATGGAAGGTGTGCCACACCATCAAGGCAGCTCCAACTTATATCAGTTCGGGCGCAACTGGGTATGTGGTTTGCTTCATGATTCATGCAATTCATTCATCATGCTAGCTTGAGCCCTTTAATTACTAATTTTCATTGTTTCTCTCTTTCAGGCACGCTACAATAAGGCGGATAAGGTGCCAGAGGTGTACGACCTGTATGCCATGGCCCACACTGCCTCTTTCAAGAAAGTCAAGGCTTTCTCTCAGTCTGACCTCGATGACGCAAACAACTTCACCAACA
The DNA here is from genome assembly GCF_018294505.1 of Triticum aestivum. NCBI lineage: Eukaryota > Viridiplantae > Streptophyta > Magnoliopsida > Poales > Poaceae > Triticum > Triticum aestivum. The sequence goes on from NC_057799.1 coordinate 246,507,377, forward strand.
TCTCCTCCCACAACAAGCTCGTGAGATATAGAGATGAGGGGAAGGCGAGGAAAGGGGAGGACTTTAACCCGAGCCAGGGTCCCATTGATCCAGAGCTGGTGATGATATCTGGTGGCGGGAGGTCCCATGGCTCCATAGCCATTGGAGATGGACTTATCCGTTGTCCTAGCACTCTCCCGGAGATCAAGGCGCGCCAGTCGAGCTCCGCTCCTGAGATAAGGCCTCGTGAACGGCCAGTGCAACTCGCCATCAAGGTTAGTGATACGTACTCAGTTATCTTTCTCCATTACATTGTGTGCGCTTCCATCAATGATTACAAATGGTCATGTGAGTGGTGTTGCAGGCTGCTATACAGACTGAGAGAGATAGAACGGAGAAACTTCTGGCGGAGGCGGCGGAGAGGCAGCGGGAGATGGAGGAGAGGACGAGAAAGATGATGGAGGAGGAGAGGGCACGGAATGACATGCAGGCAAGGGCCATGTACGAGCTCCTTGTGGTAAGTTTCTTCTGCAGATTACTTGCTAGTCTTAACATTTGAGTCTCATTACTAACTAGTATGACTGTTGTGAAAACCAAATGTGCAGTCTGTGTGCGAGAAGTCCGGTCAGCCCGCTCCGCCGATGCCAGTGATTGCTCCTGGGAGCACGGTGAGTTTAATTTGAATGGACATTACTTGCTAGTCTTAACATTTGAGTGTCATAATGCTAACGAGACATTGGAAATGATCTTTGGTGCAGCTTAACTCCAGAAACACATCGCACAATCCTTCTCCAGGTAGCGGCACTAGCCACCCCGCTCCTACACCTCCCTGATCACGGTAAGTTTCTCTACTGTTTTGCTTAACAAATGCATAAAGACCTAGACTTAGCTTTATTTCCTCCAATATGCTTACCATAATGACCTAGAGTTAGCTTCTTTTCCTCCAAAATGACCCATTTTACCTAGGTTAGCTTATAAATGATGCAGTTCATCCAAGTTAGCTCAAAAATGACCCATTTTACCTAGATTAGCTCCTAAATGATCCATTTAACCTACGTTAGCTTTAAAATGGCCCATTTCATGTAGGTTAACTCCAAAATGATCCATCTTACCTAGGTTATCTCATAAATGATCCATTTCAACTAATTTAGCTCATAAATGATCCATTTGACCTAAGTGAGCTAAAAACGATCCATTTCACCTAAATTAGCTCTTAAATGATCCATTTCACCTAAGTTAGCTCAAAAAGATCCATTTCAACTAAATTAGCTCATAAATGATCCATTTCAACAAAGTTAGCTCAAAAAGATCCATTTCAACTAAATTAGCTCATAAATGATCCATTTCAACAAAGTTAGCTCAAAAACAATCCATTTCAACTAAGTTAGCTCATAAATGATCCATTTGACCTAAGTGAGCTAAAAAACGATCCATTTCACCTTAGTTACCTCAAAAACGATCCATTTGACCTTAGTTAGCTCATAAACGACCCATTTCAACTTAGTTAGCTCATATATGATCCATTTCACGTAAGTTAGCCCATAAATGACATACTCTTCTTGTTCTAATCTTCTTCTTGTTCTAGTCACCTATTTCTAACTTTCTTATTTTTCATTTTGCAGATTTCATTCACTTGACGAAAGCTTGCATAGATGGAGTGCTCCTTATCCCATTCTCTGTTTCTTTTGTATCGTTGAACTATGCATGTATCTTGGTAGTTGGATGAACTATGCTATGTATGATGGAACTTGGTAGTTGGATGGAACATATGTGATGGAACTATGTATGATGGAACTCTGCATGTTGGATATCTATGTGATGGAACTATGTCATATATATCATATATATCTTATATGTTTGCTATGAAATATATCTGTATATGTCATATATATTTGTGATGAAAATTGTTGGATTTAAAAAAAACAAAAAAAAGAGCCAATATGCAGCCTCTTTGCCGTCTGCCACCGACGGCAACGGGCTCTTTGCCGTCTGCCGCGGACGGCAAAGAGGCCACGTGGCATCCAGCTGTGCTTCCTGGGAGTAGACCAATTTGGTCAATTTGCCTACAGTGGCAGACGGCAAAGAGTAAAAGATTTTGCCGTCAGCGGCGGACGGCAAAGGCCTGCCATGTGGTGACGTGTAGATGACATCATACGGCGGACGGCAAAGACACTAGAAAGTTTGCCGTCCGCTAGCGGACGGCAAAGGCACTAGAAAATTTGTCGTCCGCTGGCGGACGGCAAAGGCTTGCCGTTAGCCACTTAACGGACTGAGAGCACAATTTTTGCCGTCCGCTCTCTTTGCCGTCAGCCGCCAGGAAGCAGACGGCAAAGTAGCTGTTTACCGGAGCCTACTTTGCCGGAGCCTTTTGCCGTCCGCGGCTGACGGCAAAGGCCTTTGCCGTCCGCCGTTCGTGCCTTTGTCGTCCGCCGTGGCAGACGGCAAAATAGTTGTTTCCTGTAGTGTATGATTTCTTATGCTCAAGTAATAATCTATTCACAATGTCAAGTGTGAATCAGAAACTTCATTGAGAACCGACAAACTATAATCTCAGTCATTGAAGCAATTGCAATTTATCATAACATCAGAAAGAGTCCATGTCAGAGCTTTCCAGCAAGCCCACATACTAAACTATCATTTAGTCTTTCACAATTGCTAACACTCACGCAATACTTGTGGTTATGGAGTTTTAATCGGACACAGAGAAAGATAGGGGCTTATAGTTTCGCCTCCCAACCTTTTACTTCAAGGTTAATGTCAACAATAATAGTTCATGCTAACTTACATCCAATTAGATATGTATATCAGGATCTTTCCAACACACTGTGCTTGCCAAAGGATAAAATGTAAAAAGGAAAGGTGAAAATCACCATGACTCTTGCATAAGGTAGAAGATAAAAGTAAAAGATAGGCCCTTCGTAGAGGGAAGCAAAGGTTGCCATGCGCTTTCAGAGTTGGATGCACAAAATCATAATGCGAAAGACGTCACTTTATATTGCCACTTGTGATATGGACCTTTATTATGCAGTCCGTCGCTTTTATTTCTTCCACATCACAAGATCGTATAAAGCTTATTTCCTCCACACTAATCAATCATACATATTTAGGGAGCAATTTTTATTGCTTGCACCGATGACAACTTACTTGAAGGATCTTACTCAATCCATAGGTAGATATGGTGGACTCTCATGGCAAAACTGGGTTTAAGGGTATTTGGAAGCACAAGTAGTATCTCTACTTGGTGCAAAGAATTTGGCTAGCATAAGGGGGAAAGGCAAACTCAACATGTTGGATGATCCATGACAATATACTTTATCTCAGATATCAGAAAACATAACCCATTACGTTGTCTTCCTTGTCCAACATCAACTCTTTAGCATGTCATATTTTAATGAGTGCTCACAATCATAAAAGATGTCCAAGATAGTATATTTATATGTGAAACCCCTCTTTCTTTGTTACTTCCTATTAATTGCAACGATGACCAAAGCAATGTTTGTCAACTCTCAACAACTTTTAATCATCATACTCTTTCTATGTGAAGTCATTACTCTCCATAAGATCAATATGATCTCTTTGTTTATTTTTATTCCTTTTCTTTTATTCCCTCAAGATCATAGCAAAATAATCAAGCCCTTGATTCAACACTAATCTTTATTATATAGCTCACGGACTCGATTACATAGAGGGATCATAAAGCAAAACTCAAAACTAGATCATACTAAAACTTTTATTCTACTAGATCAAGATAATAGTAAAAAGGATCAAACTAAGAAAAACGGCAAAAAAGGAGTGTGATGGTGATACGATACCGGGGCACCTCCCCCAAGCTTGGCAGTTGCCAACGGGAGTGCCCATACCCATGTGATTATATCTCCTTTGCTGGTGAAGAAGGTGGTGGTGATTATGGATAGTCGCACATCAAGCGTAAGAGGTCCTCCAGGTTACGGATACTGCCCTTGAGTGCGGTGATATGCTCCTTCAACAAAATATTTTCACGTGTGAGATACTTGTTTTGTATACGAGCTAACTCAATCATCTTGAAAGCTTCGATCTCAGTTGGGGTAAGAAGATTGTGATCAAGTTGAAGGATGTCTTCTGCTGCTGGAGCTTGGTCCTCCGTGGCCTTCTTGATCCCTTCATCCTTGTTGATCTCCATGGGTTCTTCCCTCTTCAGCTCTATCTTCATTAGCCAAGCATCGTTGTCACCATTGTTGGAGGAGGGGGACGACATGATGCCTGGCCTTGACAACCTTGGCAGAAAACAACTCGAAACAAGAACAGAGCATAATTGCGTGATACGGTGGTCAAAACCTTCGGGAGATTATATAATGAATTTTTACCGACAAAAATATGTATCGTGCAAGACAACGGAGTCCGGAGAGCGCACGAGGTGCCCACGAGGCAGGGGGGCGCGCCCTCCACCCTCGTGGAGGCCTCGTGTCCTTCCCGGACTGCTTCTTATTTTTCTATTTTTCTAATATTCCAAAACGGAGAAAAATTGCCATTAGAACTGTTTTGGAGTCGGTTTACTTACCGTACCACATACCTATTCCTTTTCGGAGTCTGAAACATTCTGGAAAGTGTCCCTTATGTATTCCTGCGGTGTTACGGTTTCGATAACATTAGTTTCAACATTTATAGGATTACTTGAGATATAATGTTTGATTCTTTGACCGTTCACCACCTTCGGCTTTGTGGCTTTGAAGTTGTTGATTTTTATGGCACCGGAACGATAGACCTCCTCGATAACCTAAGGACCTTCCCATTTAGAGAGAAGTTTTCCTGCAAAAAATCTTAAACGAGAGTTGTATAGCAATACGTAATCACCTAAATTAAACTCATGCTTTTGTATCCTTTTGTCATGCCATCTTTTAACCTTTTCTTTAAACAATTTGGCATTCTCATAGGCTTGGGTTCTCCATTCATCAAGTGAGCTAATGTCAAATAACCTCTTCTCACCGGCAAGTTTGAAATCATAATTGAGTTCTTTAATTGCCCAATATGCCTTATGTTCTAGTTCGAGAGGTAAGTGACATGCTTTTCCATAAACCATTTTATACGGAGACATACCCATAGTATTTTTATATGCGGTTCTATAGGCCCATAATGCATCATCAAGTTTCTTGGACCAATTCTTTCTAGATCTATTAACAGTCTTTTTCAAAATTAATTTGAGTTCTCTATTACTCAATTCTACTTGACCACTAGACTGTGGGTGATAAGGAGATGCAATTCTATGATTAACATCATACTTAGCAAGCATTTTACGGAAAGCACCATGAATAAAATGTGAACCACCATCAGTCATTAAATATCTAGGGACTCCAAACCTCGGAAAAATAACTTATTTAAGCATCTTAATAGAGGTGTTATGATCAGCACTACTAGTTGGAATAGCTTCTACCCACTTAGTAACGTAATCAACAGCAACTGAAATATGTGTATACCCATTAGAGGCAGGAAACGGTCCCATATAATCAGAGCCCCAAACATCAAATGGTTCAATAACAAGTGAATAATTCATAGGCATTTCTTGACGTCTACTAATATTACAAATTCTCTGACATTCATCACAAGATAAGACAAACTTACGGGCATCCTTGAAGAAAGTAGGCCAATAAAAACCAGATTGCAATACCTTATGTGCAGTTCTATCTCCAGCATGGTGTCCTCCATAAGCCTCGGAGTGACACTTGCGTAGGATCTGTTCCTGTTCATGCTCAGGTACACAACGCCTAATAACACCATCTACTCCTTTATAAAGATGTGGGTCATCCCAGAAGTAATGTCTTAAATCATAGAAAAACTTTTTCTTTTGTTGGTATGTGAAACTAGGTGGTATAAATTTAGCAACAATGTAATTAGCATAATCAGCATACCATGGAGCAGTACGAGAAGCATTTATGACATTTAATTGTTCATCAGGAAAGCTGTCATCAATAGGTAGTGGGTCATCAAGAACATTCTCTAACCTAGACAAGTTGTCTGCAACGGGGTTCTCAGCTCCCTTTCTATCAATAATATGCAAATCAAATTCTTGTAGCAAGAGGACCCATCTAATAAGTCTAGGTTTAGCATCTTCCTTTTCCATGAGATATTTAATAGCAGCGTGATCAGTGTGAATAGTTACTTTAGAATCAACAATATAAGGTCTGAACTTATCACAAGCAAATACAACTGCTAAGAATTCTTTTTCAATAGTAGCATAATTTCTTTGGGCATTGTCTAGAGTTTTACTAGCATATTGAATAACATTTAATTTCTTATCAACTCTTTGCCCTAGAACAGCACCTACAGCATAATCACTAGCATCACACATAATTTCAAAGGGTAAATTCCAATCAGGTGGCTGGACAATAGGTGCAGAAATTAATGCTTTCTTAAGTATTTCAAATGCTTCTACACAATCATCATCGAAGACAAATGGTATATCTTTTTGTAATAAATTAGTCAGAGGCTGAGAAATTTTTGAGAAGTCCTTAATGAACCTCCTATAAAATCCAGCGTGACCAAGGAAACTTCTTATACCTTTGACATCCTTGGGACATGGCATCTTTTCAATAGCATCAACTTTAGCTTTATCAACTTCAATACCTCTTTCAGAAATTTTATGCCCCAAGACAATACCTTCATTAACCATAAAGTGGCACTTTTCTCAGTTCAAGACAAGGTTAGTTTCTTCACATCTCTGCAAAACTCAATCAAGGTTGCTCAAGCAATCATCAAAAGAGGATCCATAAATGGAGAAACCGTCCATGAAAACCTCACAAATCTTTTCACAAAAATCAGAGAATATAGCCATCATGCATCTTTGAAACGTAGCAGGTGCATTACATAAGCCAAAAGGCATACGTCTATAAGCAAAAGTACCGAAAGGGCAAGTAAATGTGGTCTTAGCTTGATCATCAGCTGACACAGGTATTTGAGAGAAACCAGAATAACCATCTAGAAAGCAAAAATGTGTATGTTTGGATAATCTTTCTAGCATTTGATCAATAAAAGGTAAGGGGTAATGATCTTTTTAGTAGCTTTATTTAATTTGTGGAAATCAATTACCATCCTATAACCTGTAATAATTCTTTGTGGAATCAATTCATCTTTATCATTAGGAACGACAGTAATACCTCCCTTCTTAGGGACACAATGGACAGGACTTACCCACTGACTATCAGCAACAGGATAAATTATACCTGCCTCGAGGAGCTTTAGGATTTCCCTTCTTACCTCTTCTTTCATCTTAGGATTCAGCCGTCGTTGGTGATCAATAACTGGTTTGGCATCTTTCTTCAAATTTATTTTGTGTTGGCATAGAGTGGGACTAATGCCCTTAAGATCATCAAGAGTATATCCAATAGCAGCACGGTGCTTCTTCAGAGTTTTCAATAATTTTTCTTCCTCCTTCTCTGAAAGGTTAGCACTAATAATAACAGGATATATCTTCTTTTCATCAAGATAAGCATATTTAAGAGTATCAGGCAATGGTTTAAGCTCAAACACGGGATCACCCTTGGGTGGAGGAGGATACCCTAGGATTTCAACACTCAAGTTGTGTTTCAGAATAGGTCCCTGTTTAAAGAACACTTCATCTATTTCCCTTCTTTCATTCATAAACATATCATTTTCATGGTCTAGCAAATATTGTTCTAAAGGATCATTAGGAGGTACGGCAATAGAAGCAAGACCAATAATTTCATCCTTACTAGGCAATTCCTCTTCACGGTGTTGTCTATGAAATTTAGAGAAATTAAACTCTTGAGACATATCACCCAAACCAATAGTAACAACATCCTTTTCGCAGTCTATGTTAGCATTAACAGTGTTTAAGAAGGGTCTACCAAATATAATGGGACAAAAGCTATCTTGTGGGAAACCAAGAACAAGAAAATCAGCAGGATATTTAGTTTTCCCACACAAGACTTCAACATCTCTAACAATCCCAATTGGTGAAATAGTATCTCTATTGGCAAGCTTAATTGTAACATCAATTTCTTCTAACTCAGCGGGTGCAATATCATGCATATTTTCTTTGTATAAGTCAATAGGTATTGCACTAGCACTAGCACCCATATCACACAAGCCATGATAACAATCATCTCCTATTTTAACAGAAATAACAGGCATGCCTACCACAGGTCTATGTTTATCTTTAGCACTAGGTTTAGCAATTCTTGCAGTCTCATCACAGAAATAAATAACATGCCCATCAATATTGTCAGCCAAGAGGTGTATAAGTTCAACTTTAACTTGCTCAGGAGGTGTATAAGTTCTAATATTGCTTTTATGAACCACAATTGAAGCTTTAGCATGATCCTTTATTCTAACAGGGAAAGGTGGTTTCTCAACATAAGCAGTAGGAACAATAGGATCATTATAAGTGATAGTCTTTTCTTCAACTTTAATAGGTGCAACTACTTTTGCTTCTATGGGAGGATGATATTTAAACCACTTCTCCTTAGGGAGATCAACGTGAGCAGCAAAAGATTCACAAAAAGAAGCTACTATCTCAGAGTCAAGTCCATATTTAGTGCTGAATTTACGAAAAAAATCGGTCTCCATAAAATATTTAACACAATCAAACTTAGGTGTTATACCTGACTCCTTACCTTCGTCGAGGTCCCAATCTTCAGAGTTACGTTTTTTCTTTCCAATAAATCCCATTTGAATTCAATCGTCTTCATCATAAAAGAACGAGTACAAGAAGTATCGAGCATGGTGCGATTGTTATCAGAAAGCCGAGCATAAAAATTCTGAATAATCATTTCTCTTGAGAGCTCATGATTGGGGCATCAATATAACATTGACTTAAGCCTCCCCCAAGCTTGAGCGATGCTTTCTCCTTCGCGAGGCCAAAATTTATATATATAGTTACGATCACGATGAACAAGATGCATAGGATAAAACTTCTGATGAAATTCCAATTTCAATCGTTTGTAGTTCCATGATCCCATATCATCACATAGCCTATACCATGTCAATGCATCTCCCTTCAAAGATAAAGGGAAGACCTTCTTCTTGATAACATCATCGGGCATACCTGCAAGCTTAAATAATCCACAAACTTCATCCACATATATTAGGTGCTCATCAGGATGTAATGTTCCATCTCTTGCAAAAGGATTAGCTAGAAGTTTTTCTATCATACCCGAAGGAATTTCAAAGTAGATATTTTCATTTTCAGTAGGTTCAGTAGGTTGAGGAGCAACTCTTTGCTCTACTGGTCGGGGTGAAGATACCCCGAACAAGTCCCTCAGAGGATTACTTTCCATAGTAACAAGTGACAGTAAATTTCAGCGCACTATATAAAATTTTCCTTACCAAATTCCACCTACCAAAGGCGCTTCACTCCCCGGCAACGGCGCCAAAAAAGAGTCTTCATGAGCCACAAGTATAGGGGATCTATCATAGTCCTTTCGATAAGTAAGAGTGTCGAACCCAACAAGGAGCAGAAGGAAATAAAGTGCAGCAAGGTATTCTCTGCAAGCACTGAAATTATAGGTAACAGATAGTTTTGTGATAAGATAATTTGTAACGAGCAACAAGTAACAAAAGTAAATAAAGTGCAGCAAGGTGGCCCAATCCTTTTTGTAGCAAAGCACAAGCCTGGACAAACTCTTATATAAAGGGAAGCGCTCCCGAGGACACATGGGAATTATCGTCAAGCTAGTTTTCATCACGTTCATATGATTCGCGTTCGGTACTTTGATAATTTGATATGTGGGTGGACCGGTGCTTGGGTGCTGTCCTTACTTGGACAAGCATCCCACTTATGATTAACCCCTATTCCAAGCATCCGCAACTACAAAAGAAGTATTAAGGTAAACCTAACCATAGCATGAAACATATGGATCCAAATCAGCCCCTTACGAAGCAACGCATAAACTAGGGTTTAAGCTTCTATCACTCTAGCAACCCATCATCTACTTATTACTTCCCAATGCCTTACTCTAGGCCCAAATAATGGTGAAGTGTCATGTAGTCGACGTTCACATAACACCACCAGAGGAGAGAGAACATACATCTCATCAAAATATCGAACGAATACCAAATTCACATGACTAGTAATAGCAAGACTTCTGCCATGTCCTCAGGAAAAATCGTAACTACTCACAAAGCATATTCATGTTCATAATCAGAGGAGTATTAATATGCATATAGGATCTGAACATATGATCTTCCACCAAATAAACCAACTAGCATCAACTACAGGGAGTAATCAACACTACTAGCAACCTACAGGTACCAATCCTAGACTTAGAGACAAGAATTGGATACAAGAGATGAACTAGGGTTTGATAGGAGATGGTGTTGGTGAACGTGTTGATGGAGATTGACCCCCTCCCGATGAGAGGAGCGCTGGTGATGACGATGGCGATGATTCCCCCCCCCCGGAGGGAAGTGTCCCCGCAGAACAGCTCCGCCAGAGCCCTAGATTGGTTCCGGCAAGGTTCCGCCTCGTGGCGGCGGAGTCTCATCCCGAAAGCTTTCTTGTGATTTTTCCTCGGACGAAAGACTTCATATAGCAGAAGATGGGCACTAGAGGGCCACCAGGGGGCCCACGAGGCAGTGGGCGCGCCCAGGGGAGTAGGGCGCGCCCCCACCCTCGTGGCCAGGGTGTGGGCCCCCTCTGGCCTTTTCTTCGCTCAGTATTTTTTATTATTTCCAAAAACAACTTCCGTGGAGTTTCAGGACTTTTGCAGTTGTGCAGAATAGGTCTCTAATATTTGCTCCTTTTCCAGCCCAGAATTCCAGCTGTCGGCATTCTCTCTCCTTATGTAAACCTTGTAAAATAAGAGAGAATATGCATAATTATTGTGACATAATGTGTAATAACAGCTCATAATGCAATAAATATCGATATAAAAGCATGATGCAAAATGGATGTATCAAGCGCCATGTAGGCTGGCAGGCTCCTGAGATGGCGTGGTGGTAGGGTCTTCACGAAGATTTGCAAGCCACCACACAGGTGCTTGCTGAGTTGGCCTGGAAGCCGCACGTTGCCATGCAGGTGCCTGCTCAGCTGGTTGGGCTGGCAGCTGGATGGGAACGGCGCTGGAGTCTTGGTAGACGTGGCCTTGGCTACGGCCCCGCAGGTGCCCTCGGCAAGGGCCTTGCTGAGGCCTCGGAAAGGGGTCTTGCCGTGGCGCCGCGGTCGTACCCGGCAAGGGTCTTGCCTGGGGTCTCGTGAATTTCCTCGGCAAGGATCTTGCCGAGGATCATCGTCTTCTAGTCCTCGCCTATCTTGTGTGTTTATGATCTTGACGAAGATCTGCATGCCACCACGGAGGTGCCTCCTGAGCCTTGGTTCCAATGTCGTCGTTGGCGGTGTTGGAACCCTTGGGCTCAACGGTGGCACGCCCTGCCGGCGTTGGGCAAGTTCCCCGGCAAGGCTCTTGCCGGGGCTGCGGAGGCCACCCCAGCAAGGGCCTCGCCGGGGGAGTCCACCTCGCCCTCTTCTTCTTTGTGTTTCTTGGTCTTGGCGTTGCCTTGACCGTCTCGTGCCTTCCTCTGCCCTACTTAGTGTGGCCGCGGGCGTGGCTCTGACTGCCCGTGCACAGGTAGAGGGGTACAAAAAGGGCCCCTACTTTTGTACATCGTCACCATCTTCATCATCCCGGTGGCCACCATGATATGGAGGGAGTAGTCCACCCTCGGGGCTGAGGGTTTATACCAGTAGCTATGTGTTTAATCTCTCTCTCTCTCTCGTGATCTTAACATGGGCTTTGTTAACATAGATGGATCATATGATGTTTCTCCCCTCTATACTCTTGTTGTGATGAATTGAGTCTTTACTGTTTGAAGTTTTGTCTTGTCGGATTTAATATTCAGATATGAGAACACATGATGTATGTCTTGCGGTATGAATACTTGAGGTGACAATGGGGTATCATATTGATTCACTTGATGTATGTTATGGCACTCAACTTGCGGATTCCCGGGGTTATATTGGGGTAATCTATGCATAGGGTTGATGCACGTTTTTATTATCTTTTCTCCGATAGAAACTTTGGGGTCTCTTTGTAGTTCTTTGTGTGGATTGAGTATTATGAATATGAATTTGCTTTGGTGTTATTTTAGTACGAACTATAGGATACATCGAACAGAAAAAATAGTTTTTTGTTATTTTAGTACGAACTCTTGAATAGATCGAATGGAAAGAATAGCTTTGAGGTGGTTCCGTACCCTACAAACAATTTCTATCTTTTGTTCTCCGCTAATAGGACCTCGGGAGTGCTTCTTCATTGCACTTTGAGGGATAATCATATGATCCAACTATGTTAGCATTGTTGAGAGGTTGCACTAGTGAAAGTACGGACCCTAGGCCTTGTTTTCAAGCATTGCAATACCGTTTTTGTGCCCGTTTACTATTTGCTACCTTGCTGTTTTTATTTATTCTGATTATAAAAATATATTCTACCATCCATATTACACTTTTATCATCATCTCTTCGCCGAACTAGTGCACCTATACAATTTTCCATTGTATTGGGTGTGTTGGGGACACAAGAGATTTCTTGTATTTGGTTGTAGGGTCGTTTGAGAGAGACCATCCTCATCCTATACCTCCCATAGACTGATAAACCTTAGGTCATCCACTTGAGGGAAAATTGCTACTGTCCTACAAAACTCTGCGCTTGGAGGCCCAACACGAGTCTTCAAGAATAAAGTTGCGTAGTAGACATCAAGCTCTTTTCTGGTGCCGTTGCTGGGGAGGTGAGTGCATGAAGGTATATCTTTAGATCTTGCAATTGAATCTTTTAGTTTCTTGCTTTATCACTAGTTTGGTTTATAAAAAGAAAACTACAAAAAAATGGAATTGAGGTTGCCTCATATTATTGATCATCTTTATAATATCTTTCTTGAAAATGATGGTTCGGAAAATTGTGCTCAATTGTTAGAAGAAGAAGTCAATAAAATGCTTGGCACAAAATATTTGAATGATGAGCATGATTCCAATGTTTTTTTATATCGAAAGACTATAAGGGAACCCCCTACAGTATAATTGGTGCAACAAACCCAAATTGCAAGTACCATGCCTTGAACCTGGGTGGGTGGGAAGGCATCAACCCCTTCCCACCACTAGGCTATGCCTTAGTCTGCAATGATTGCAATGTTGTTAGTGTGAATTCTTTGAATATCCAAAATGCTAATGATGATTGCACAAGTCATGACAAAAATGTTTCTTATAAGCATGTCACTTTTTGTGCAGTGAATTGGGAGTGCAATTGCACACCAAAAAGGGAAGATAGATTTTGTAAGAAGCATAAATATTTAGAAACGAAAAAGTTGCAAGGGAGGCTAGATGATTGTGCTGAAAGATTTAATTTTTTCGCCATCCTTGTGAACTTTGCAATGAACATGGTCATTTAAATCTCCAATGCAAGTTCTTTCATGATCAATCATGTCCAAAAATTGTGATAACTTGATTACCCTTGAGCATCATAAAGAGCTTAGTCTTCTTTTGGGGTATGAAGAAATGAAATGTATAACTAAGGGTATTCCAAAATATAATCTCAAGAGATTTCTTGATTTTGATATGGAGGAAATTTATATGGTTTGTGCAGTAAATTGCATTGATAATCCTTATATTGCCAACTATCTAGTGTACTAATGAAAGGGAAAATATTTCCCAATACCCTCCTAGTGTTTATTATGATGAATCAGGTAACGAGGAGGAGCTTCCTATCCAACCAATCTCATCAATAAGAAGCTTGAAAAGATTAATTAAACCCACACATGATGTGGTGAAGAAGAAGAAAAGAAGAAAGAATAGAGGTAAAAAGGTATCTCTCCCAAATAATGTCGCCCCTATTATTTTTGTGCCTCATGAAAATGAATCAAAAATAATTGTGGAAGATGATGCACTTGATGATGATTTTGTTATGCCTATTGCTTGGTGTGATGATTATGATTGGGAAGATAATGATACTTCTTATAATCTTGGAAATCTTTTTGGCACCAACATGGGAAATTATGATGATAGCAATTGTTATACCATTGGTGCTATTCGTACTATTACTGATGAGAGTGATTATGCTTATCTATGCCAAACCACAAGCTTGGGGATGCTATGCTTGATGAGAATGACATGTTTGAGAATTTATTTGCTGCAATTAATTTTTTCCCAAGCTTGGGGATGCTATGTTTAATGAATATGATCTTTTTAGTCCCCCTACTTTGAATGATCAAACTTGCTATGATGGTTGCATGCCTCCTATCTATGATGAGAACAAAGTTGCTAATTATGATGATTATTGTGATGATACTTATGTTATAAAAAGTAGTGACAATTATTGTCAGAATTTTGAATATCCTTTTAATGAACATTACTTTCTTAATGTGGGAACAATTTGTAGTATTCATGTCTCATATGATACTCCCACTATTGTGAATGAGAATAAAATTGCTTATGTGGAGAGTAATAAATTTTCTATGCTTGTGGACCATGAAGAGAATGCTTTATGTAATGGTTATATTGATGAATCTAGTCATGATGCTACTGAAAATTATTATGAAAGAGGAACTTATGATGCATGATGTTCTCTTTGTGTTTCAATTCTTATCTTTTATGTGAGCATCATTGAATCATCATGCCTAGCTAAAATACACGAAGAGATAACCCAACACTTTTACTTACTGTTTTTGTGTGTTCACATGATTAAGCTACTGTAGTAATCATGTTTTATTTCTTTTGTTTCAATAAAGTTCCAAGTAAATCCTTTGGGATCATGTTGGGTGATAATTGATTTGACCCTGCTGAAAAACAGAAACTTTTGCGCTCACGAAAATAAGTCTAATTTTTAACAGAAAAGTGATTTTGAGTTGATTATTTTTGAAGAAGTTTAATATACAAATTGCTCACGTGGTCATAATTTTGTCATAATTGTTTGAGTAGCATAAATATGGTTTGAGTACAGATTACTACAGACTGTTCTGTTTTTGACAGATTCTGTTTTCAATGCATAGTTTGCTTGTTTTCTAGTTTCTACGGCTTATATTGCCCAATATAAATTGTGGAAATGATATGCTACAGTAGGAATTGTGTGAGAACATATATGAATCTTGTCTTTGACAGTACCAAAGTGAATTGGTTTGCTCTTTATCATACTAACCTATCTCACGAAGTTCCGTTAAGTTTTGTGTGATTGAAGTTTTCAAGTTATGGATGAGATATCGATATGAGTAGAATAAGCAGTGACAAGACCCTAAGATTGGGGATGCCCAAGGCACCGCAAGGTAATATTCAAGGAAGATCCAAGCAACTAAGCTTGGGGATGCCCTGGAAGGCATCCCCTCTTTCGTCTCCAACATTATCGGTAACCTCACTTGGAGCTATGTTTTCATTCGTCACATGGTATGTGTTTTTCTTGGAGCATAATTTTATTTTGTTAGGATTTGCTTGTTGTTATTTAGTATAATGTTTTGCATCTTTTATTTCAACAAAAATGTCAAGTATAGCCTTTGCCATGCTTATTTTGCAAGTCTACATGTTGCTGTTTCAAAACAAAAAGTTTACCGTTGTTGCAAAAATTCCCTAGAAAAGTCAGAATGTGAGAAAATGTTGAAACTTTCTGCATAATAAGCTCTGATAATTTTTCTATAGTGTGGTAGAATTTCATAATGTTTGGAGTTAGAGAAGCATTGATACTGACTGTACTGGTTTGTCAGATTACTGTTATGTTTGCATTGTTTGCATATGTTTGCTTGTTTAATGATTCTATTTGAGGATAGGAGTATTAAATATGCAGAGGCATTTAGTATGCAATGTTGAATAATAATTTTAGTGATTTTCTAAAGTAGAGAATGATAAGGTTTTTGCATTGGTTTATACTAACTTATCTCACGAGTTCTTCTTGAGTTTTGTGTGGATGAAGTTTTTAAGATTTAGGGAAACCGTGATATAAAAGGAATTAAGGAGACACAAAAGCTCAAGCTTGGGGATGCCCAAGGCATCCCAAGATAATATCTCAAGAAGTCTCAAGCATCTAATCTTGGGGATGCCCGGGTAGGCATCCCACCTTTCTTCTTCAACAATTATCGGTTACTATCGGTTGAACCTAAGTTTTTGCTTCTTCACATGATGTGTGCTATTCTTGGAATGTCATTTTATTTTGATTTTGCTTGATGTTTTAATAAAATACTTATATCTGCAAATTTTAAATAAGAGAGAGTCCTCACATAGCTATTTATTTACTTAACTACTCGCATGATCTTCACTTATATCTTTTTGGAGTAGTTTGTCATTTACTCTTGTGCTTCACTTATGATGAAGACATCAATACCATTGTTACACCCACAGCCCCTGCTACTATACATACAGGACCAATTACTAGAGCTCGCGCACGCCAATTAAATTACCAGGTACTTTCGTTTCTTAGTAATGATTCTAATGTTCATGAGAATATGCTGCTGCCTAAATTGGATACATTTGTTTTGCTTACAAATGAAGGGCCTAGCTTGGAGAAGGATGAACATTGGAGCAAGAACAAGCATGGAGTTGATGGCATGCGCAAGGGAAACAAGAACAGAGTTTCCGGTGATGATTTCAGGACTTTGAAGCCACCATAATGAGTGCATGAAGCCTTGGATGAAATATACAAGATGCCACTTCATAAATTTCGTCCAGAGGCTATTCTAGGTGCTGCGTCACCTTATTATTGGGCCAGGCCCATGTAATTTCGAAATACTTGAATATAGGTTGTTTTTAGAGTCTGTATGTGTGGGGAAACAAGAGTTAGGGTTGGTTTCGGACCCCTCCTCCAAGGGCCACGAAATTCCCCCCTCTTCCTCCACATATACAGCCCTTAGGGCATCGTTTAGACTTTGGGTTTTGTTTAGATTAAAAGTTCGCCATAGCTGCAACTTCGCGTACTTCGTTTGTGTTCAACGACCAGACCAAGACGTCACCGAACCCCCCCTTGATCAATAAAGCTTTCCTCTTATATTCGCAATATCCAGATTGCAATATTAGTTTCTTTCTTGTTCTTCATTTGCCTGCAGGAAATAGACCTTCGTGGTCAGGTTGATCGTGCTCCGGCATGGTCAATAACCTCTCGGAGTTGGTTTAGCGATTGCTAAGGCACGACATCCTCGCACGTTCGTAGTCAGATCATCAAAGTCGACTTCCTCCAAAACGATAGCCACCATCTCATCGAAAGATGGGACACCTTTGCCTCTATCAAATGGTATCAGATTTCCAGGTTGCTCGGTGAGATTTTACAATTTTTCATAGTTTAGATCGAGTCTGTTTTTCATACCTACAGTCCACGAAAAATCCAAAAACAATTAGGGTTAGTACATCATATCCGAACGAGTCTGAGACTTTGCGTAGTATTTTCAGTATTTTGCTTTGTTGAATTTGCGGTTGCATCGTCGTGTCAAGTTGCTGGTCTTAGCGTCTAGTTTCCCTTAGAGTTTCGAGTTCTGTTCACAAGTTGTCACGCCGCCGCGGCACCATCGTCATCGCTCCTGCCATCTACCACCACCGCTTATCCGCCACCAATTCGTATCCATATACCATCACCAATCCGTATCCATATACCACCACCAATCCATATCCATATACCACCACCGCTGCCATATACCACCACCGCTGCCATCTACCACCACCACTGTCATATCTTACCATCATATATCCACCACCAATCCCAGTTCTTCTCGTATTAGGTTTGTTTCCGAGATACATCTATTTTCCGTTTCGTGTTTCCTAGCCTGAGTAGGTCTCAAAAAAAATCGGCGACCCCCGGGCAGTTTTTAGGCCAAAATTTCGGAGACCAAAAATATTTTTCCCTATCCTATTTTTAGGTCCCAGGGAGTGTTTTGAGACACTCGCCATCATAGTGATTTTTTGTCGCACTTTTTCGTCGTCGCAGCCCTGATTTCCAAAAAAAGATTCCAAAAAAAATTTCATGCCTATCCTGTTAGTTTGACTTGGGAAGTGTTTTGAGACACTCGCCATTATAGTGATTTTTCGCAAAAAAAGAAGAGCGCAAAAAAAGAGGAGCGCAAAAAAAGAGCAAAAAATATTCAGAGTGTGCTTTTCCCTTGCTTACGTGCAGCACCGTGATTTTGTTAGTGTTCTTGGCTCGCGTCTCTAGCACGGTCTAGCCTAGGACCTGCGTAGTACCGTAGTTGAGCGTTTATTCAACTTTGCATCTCTTAATTGATTATTGCTGACCCTTTTTGCTACCATATTATAAGCCTTCCCAGCTCCACATACATCTACGTCGTGCGTTTGACTCTCCCTGGTAATCGCTTTATCCAAGCTTTGAGAGTTTTGACTACATCGGTTGCCGATCACCGCATGCTGCTAGGTAAGAACTGGTAAGAATTTGAGATTTGCTTGACGGATTTGTGACACCCACCACCACCACCACTTGTTAGTAGTCTGTAGGATCATATTCTTGTGTGTTTCTATTGCTACTAACCATGCCAGGATCACAAGCCGACGAGATTGACTGGGAGAACTTAATGAACAAGGAGCTTAACGAACAGGTGCAAGATGTGCTGAACAATTTTGAAGAGGCCATGGAGAAGATCACTGGCCTTGAGAAGACGTTCGAAACAAAGCTCGATAATAGATTTAATGAACTGCTTGCGCGTCTTCCACCACCTGCTGCACCTGTCGCACCTCTACAACAACAACAACAACATCGCCTTCCAAATCAAGTGGGACGAGCACAGCGCGTTCCCCTTGAGCCTGGTCAAACTTCTGGTGCCGGTGTACCTACTGTTGATGCTTCTGTAGCTCCTGCTGCTACTACAGAGGTGGAGGACCATTACGAGGATGAGGTTGATCAAAATCAGAACTACGTGCAACCACTAGCACCACCACCACCAGGTCGTCCGCATGCATATCATCGCAACGGTAGAGCTGCACCACCACCTGAGGTACAAGCTCATGACCATCTTCCTAAACTAAAGTTGAATATTCCACCATTTGAGGGTAGATATGTTCCTGATATATATCTTACTTGGGAGTTAGAAACTGAACAATGATTTACATGTTTACAATATCCTGAGGAGAGACGTGTTCCTGCTGATGTTTGTGCTTTCACTAGTTTTGCATGTGTTTGGTGGTCTGAACATTGTAGATTATATCCCATTCCAGCTACTTGGGCTGCTTTGAAAACTGCTATGCGTACTCATTGGATTCCACCTTATTATCAACGCGAATTACTTCAAAAATTGTAGCCCTTAAGACAAGGAAAAAATTCTGTAGAAGAATATTATCAGGAATTACAAACTGGCATGATTCGATGTGGTATTGTTGAGGAGAATGAAGCTATGGTTGCACGTTTTATTGGTGGATTAAATAGAGAGATTCAAACCATTCTAGAGTATAAGGAGTATAATAATATCACTCGTTTATTCCATCTTGCTTGTAAAGCTGAACGTGAAGTGCAAGATCGATAGGCATTGGCGCGGATTAACTTTTCTGCAGGTCGACCTTCGTCATGGACACCGCGTGCATCCTCTACTGCCACACATTCTACTGCACCGACACCTCCATCAGCTGCCACCTCCAGCCGTGATACAAGGAAGCAGGCACAACCACCACTATCTGCCAAGAGCACACCTATTGGGGCTGCACAGAGTTCTTCTTCTTCCATGCATCAACAGGGCACACAAGTGATATTATTTGTCATCATTGTAAGGGACGAGGTCATTACGGGAGAGAATGCAAATCTCAGCGTGTGATGATTGCTACTGAGGATGGTGGGTATGAGTCCGCTAGTGACTATGATGAGGAGACTTTGGCTCTTATTACACGTGAAGAACACGGTGGAGATGATTCTGATCATGAGACGCAATATATGGCTCCTAAAAACGCTGACAGGTATGAATGTTTGGTTGCTCAACGTGTTTTGAGTGTGTAGGTCACACAAGCTGAGCAAAATCAAAGGCATAATTTGTGCCATACAAAGGGAGTTGTGAAGGAACGTTCTGTTCGCGTCATCATAGATGGAGGGAGCTGCAACAAACTGGCTAGCATGGAGATGGTGGAGAAACTATCTCTCACCACAAGACCACATCCACACCCTTACTACATCCAATGGTTCAACAACAGCGGCAAGGTTAAGGTAACCGTACTGTTCGTGTGCATTTTAGTATCTCTACATATGCTGATTATGTTGATTGTGATGTGGTACCTATGCAAGCATGTTCCTTATTACTTGGTAGACCATGGCAATTTGATAAAAATTCTGTACACCATGGTAGAAACAATCAGTATACTCTTGTTCATAAGGATAAACATATTACTTTGCTTCCTATGTCTCCTAATTCCATTTTGAAAGATGATATTAATTGAGCTAATAAAGGAAAACAGGAGAAAAATAAGAGTGAAAATCAGATTGTGGCAAAAGAATTTGAGCAACAAATGAAGCCTGCTAATAAACCATCTAGTATTGCTTCTGAAAATAAATTGAAAAGTGCATGTTTACTTGCCACTAAATCTGATGTTGACGATCTAGATTGCAGCAAATTTGTTTGCTATGCTTTTGTGTGCAAAGAGGCATTATTTTCATTCGAGGAAGTGCCTTCCTATTTGCCTCCTGCTGTCACTAACATTTTGCAGGAGTTTGCTGACGTCTTTCCACAAGACGTGCCACCGGGATTACCACCTATTCGAGGGATTGACCATCAGATTGACTTGATTCCCGGTGCTTCGCTGCCAAACCGTGCGCCATACCGTACCAATCCAGAGGACACAAAGGAGATTATGCTTCAAGTACAGGAGCTGCTTGACAAAGGTTATATACGCGAATCTCTTAGTCCTTATGCTGTTCCTATTATACTACTACCAAAAAAGGATGGTACGTCGCGTATGTGTGTTGATTGTAGATGCATTAATAATATTACTATTCGTTATCATCATCCTATTCCTAGGCTAGATGATATGCTTGATGAATTGAGTGGCTCTACAATATTCTCCAAAGTTGATTTGCGTAGTGGATACCATCAAATTCGTATGAAATTGGGAGATGAATGGAAAACAGCATTTAAAACTAAGTTTGGTTTATATGAGTGGTTAGTCATGCCTTTTGGGTTAACTAATGCACCTAGTACTTTCATGAGACTAATGAACGAAGTTTTACGTGCTTTCATTGGACGATTTGTCGTAGTCTATTTTGATGATATACTGATTTATAGCAAATCTTTGGAAGAACATTTGGAACATTTATGTGCTGTTTTTATTGCTCTACGTGATGCATGTTTGTTTGGTAACCTTGGGAAGTGCACCTTTTGCACCGACCGGGTATCTTTTCTTGGCTATGTTGTTACTCCACAGGGAATTGAAGTGGATAAGGCCAAGATTGAAGCTATTGAGAGTTGGCCGCAGCACAAAATGGTCACACAAGTGAGGAGTTTTCTTGGACTCGTTGGTTTCTATAGGCGTTTTGTGAGAGATTCCAGCTCCATTGCTGCACCTCTCAATGAGCTTACAAAGAAGGATGTGCCTTTTGTTTGGGGTACCGCACAGGAAGAAGCCTTCACTGTATTGAAAGATAAGTTGACACATGCTCCTTTACTCCAACTTCCTGATTTTAATAAGACTTTTGAGCTTGAATGTGATGCTAGTGGAATTAGATTAGGAGGTGTGTTATTACAAGATGGCAAACGTATTGCATACTTTCCTGAAAAATTGAGTGGGCCTAGTCTAAATTATTCTACTTATGATAAAGAATTATATGCTCTTGTTCGGACCTTAGAAACATGGCAACATTATTTATGGCCCAAAGAATTTGTTATACATTCTGATCATGAATCTTTGAAACATATTAAAAGTCAAGTAAAACTGAACCGTACACATGCTAAATGGGTTGAATTTATTGAGACTTTCCCTTATGTCATTAAACAAAATAAGGGTAAAGAAAATGTTATTGCTGATGCATTGCCTCGTCGTTATACTATGCTTTCACAACTTGACTTTAAAATATTTAGTTTGGAGACCATCAAAGATCAATATGTGCATGATGCTGAATTTAAAGATGTATTGCAGAATTGTAAGGAAGGGAGAACTTGGAACAAGTTCGTCGTTAACAATGGATTTGTGTTTCGTGCTAACAAGCTATGCATTCCAGCTAGCTCCATTCGTCTTTTGTTGTTGCAGGAGGCGCATGGAGGAGGATTAATGGGACACTTTGGCGTGAAGAAGATGGAGGATATACTTGCGACACATTTCTTTTGGCCAAAGATGAGACGAGATGTTGAGCGTTTTGTTGCTCGCTGCACTACATGTCAAAAAGCTAAGTCACGACTCGATCCTCATGGTTTATATATGCCTTTGCCTATACCTAGTGTTCCTTGGGAGGGTATATCTATGGACTTTGTTTTAGGGTTACCTCGAACAAAGAAGGGGAGGGATAGCATATTTGTTGTCGTGGATAGGTTCTCGAAAATGGCACACTTTATACCATGTCATAAAAGCGATGATGCTGTTAATGTTGCTGATTTGTTCTTTCGTGAAATTATTCGCTTGCATGGTGTGCCAAATACTATTGTTTCAGATAGTGATACTAAATTTCTTAGCCACTTTTGGAGATGTTTATGGGCTAAGTTGGGGACTAAACTGCTTTTTAGTACTACATGTCACCCCCAAACTGATGGACGAACTGAAGTAGTCAACAGAACATTGTCTACTATGCTTATGGCTGTTTTGAAGAATAACAAGAAAATGTGGGAAGAATGCTTGCCTCATATTGAATTTGCTTATAATCGTTCATTGCATTCTACTACTATGATGTGCCGTTTTGAAATTTTGTATGGTTTCCTTCCTCGTGCACCTATCGATTTGTTGCCTCTTCCATCTTCGGAGAAGTTTAATTTTGATGCTAAACAACGTGCTGAATTGATCTTAAAAAATGCATGAGATAACTAAGGAAAACATTGAGCGTATGAATGCTAAATATAAACTTGCTGGAGATAAGGGTAGAAAACATATTCTGTTTGCACCTGGAGATCTTGTTTGGTTACATTTGCGTAAGGATAGATTTCCTGATTTGCGCAAATCAAAGCTAGTGCCACGTGCTGATGATCCTTTTAAGGTGTTAAAGAAAATAAATGATAATACATATAAACTTGAGCTGCCTGCGGATTTCGGGGTTAGTCCCACTTTTAACATTGTAGATTTGAAGCCTTATTTCGGTGAGGAAGATGAGCTTCCGTCGAGGACGACTTCATTTCAAGAAGGGGAGGATAATGTGGACATCAATACCATTGTTACACCGACAACCCCTGCTACTATACATACAGGACCAATTACTAGAGCTCGCGCACGCCAATTAAATTACCAGGTACTTTCGTTTCTTAGTAATGATTCTAATGTTCATGAGAATATGATGCTGCCTAAATTGGATACATTTGTTTTGCTTACAAATGAAGGGCCTAGCTTGGATAAGGATGAACATTGGAGCAAGAACAAGCATGGAGTTGATGGCATGCGCAAGGGAAACAAGAACAGAGTTTCCGGTGATGATTTCAGGACTTTGAAGCCACCATAATGAGTGCATGAAGCCTTGGACGAAATATACAAGATGCCACTTCATAAATTCCGTCCAGAGGCTATTCTAGGTGCTGCGTCACCTTATTATTGGGCTAGGCCCATGTAATTTTGAAATACTTGAATATAGGCTGTTTTTAGAGTCCGTATGTGTGGGGAAACAAGAGTTAGGGTTGGTTTCGGACCCCTCCTCCAAGGGCCACGAAATTCCCCCCCTCTTCCTCCATATATGCAGCCCTTAGGGCATCGTTTAGACTTTGGGTTTTGTTTAGATTAAAAGTTCGCCATAGCTGCAACTTCACGTACTTCGTTTGTGTTCAACGACCAGACCAAGACGTCACAGAATCCACCTTGATCAATAAAGCTTTCCTCTTATATTCGCAATATCCAAATTGCAATCTTAGTTTCTTGCTTGTTCTTTGTTTGCCTGCAGGAAACAGACCTTCGTGGTCAGCTTGGTCATGCTCCGGCGTGGTCAATAACCTCTCGGAGTTGGTTTAGCGATTGCTAAGGCGCGACGTCCTCGCACGTGCGTAGTCGGATCATCAAAGTCGACTTCCTCCAAAATGGTGGCCACCATCTCATCGAAAGACGGGACACCTTTTCCTCTATCAATTTATATCCTATGAGTAATTGTTGAATAAATTGAATGTAATGAAGTTGAAACGATATGTTCATATCATGCCTAGTGGTAGCTTCACATTGGGTTTAGAAAGTGAAATCTTTTGAGGCTTCACAATCACAATATTGGTTATACAAGGAATTCACGAATAATTAGTATAAGGAAGAGAACTTTCACATGAAAACACACTATCATGGAAATCTTTTGTGATTGTGAGCCCCCATCAAAATATTATATGCCAAAATTGTTGACGTTGGACAAGGAAGACAACGTAATGATTTATGTTTGCTTGTATTCACATAGAAGTCATATTTTCATAGATCCTTCAACATATGGTGCTTATCCCCCATCTTTGCTAGCCAAAAATTCTGCACCAAGTAGAGATTCTACTTGTGCATCCAAAACCCCATAAACCCAAATCTTATTTTCAAGAGTCCACCATACCTACCTAAGGATTGAGCAAGATCCTTCAAGTAAGTTGTCATAGGTGCAATAAGGCAATAAAAATTGCTTCTAAAAGAGTTAGATCATTTAGTGTAAGAGAAAATTGAGCGTTGTATGAACTTGTGATGGCAAAGCAATAAAAGCGACGGACTGCATAATAAAGGTTGCTATCATAAGGGACAATATAACATGACGTTCTTTTGCACTAAGGGGTTGAGCAAACAAACAAATAAGCGCATGGCAACCTCTGCTTCCCTTTGCCAAGGGCCCATATTTTACTTTTATGTATTTACTTTTATACAAGAGTCAAAGATTTTCTCTCTATTCCTTTATATTTTTCTCCTTTGGCAAGCATCATGTGGTGAGGAAAGATCTAGGCACATATGTCCAGTTGAATATGGGTAGCATGAGTTATTATTGTTGACATCACCCTTGAGGTGAATACGTTGGGACGCGAAACTATAAGCCCCTATCTTTCTATGTGTCTGGTTGAACGGTTTGCTCATGTGTATGCGGTGAGTGTTAGCAATCACAGAAGACTATATGATGGTTGAGTAAATGGAGCTCTTACTTAGACTCTATTGAATAAATTGAATTGCAATTGCTTGGTGACTGAGATCATAGGTTGTTGAGTTTCTAGAGAATTCATTGTTTGAACCTTATCATGTGAATTGGTTGCTACTATAACATGAGAAGTTTTATAAGAAAGAATTGATGTTATGATGCTAGGAAAAGTGATTGAAATTTTCATTGATCAAACTTATGAACTTTCCTAGCATTCACACTTCGTAAATTATTTCTTTTATCATTTACCTACTCGAGGACGAGTAGGAATTAAGCTTGGGGATGCTGATACGTCTCCAACATATCTATAATTTATGAAGTACTCATGCTGTTATTTTATCATTCTTGGATGTTTTACAATCATTTTATAGCAACTTTATATCATTTTTGGGACTAACCTATTGACCCAGTGCCCAGTGCTAGTTGCTATTTTTTTGCTTGTTTTTTACATCACGGGAAATCGATACCAAACGGAGTCCAAATGCAACGAAACTCCACGGAGATTTTTTATGAACCAGAAGACATCCATTGGGCCAGCGCAGCACCTGGGGGGTGCCCCGAGGGGGGCACAACCCACCTAGGCGCGCCAGGGGCGCCTAGGTGGGTTGTGCCCACCTCAGTGGCCTCCCGCACCCCCTCTTTGCACTATAAATTCCCAAATATTCCGAAACCCTTCATGGTTAACCTAGATCAAAAGTTCCACCATCGCAAGGCTCTATATCCATGAAAACGAATCTAGACCCCGTTCCGGCACCCTGCCTGAGGGGGGAATCATCTCCGGTGGCCATCTTCATCATCCCGGTAGCCACCACGATGAGGAGGGAGTAGTCCATCCTCGGGGCTGAGGATTTGTACCAGTAGCTATGTGTTTAATCTCTCTCTCTCTCTCTCGTGATCTATATCATGGGCTTTGTTAACATAGATGGATCATATTATGTTTCTCCCCTCTATAGTCTTGTTGTGATGAATTGAGTCTTTACCCTTTGAAGTTTTGTCTTGTCGGATTGAATATTCAGATATGAGAACACATGATGTATGTCTTGCGGTGTGAATACTTGAGGTGACAATGGGGTATCATATTGATTCACTTGATGTATGTTATGACACTCAACTTGCGGATTCCCGAGGTAATATTGGGGTAATCTATGCATAGGGGTTGATGCACGTTTTTATTATCTTTTCTCCGATAGAAACTTTGGGGTCTCTTTGTAGTTCTTTGTGTGGATTGAGTATTATGAGTATGAATTTGCTTTGGTGTTATTTTAGCATGAACTCTAGGATAGACCGAACCGAAAAAATAGCTTTGTGTTATTTTAGTACGAATTGTTGAATAGATCGAACGGAAAGAATAGCTTTGTGGTAGTTCTGTACCCTACAAATGATTTCTATCTTTTGTTCTCCACTAATAGGAAATCGGGAGTGATTCTTTATAACACTTTGAGGGATAATCATATGATCCAAGTATGTTAGCATTGTTGAGAGGTTGCACTAGTGAAAGTATGGACCCCAGGCCTTGTTTTCAAGCATTGCAATACTGTTTTTGTGCCCTTTACTATTTTCTACCTTGCTGTTTTTATTTATTCAGATTATAAAAACATATTTCTACCATCCATATTACACTTTTATCATCATCTCTTCGCTGAACTAGTCCACCTATACAATTTGCCATTGTATTGGGTGTGTTGGGGACACAAGAGATTTCTTGTATTTGGTTGCAGGGTCGTTTGAGAGAGACCATCTTTATCCTACACCTCCCACGGATTGATAAACCTTAGGTCATCCACTTGAGGGAAAATTGCTACTGTCCTACAAAACCCTGCGTTTGGAGGCCCAACACGAGTCTACAATAATAAAGTTGCGTAGTAGACATCAACATGCAATCTTGGTCGGGGGCCCCCACAGCGCTTCTTTATTTTTTGTTGCACAGGGTCATCACCCCGGCTTTGTACAAGGGGTTACATGTAACTGAGGCAAGGCCTATAAAAAAGGGTAGTTGTCGGGCAGGGACCGACTGCCGCGCCTTACCCGTAGAAATTGCGGAGATGCTCAATATTCCATTAGGTTTGCAACTGAGTGCCATCTCTGGTCTCCAGACAGACTGCGCCAGGTCTGGTGACTCATACTACCTAGTAAGGGCGTTCCCACTTTGGTGACAACTTGTGTGTACCCTTGGCGGACTGAACGCGCCTAAGGACAGGTCACCTTCCTCAAAGCACTAGGCATGAACCCTGCGGCTATGATAGCGACGCAGGGCTTGCTGGTAGCATGCAGCACGCGTAGCAGGCAGGAGACGGTTCTCCTCGAGTAGCACATCATCGTCACGCCGGTGCTGATCTTGCGCTACTTCATCGTAGGAAAGCACTCGAGGCGACCCGTAAATGAGTTCTGTGGGGATAAATGCTTCTGCCCCTGTCAGTGTCAAAACCGCCGGATCTCGGGTAGGGGGTCCCAAACTGTGCGTCTAGGATCGATGGTAACAGGAGACGGGGGATACGATGTTTACCCAGGTTCGGGCCCTCTCTATGGAGGTAATACCCTACTTCCTGCTTGATTGATCTTGATGAATATGAGTATTACAAGAGTTGATCTACCACGAGATCGTAATGGCTAAACCCTAAAAGCCTAGCCTATGAATATGGTAATGAATGTGTCCTATCCGGACTATGCTCTCCGGTTTATATAGACACCGGAGAGATCTAGGGTTACATGGAGTCAGTTACATAAGAAGGAATCTTCACAGCTGGTCACCTAGCTTGCCTTCCACGCCAAGGAAAGTCCAATCTGGACACGAGTATGGTCTTCGGTGTTCACAGCCCATCAGTCCGGCCCATGGATGGCAGGTGAGACGCCCGAGGACCCCGTAGTCCAGGACTCCCTCAGTAGCCCCGGAACCTGGCTTCAATGACGAGGAGTCCGGCGCGCAGATTGTCTTCGGCATTGCAAGGCGGGTTCCCCTTTCTCCGAACTCCAAGATAATCTTCGGACGTAGTAGATATATCCGGACCTGTATGTATAGTTGTAGAAAATATACGAGCCTAATTTATTGGCAACCGTTTATGATATCACGCCTGCCCGGTCACTATTTCCAACCGTTGGCTGGCGCGTCGCCCCACATCTCGGGACGCGGTTTTATTGGCTTGCCTTGCCGAGGCAGAGATCGTGTTCCCTTATTCACGGGATTTTCTTTAATGCAGGCGTGGGTAACCCAACCATCCCCCGGGTACAACTCTCTGGAGATTAATAAGTTTCGACACCCAGGTGGATACGCTTAGTACTTGGGGTCTTTATATAGGGTCTTAGACTCGTCTTCTTCCTTTGCGCGCGCTTCTTCCTCAAACCTAGCCACCCTTGTTCCAACCCTCGGCTTCCTATCGCCACCAGCCCCCATCATGTCCGGATCTAGCCGTCCAGGTCGGTGGGTTGCTTCTTCTGTCACAGAGGAGGATATTACGAAGCTCCACGCAGCGAGGTATCTGACCCCGGAAATCCTCCATCGGCTTCCTGCACAAGGGCAGGTCATTCCTACCCCCAAATCCGGCGAGAGGGTAGTGTTTGTGTCCCACTTCCTCCATGGGTTAGGGTTCGCGCTTAACCCATTCCTCCGGGGGCTCATGTTCTACTATGGGATAGACTTTCACGATCTGGCCCCGGACTCTATTCTCCTCATCTCGACATTTATCGTCACATGCGAGGCCTTCCTCGGGACTCCTCCGCACTTTGGTTTGTGGCTCAAGACCTTTGACGTGAGGCCGCAGGTGACAGAGGAGGAGCATGCAGAGTGCGGCAGCGTTACAATAGGCAAGCTTGCCGGCGCGGTTTGGTTGAAGGATCTTTCGCCAAGTCTTCCGACCTATGGCAGCAGGTGCGGTTTTATATCAATGAGCCGCGGGGCTCCAAGTGGGCAGCTACGCCTGCGTTCCGACCCGGCCCTCCAATTCAGCTTGCTTCATGGATCAATAAGGGACTGGACTAGGGATCCATCAAGGAAGTGCAGACTCTGCAAGGTCGCGTCCAAAGCCTTACCGAGAAGGGCATCGGTCTTGTGAACATCGTTCAAGTAATGCTAGTCCGCCATAGCCTGCCATGTCAGCGGCGGCCTCTCCGTATGTGGGAGTTTAATCCCGAAGGACGACGGACTCTTCAGCACTTCCTCAGCACTATGCACGAGGGAATGTGGAAATTATATTTCAGGGAACGAGAGCAATGGCCGGACACCACCGAAGATGTTGGCCTCGACTGCAATCATCCGGACACCGCGGTGAGTATTCGATCTCCGCACACCCTTCATTCGAGTATCTCTTGGTAAGATATTGAATCAACCCGTCCCTTCACAGGACTGGATAATGAAAGCGGTGTTGATCCGGTGTCCGGCGCCCCTTCCCGAAGACTCTGCGAACGCCCTACTAACGAGGATGCTGACTCTGACACCGTACCAGGTGTCTGCGGAGGAGGGCAAAGGTGTAGAGGAAGCCCGCCGTGGTAGGAAGAGGGTCGCTTCTGAAGGTCAGGAGGGGAAATCTTCCAAGAAAGGGAAAACGCCATCGACGGGTGGCTTGGGCCGGGCAAGCGATGTTGACGTGGAGCTTTATGATGAGGATAAACCTCTGGGCAAACCGTAAGTGCAGCAGGGTAGTTTAATCATACCCCCTTCCTTTCTTGTTACTGAAGTAATCCTCCGACATACGTATGTCCTCACAGGTTAACGCCTGGTGTTTCCCAATCGTCCTCCTCTTCGGGAGACCTTCTTCCAGAGATGATGGAGAGTGATATGCCCTCCCCGCCCCCCTCGCCCAACAGGGCGGATGATTCTGAGGTATCGTCCCGGGGGGCTCCTCCCGGTCAACAAGCAGTGCAGGAAACGAAGAGGGCATTACCTGAAGCTGGTGCCTCTGTCCCTCAGGGTTCGGGAATCAAGCATAGCGGCCCCACCCTATCCGGTTTAGAGCCTGAGACGATCCTGGGGGCGAGTGGGCGGATTCCTTCAAAGGAATACCATACTCCGGCGATGGCTTCCGAAGACCCAGAAGTGCCGGATATGCTGACG
Organism: Triticum aestivum; assembly: GCF_018294505.1. Lineage (NCBI taxonomy): Eukaryota > Viridiplantae > Streptophyta > Magnoliopsida > Poales > Poaceae > Triticum > Triticum aestivum. Next base: position 246,537,535 of record NC_057799.1, read on the forward strand.
GACATGCTGCAACGAGCGTCCGTTTCGGAGGAACACCGTGCCTTGATGGTTACGATGGTCGAAAAGGTTCTATCCGTGAAGAGCGGGTTAAACGAGGCCTTCACGAGCCTCCTAAGGGGTTTTGAGGTTTGTCATGTAGTTTTGCCAATTGAATAATATTGACAGAATGCACCTGTTGTATACGCCATAGCCCCTGAGACTTGGATTGTCTTCCGACGGAAGCGATCGGAGGATCAAAAAGATCTGCTCAGTTGCTAACCTTGATTTAACTTGGAGTACAAGCTGCCTCCCCTCCTGGGGCTACCCGAAATACGGAAGAGGTCGAACTGCAGCGAAAGCAGAAGATGACATTGCATTGATCAACAGGCGTCTTGACGACTCGCAAGGTATATATGTCGAGCATTCCTTACACCAATGTGCTTGTAATTTAGGCCTGGCGCCAAAAAGGGTTTATATGAAATGTGCATGATTGCAGATGGTGCTGCCGCCGTTGAAGCTCTTCGGGCGAAGCTAGCCCGGGCCAAGGAGCAGGCCCGGCGTAGTGATGCAGCTGCCGAGAAGGCATCAGCGGATCTAAGAGCCGAACAAGCAGCTCGGCGCCAAAGTGAGGAAAAGATATCCGCACTGCACTTGAATTGAAGAATACTGCCAGCCGTTGTGAATTCCTTGAGAAGGAGAATAAAGCCAAAATGGCTGAGCTTGATAAGGCCGTACGAGAGGCGAGTGAAGCTCGGTCTGAATCTAGGGCAGCTCGTGAAGAGATTTGGCAGGCTAAGGAGATAGCGGCCGGTGAGCCCTTTTTACTTCAGACCAAGTTTGGTGATCCGGACTATGCTCTGCTGAACCAGGTCTGGAGTTCTCCGGCGGAATTTTTGGACTTGCCAAAGAGTTCTTCCGATGCGGTGCAATTTTACCATGCACAAGAGGGGTATGCAACGGAGAAGCTTTTCTGGTCACAGTTCGGCGCGTCGAAGCGCCCTCTGTTGCTGAATGAACAGATGTCCCAGTGGGCCGAGCTTCATAGGATATCTGGCGACGCCATGAAGAACGTCATAGTCCGGTTGTGGCCAAGTGAGCCTATTCCGAGTAGTTATTTTGGCCTGGTGCGGCGGCTTGTTGACGCGGTGCCACATATCGACGCTGTGAAGCGGTCGGTGTGCATTGAGGGTGCACGGATGGCCTTTGCCCGAGTCAAAACATTTTGGGGAAAGATGAAGGCCATTAATGTTGTGGAGAGGAGTCCACCCAAGGGCCAGGACCGTAATGAGCTGGAGCACTATTTTGAAGACGTCTTAGATGTCGCCCGCTTAATAGAGGGTCAATGCTCGAAAGATATAATATTCGAGTGATTTATTTAATGATGTAACAGAAAACTTTATAGTTAATCTATTTATATTTTTCTCAAAAGCTTGAATTCCTCCTCTGTGGCCATTTTAGTATAATCTGAAAGTTTTCCAGTCATGGGCTTCAGCCCCCTCGTAGCAAGTACGAGGGTGTTCGGAAAAGCATTAAATCACTCTTTATCCAACGTCTTGGTCCATAAAGGAGGTGATAATGCGGCGAACTAGGCAATCGGACTACAGGGCGTTAACACTTTCACTTAACCATATGAGTTTTATGGTGGGGCTACGAGATAGCCCCTGGTATGTATACGGCGCATAGTGCCTTACATATGTTGATCTAAAAAAGATCCCTCGTGTGACACGGAGAATCACTGAAGATTCGAATAAGTCGTCAAGTGGTTGACCAGCTCTCGCCGCATCATGACAGTCAGTTTTCGGCTTTCTCTACTGAGGTGCTCATCCGGTCTAGGCCAGGGCACAATCGTAGTAGTTCTCCCTTTACTACCCTAGCCAATAGAGCGGAACATAGTGTAGCAAGCACAGGAGCCGGGCAACCCAACTATTGACCAAAGACAATGATTCGGAGCTGATGCATATAAGGCCAAACTTGCGACGCCGAAGTACCCTATAGAGCTGTTCGGACTTTTATTGGCGACTCGTTTGTTCCCATACCAGGCCCCTGGCAAGTTATGCTGAGGCGCGTCTTGTAAGGCAGTCGTTACGGCCGGACTTGTTGTAGAAAGAGCATGAAATATAAGTTCGGGTAAAGTTTACTGGGAGCAATATGCCAATGATAAATATATAAAGAGTAAAAACCACAACCCAGCTATTTGACATGCTCGCGGTTGGGAACAGAGGAAATAGGGCATGGTACAGGCTCAAAAAGAAGAGTGTAGTCTACAAAAGCTTATTTGTGGACCTCCTGTCGCACGTCTGCGCCGCCCATCCTCAGGGATGGGCATCCTTGCCGGGAGTGGCACCTTAGGTGTGTGTGCGGATCCAAACTTCGAGAGAGTCCGAAGTAGATGATGTCCTGATGATCACCTGCTTTTACGAAATTATACAGAAAAATAAGAAAGACGGCTAAAACGTTACGGGGATCTGTGCAGGGTTGTCCATATTGTGCTTCCGCTGATGCCCATGGTATCTTGAGTGCGTAGTTATGTACACGTGGTGTAAACTTTGCCAGCACAGTAGGTGGGCGGCGGAAGCCGAACTGCTATTTCCGATCTGGGAGTGGTCGAACTTCAGAGGGAAAGTGCTTCTGGCCCCTGGTGTTCGGCTGGCTAGCTGATTCGTCATCTTTTTCGCCTGGTGGCCTCCTTCCCTTATGATCGGCGTTAAGTTTGCCTGCCTGCTTAAGGACCCAACATTTTCTGTTGGTATGACTAGCTGGCCTATCGGGGTGACCGTGAATCTGACAAGGTCGGTCCAATATCCTGTCAAGGGTGGATGGTCCATCCTGGTTTGCCTTTAGTGGCTTCTTTCGTTGACCGGGCTTCGGATTGTGAAATCCGGCGTTCGCCGCTGTGCTGCGGCTGTTGTGTTCGGTTTGTCGTGGCTTGCCATTGCCTCTCCAATTTCGGAAGTGCCCGGGTCGCTAGTGTTGTTGCTTTTACGAGCGAGCCAGTTGTCTTCTCCCGCACAAAAGTGAGTCATTAGAGCGATAAGGGCTGTCATGGACATGGGTCCTTCCTGGCCAAAGTGATGCGCTAGCCATTCATCCCGGACGCCGTGTTTGAAGGCTGCGAGGGCTTCTGCGTCCGGACAGTCAACAATTTGGTTCTTTTTGACTAAGAACCTAGTCCAGAACTCCCTGAATGACTGGCCGGGCTGCTGGACAATGTGACTTAAGTCATCGGCATCTAGAGGCCGGACATATGTTCCTTGGAAGTTGTCTCGAAAGGCGTCTTCGAAGTCTTCCCAGCTACCAATAGAATTTTCTGGTAAACTGTTTAGCCAGTAGGGAGCTGGCCCCTTAAGCTTGAGAGGTATGTATTTGGTGGCGTGAAGGTCGTCTCCGCGAGCCATATGAATATGGAGGTAATCCTCGATCCATACCGCGGGATCTGTTGTTCCGTCGTATGGTTCGATGTTAATGGGTTTGAACCCGTCTGGGAATTCATGCTCCATTACCTCATCGGTGAAGCAGAGAGGGTGTGCAGCTCCTCTATGTTGGGCCACACTGTGAAGAACCTCCGGCAGGCTCCGCTTATGGAGTTCGGACCAGGCGTGGTTGGCTCCATAGTGTCCGAATGGGTGACCATCATAGTCGGTCGGGGTGTATCTCCGTGATCTGTACATCGATCTTGTGCGCCCTGCTCTATCTTCCGGGTCTTGGTTGATGTCGCGGGTGTTCCATCGAGCTGTTTTACTCTTGATTTGACGGCCGGATGGGTTCGTATGTTGCTCTGTTTGCGCTGCTGCTTTGTCTGGACCGAACTGTGGCCGGCCTGCTGCATTGTTCGATGGTGGTGTGGGCTCCAGCGCCCTGCCATCGTATTGAGGGAGCCACCTACCCTTTGGGTGGCTTTTGTTTGGGCTACTAAGGCCATATTCCTCGGCAGCCAAGACCTCGGTCCATCTATCATTGAGCAAATCTTGGCTTGCTTGGAGTTGCAGTTGCTTTTTCCTTAGGCTCCTTGCAGTGGCTATGAGTCGGTGTTTGAAACGCTCCTGCTCGAGAGGTTCCTTAGGCACGATAAAATCCTCATTGTCGAGGATCTCCTCTTCCTCGGAGGGTGGGACATAATTGCTGTCCTCCGAGTCTCCATATGTGGCATGTTCATCACGGCTATCTTGCCCGCTTTCCTGTTCCTCCTGTTCGGATTCTACCTCAACAGGGTCTTCATTGTCCGCAGTGTTATCTTTTCTGGTGCTAGCAGTGTTTTCTCTTGGGCGATGTGGCTTGGAGCGGTGCCATGGGCGCTGGTGTTCGTACTATGTACCAAGAGGTTTATTCGCGACTGGGTCCTCCTTGTCATCGTCGAGAGCGTCGTCGGGTGTGTCTATCATACACACGTCATACCAGGAAGTGGCCATCCCGTGTCTAGCGGGTAGGAGGCTCTGGCCCTGCCCCTCATCGTCGTCCATACCGGCGATGTCTTCGGAGTGGGGGTCAGGTGTGTTGGTTGGGTCCTCGACGGTGGCTATAAAGTGGGTGGCGGGTAGGAAGCAAATTTCTCCATCCTCTGCCGTAAGTTTGAACCGAACATAGTTCGGTGATGAGACATCTGCCAGGGATAGGTTTTCTAATGAGTTTAGTAGGTCGGCCATGGGCGAGGGTTGGAAGACATCTGCGGCGCTGAACTTGAAGATCGATAACCGATCGAGTTCGGTATCCGCAGGCTCGTAGGGTTTGGAACTCGACATCGGAGAAGAGTCCGGGGTTCCGCTGATGCAGACACCGTACGCAGCAGAATCTGCGAGCGGCTCCAACGCCGCAGAATCGGTAGGCCCCGGGGTGGGGTTGAGCTTCCCATCTTCGGGGGACTTGATCTGCTCCGGATCTAAGGCCAGAGTTGTTGCAGGAGCTCCCTCCTGGATGCGGCCCGATGACAGGTTTAAGCCATGTCCATCTGGGCGGCGGGGAGCGATTGCCGCGGTCTCGAATCCGTCGAAGATCAAGTCTCCACGGATGTCTGCAACGTAGTTCAAGCTTCTGAATCTTACCTGATGGCCAGGGGCGTAGCTGTCGATCTGCTCCAGATGGCCAAGCGAGTTGGCCCGCAGCCGAACACAAAGATCTGCCCGGGGAGAAAGGTTTCTCCCTGGACAGTGTCATCATTGACGATTGAAGGGGCCATCAAACCTTTTGACGGCGGCACAGTGGAACTCTCAATGAAAGCACCAATGTCGGTGTCAAAACCGGCGGATCTCGGGTAGGAGGTCCCGAACTGTGCGTCTAGGATCGATGGTAACAGGAGACGGGGGACACGATGTTTACCCAGGTTCAGACCCTCTCTATGGAGGTAATACCCTACTTCCTGCTTGATTGATCTTGATGAATATGAGTATTACAAGAGTTGATCTACCACGAGATCGTAATGGCTAAACCCTAAAAGCCTAGCCTATGAATATGGTAATGAATGCGTCCTATCCGGACTATGCTCTCCGGTTTATATAGACACCGGAGAGATCTAGGGTTACATGGAGTCGATTACATAAGAAGGAATCTTCACAGCTGGTCGCCTAGCTTGCCTTCCATGCCAACGAATGTCCAATCCGGACACGAGTATGGTCTTCGATCTTCACAGCCCATCAGTCCGGCCCATGGATAGCAGGTCGGACGCCCGAGGACCCCGTAGTCCAGGACTCCCTCAGCCCCGTAGACCAGGGAGAAGGGAGTCTGCCCGATAGCTCGGTTTGGTGTCGTTCTGAGGGACCAGAGAACTACCAGCAGCTCCTCAATCCGTCACCTGCCGTGCTTCTGCAGCATATCAAAAGTTCTCGTCTTGAGTCCACGCAGCACTTCAGCGTTCACCCTCTCAGCTTGTCCATTGCTCTGGGGCTGTGCCACAGAGGCAAATGAGATCCTGCATCCGAGGGCATGAACATATTGCATGAAGGGGCGGCTCATGAACTGGGTGCCATTGTCAGTGATGATCCTTGCCGGAACTCCAAAACGACACACCAATTCTTTCAAGAACATGATAGCTGACTGAGCAGTCACCTTTCTCGCGGCAGTCACTTCCAGCCACTTTGTAAACTTGTCGATGGCAACGAACAAGAATTCAAAGCCCCCGATTGCTTGGGGGAAGGGGCCGAGGATATCGAGCCCCCAGACCGAAAATGGCCATGATAGAGGGATTGTTTGAAGAGCTTGGGCAGGTAGGTGTGTTTTCTTGGAATGGAACTGGCAGGCTTCACATGTCGTGACTAGCTCGACCGCATCTTGGAGGGCTGTGGGCCAATAGAATCCTTGCCAGAATGCTTTCCCAACTAATGCCCTTGATCCAATGTGGGAGCCGGACATTCCACTATGAATCTCAGCCAGCAATTCCTTTCCTTCTTCCCGGCAGACACACTTCAATTTCACACCGTTGGGCCTCCTTCTGTACAGAGTGTCATCGACAAACTGATACATACTGGCCCTCCGGGCTACTTTTTCAGCTTCATCTTGGTCGCTGGGAAACTCTCCGGTTTGGAGGAAGTTGACGATCTGCCTTGTCCAAGTTGAAGCCTGGGGCTCGGCAACAAGGACTAGCGGCACCTCCTCTGTTGGAGCACCAGCCTCGTTGATGGGGTTCTTGGACCCGGCTGGAGGGGGTTGTCCGGCAGGCTGTGAGGAGTTGTTTCCGGCAGGGAATCTGCCGGAGGTAGACGGCTCTACCGGGACAGGCTTACCGTAGTCCAACTTTCTCCTCTTTCGGGCCATTGATGCGGTGGATACGGAGGGCTGAGTGAGATGGAGAACAAAAGTTCCCCGTTCCACAAGAAGCGTCTGCATGGCACACTTTGACAGATTATTAGCTATGCTGTTTTTTGCACTGGGTACGTGCTCTGTTTGCAATCCGTCAAAGTGCTCCTCCAATCTCCTCACTTCCTCGATGTATGCCTCCATCAATGGGCTTTGGTAATCCTTGTTGACATTTCTCACCACAAGCTGTGAATCTCCTCTAATGATCAGCTTCTTGATTCCCAATTCTGCCACAATCCTGAGTCCGACAAGGAGTCCTTCATACTCAGCTGTATTGTTGGTTGCCTCTTCCCGGGCAAAATGCATTTGGACGACGTACTTCAAGAGATCCCTGGAGGGGGCAACAAGAAGCACGCTAGCTCCTGCACCTTGTAGGGAAAAGGCACCATCAAAATACATACTCCATTCTTGGGGTGATTCCTTGCCGGGGATAGCTGTCTCTATCACTTCCTCATTAGGGATTGGCGTCCATTCTGCAATTAACTCAGCCAATGCCCTGCTCTGAATAGTTGACGTGCTCTCAAACTTCAAACCAAAGCTGGCCAACTCCAAAGCCCACTCCACTATTCTGCCGGTAGCCTCAGGGTTTCAGAGTATCCTTTGCAACGGAAAACGAGTGACAACCGTGATCTCATGGGCTTGGAAGTAGTGGCGAAGTTTCCTTGAGGCCATAACAAGGCTAAAGATCAACTCCTGCATGCTAGAGTATCTTGATCTAGCCCCTGCAACAGGGTGCTGACAAAGTAAATTGGGCAATGCACCACTTTCTTCCTTGCCACGTTCTTGGGGTCGCTATCGTTGCCGTGCTCCTCGCTGTCCCGATCCTTCTCTGACTCTGCCGGCCTCTGCTTACTTTCTGCCTCATCCACTTCCCGCTGCGCTACCAAGGCCGCACTGACCACTTGGTTGGTTGCCGCCATGTATAGCAGCAACGGCTCCTGGGGTTTAGGAGCAACCAAGGTAGACGCAGACGACAAGTAGGCCTTCAACTATTGCAAAGCTGCCTCTGCTTCTGGGGTCCACTTCATAGGGCCGGCCTTCTTCAAAATCTTGAAGAACGGTAGGGTGCACTTGGCAGACTTGGAGATAAACCTGCTTAGCGCGGCAACACATCCTGTCAGGCGCCTCACATCCTTAACTGACCTTGGTGCTTGGATCTGCTCGATGGCTTTGATTTTGTCGGGGTTGGTTTCGATCCCACGATGGGATACAAAGAACCCAAGTAGCTTGCCGGAGGGAACACCAAATACACACTTCTCCAGATTGAGCTTCAGATTGATCTTGCGCAGATTATCGAATGTCTCCTTCAAATCTTGAATAAGGGTGGCCTTATCCTTGGTCTTGACCAAGATATCATCCATATAAGCCTCTATGTTTCTGTGTAACTGTGGCTCAAAACCAATCTGGATTTCCCTTGCAAAAGTGGACCCGGCACTCTTCAATCCGAATGGCATGCGGACAAAGCAGTACGTACCACATGGAGTGATGAATGACGTCTTCTCCTCATCTTCCTTGGACATGAAGATTTGGTGGTACCCAGAGTATGCGTCCAGAAAGGAGAGCAAATCACAACCTGAAGTGGAGTCCACAATCTGGTCGATGCGCGGCAAGGGAAATGGGTCCTTCGGGCAAGCCTTGTTGAGATCTGTGAAATCTATGCAAACCCTCCATTTCCCATTAGCTTTCCGGACTACCACTGGATTTGCCAACCACGTGGGATGCATACTCCTCTGACCAAACCGGCTGCCTCAAGTTTCTTGATCTCTTCTGCGATGAACTGCTGCCTTTCCATAGCCTGTTTCCGAACTTTCTGCTTGACAGGTCGGGCATGTGGGCAGACAGCAAGGTGGTTCTCGATTACCTCCCTGGGAACACCGGGGATATCAGATGGTTGCCAGGAAAACACATCAATATTCGCCCACGGGAAGGTAATGAGTGTGCTTTCCTATTTGTCATCGAGGGTGGCGCTGATAGTAAAAGTACCATCAACGCCAGCCAGCCCTGCCGGGTCCTTCTTCACTTGGGGTGCGGCAACCTTGGATCACTTGCCGTTAGAACACTCCGGCACGTCGTCAACAGGTGTCGTGCACTCGGTGGGGCACGCTTCCCGGACTCTTTGCCGGAGTCCCTACAACCTCTCTTCTTTCCTTTGCTTTCCTTGGCGGGAGCTGCCGCTGCCTCTGCTGCGACCGCGTCCTGGTACATCTTGTCCACCCTAATAATTGCATCCTTCTCATCTGATGGAATGGTGATGACCCCTAGTGGACCAGGCATCTTCACGGTGTTGTAGGCATAGTGCGATGCCGCCATGAACTTAGCCAAGGCCGGGCGTACAAGAATCCCATTGTACGGCAGGGGGAGATCAACCACATCAAACACAATCCTCTCAGCCCGATTGTTCAATTCGCCCCCGAACTTTACCGGCAACGTAATCTTTCCCTTGGGATGGCTCCTGCCGGGGTTAACTCCTTAAAACGTGCCGGTAACCTCTAGCTCATCTTCTCCTATCCGGAGCTTGCTAATGACTGCCGGGGAAATCAGATTCAACCCGGCCCCGCCATCCACCAACAACTTTGTGACCTTGAGGTTGCGGATTGTTGGGGAGACCAACAACGGCAAACAACCTAGCGCAGTAGTACGGCTAGGATGGTCTTCCTCGTCAAAGATGATGGGCGTACGGGACCATTTGAGCGGCTTCCGGGCTTCTGACGCTGGTTCCACGACATTGACCTCTCGTGCCCACCATTTAAGCTGGTGGTGAGAAGTGTGCAAAGATGCACCTCCGTCAATGCACAGGGCATCTGTGGCCTTCTAAAACTCTTGCTCACTGGTTTCGTCTTCATCCCCTCCATCACTCTCATCATCACAAGTTTCCTTCCCTCGTCCCTTTGCGGGCTTTCCTTTGTTCCGATGGGGTTTGCCAGGGCGGTTTGCTTCACCACCTCGGCCCTTACCGCCAGCGACATTCTGACCTTTCTCCTTATCACGCTTCTTATACGTTGCTTTCTGTTTCTTGACAAGCTGCTCGACTTGGTAGCACTCTTGAAGGTCGTGGCCCTTGGTCCGATGAATCTTGCAGTACGGCCCATCACCTTTCCTGGCTTTCTCGGCAGCTGCGGCCTCACGGCAGTCAGCGCACCTGGCAGCTTCCTTGTCGGGCCCCTCATCTTTGGCCTTCTTGCCGGTACTAGGCATACCAGATCCTTCAACAGTCATCACTGCCTTATCTCTTCGCTTCATACTGCGCTTCTTGCTCTTCTTTTGACTGGTTTATTCATCATCATCTTCTAAATCAACATTGGTGCAATCTTCCTCTCCGGGCAACCTCCTTCCCTCCTCCATCCGAGCACACTTATCCACTAATGTGTAAAGCTCATTCACAGTCTTGGGCAACCGCACGTTCATCTTGGAACAAATATGACGGTTGCGCACATTGGACTGGAAGGCAGCTATCACGGCTGCAGGATGGATATTTGGGATATTTCTACGAACTTTGTTGAATCTCTGTAAATACTTACGAAGGGTTTCTCCTTCCTTCTGCTGGAGAAGCTGCAAATCGCTAGGCCTGCCGGGTTCCTGATGACCGCCAGTGAAGGCGCCAATTCTTGGCACGGGTCAGCCCACGACGAAATGGAGTTCCCCGGTAGGTGCATCAGCCAACACCTCACATTGGACTTGATGGCCAACGGGAAGTAGTTGGCGAACACCTTCTCATCTCTTCCCCCGACAGCCTGAACAACGATGGTGTAGATGCACAGGAACTCTTCCGGGTTCAGCCTCCCATCATACTTCTCAGGTATCTTTGGCTAGAACGTGTAAATGGAGGGCCAACGGACTTGCCGCAGCTCTCGTGTAAAGGCAAGGCAGCTAACCTCGAAAGGTAGGCACCTGCCAACACCGAGCGCAGGCTCGTCGACGTTGAGGCCGTCGCACCCGTTGGTCCGGCGGAGGTTGTCACGGCGCTACTCGATGACGACACGAGCGTCTCCTCTCCGCCCATCCTCCGGGGCTCGACGTTGGCCCAGACGTACTCGAGGATCAGAAGAGGCCATCGAGACATCGTCGTGATCTTGATTTTGTTGCGCTCGCGCTGGCTGCCGTGGTGGGGACTTCACCATGGGCATGGCCCCTTGCGTATGGTCAGCAGCACGAGCTGTCGCTGTCGCTTGGGGAGGTCGTGGCAGGCCAGCTCATCGTGAGCCCCCAGCTTCAGCGAAACTGAGCAGGCTTTGGATGGTGGCACGCCATTCGTCCATCTGCTCGGCCGCTGGCGAAAACCTCACCAACAGCTGAGCTCGTGCCATGGCCTCCGAGGTTGTACTTGGCATGGACGCCGATGAAGTCGATCGTACCGTCGTGCGGCTCCAGACGGTGCCAGCGGCGGTAGTACTGCGCCCCCGCTGTCGCTGCGGGGCGACCACCTAGGTGTGGTGTGGCGAAGGCGCTCGAGGGCCAGTGGCTCCGTCGGGCGCAGCGTCTTGGTCGGTCTGTCTCGGGGGAGGTGCACGCGCAACGACCGCACCTGTGATGGGGGCGGTCAGAGGGCAGCGGTTTGCCCCGGCCCGAGCGCCGTTGCTATGGCTGTGCTCGTTGGCCAGAGAGAGGGGCGCAGATGGAGTAACCCCCTCGCCTGTACCCTGGGGAGCGTGGCCGTCGGCGTGCTGCTCTCCTCCGGCCCCTCCTGCTCCTACGTAGCTGTGGGGGAAGTGGTGATGGTGCTACCTGCTCCGACCACATCCCCAGCAGTGTCCGCGTCCCCGCGCACCTCCGCACCCCCTGCAGCGTGAGAGGCCGCGGGTGGCAGAGCCTTCGAGGTGGACGGGTGAGTAGGAGGGCCGAGTTTCTTCTTGGGTGCTATGGTCGATGGCATCGTCGAGGACGAAGATGGTGATGAAATCGACGCGCCGCGCATTCCTTCAGATTCGCACAAGCGAGCCCCCTACCTGGCGTGCAAAAGATGTCGCGGGAAACTGTGGCCACCTATGGGACAAAGAGGCCCCTTGCTGGTTCGGCAAGGGGAGTGACGCGTTGCACAAAGAGCAGACGAGCGTGGGGCAGCGTGGCAGGGATCACACAAGCAATTTACCCAGGTTCGGGCCGCCGTGAGAGTAAAACCTTACTCCTCCTTTGGTGGATTGATGGTGGAAAACGTGGTGGTGGAGCATAGTACACTTGCCCACCAGGGCTTGCCTTGGGGTAGCGGCGACCACGCGCGTATGGGGGTGTTAGTTATCCAACCTTCTAACCTGTTCTACGGTTTCCATGGGCCTCCTTTTATAGATCAAGGTGTCACCACAATGCAAAGTAGTCATTATGCATGGATATGATAGCAAACAGTGTTATCATACCTAACTCTGGGGGCTGACAGGGCGCATTAAATGCACCGCTTAGTGTCACATCACTGGTTGCCCGGCAAGGCCTGCCGGGCTATCTTGCCAGCTCTGTGCCTGCTTGCTTGAGACGTCGTAGGACGGGTGTCATCTGTGGGTTTTCCCTATAGGGAGAGGCAGTCATGTGGTGAATGACTGCCACTCAGTAACTTTGTGGCTTGACACCGCACTGATTGATGACGTGGGTCATGGTTGGGTGGTTGGTGAGGTGGTTTTGCTTCCGTGAGCCACGGTAGGCCCTGCCGGGGCGATTTGATCGCCTGCTTCTGGCGGGTGGCTTCGCCCCTTGCCCGGCTTGCCTGCCCGGCAAGGGAGGCCTCTCTCTTGGCGATATTCTGCTTCTCTGGTTCAATCTTGGTCTCTCTAATCTACATGTTGGCCCTTCGAATCCCTTGGCTCCTTGAACTCTGACTTGGGCTATAGCTTCTATCTTGTTCTCGTGCCTGTGCACATTCTGGGCAACAGACCCAGGGTTTGTTGCACCGACATATAATGATAGTGATATGTGAGTGATGTTGATGAGTAATTATGCTTTAGTAAGAATATTGATGTTAAGGTTTGTGATTCCCTATGCAAGCACGAAAGTCAATAGTTATGCAATGAAATTACATCCTACTTGTGGTGCATTATTCAGTGTTAGTTATGCTTAATGCTCACTTATGAGATTTTTCGTTTCTTGGTTGGATGCTTCTCAATGTTTTGCTAGCCTTCACTTGTACTAAGTGGGATTACTACTTGTGCATCCAAAATCCTTAAACCCGGTTTTTGCCATATGAGTCCACTATAGCGACCTATATGCGGTATTTCCGTGCCGTTCTAAGAAAATTTGTATGTGCCATCTCTAATCTTCAAAATAAATTTCCTTTTTGTGTGCTCGTACAGCTCATGAAACAGTAGGCGGTGGCTGATATTTTTCCATGCTAGATGTGTTATTCTCAAGATGAGTGTTTATTCACTTGTCATTGCACGAGAGTACGGCGAAGGTATTAGGGATGCCCAGTCCCGAAATGAAACATGAATTTACTTTATGTTGTCAAATAATAAACTCCTTGGAAAGTGTTGGTATGGAGGGTACCCGTGGATTCGGTTAGCCGTGGAATGTGAAATTATGGTGGAAAAAGGGATAAACTTTATTTTCTGTTTGGGAACCGCCTATGATATATCTAGCATGGAAAGTATTGGGAACTAGTCGATCATTTTCGTTGATAGGAAAGGCATGCCACCCAAAATGTTTTATCTCTATCTTTTTCCGCTTTGAGCTCTGGCACCTCTACAAATCCCTATTTTCCTCGGCAAAGGGCCTTTCTATTTACTTTATCCATTTTTTTATTTGAGTCTCCACCTTCTCTTATAAAGCACCAACTAAGGGGCACTATGATCATACTTGAGCATTGCGTGTAGCTAATATGCGAGTGTGCTTCATGAATGGATCAATGATTGAGCATAATGGGCTAGGGATAACTTGCTTTAGTGTTGATATTTTTAAAGACATGGTTGCTTGCTGATATGCTTGAGTATTATGATCTTCATGTCAAAACTAGACTATTGCTTTGAACCATATAAAAGTCCAAATGTCCATGCTACAATAGAAAAGAACATGTGATGAACATGATAGGCAGCATTCCACATCAAAAATTATTTTTTTATCATTTACCTACTCGAGGACGAGCAGGAATTAAGCTTGGGATGTTGATATGTCTCCTTGGCGAAGGGCCTTTTTATTGTTCCATGTTGTTATATTATCATTCTTGGATGTTTTACAATCATTTTGTAGCAACTTTATATCATTTTTTGGGTCTAACCTATTGACATAGTGCCCAGTGCCAGTTGTTGTTTTCTGCTTGTTTTTCACTTCGCAGAAAATCAATACCAAACAGAGTCAAAACGCAGTGAAACTTTTTTTAGATTTTTTCTGGACCAGAAGACACACGATGTGCCATGGAAGTACTAGAGGGGGGCTCCGAGGGGAGCACAACCCACCTGGGCGTGCCTGGGGGCCCAGGCGTGCCCTGGAGGGTTATGCCCACCTCGGTCACCTCCTGCACCGCCTCTTTTCTCTATAAATACCCCGAAAATCCAAAAACACTAGGGGAGTCGACGAAACACAATTTTCCAGTTGCCGCAAGTTCCAGAAACACCAGATCCAATCTAGACACCACCACGGAGGGGTTTATCATCCTCATTGGCGCCTCTCCGATGATTCGTGTGTAGTTCATTGTAGACCTTCGGGTCCGTAGTTAGTAGCTACCTAGCTTCAGCTTTCTCTTTTGATTCTCAATACATTGGTTTCTTGGAGATATATTTGATGTAACTCTTTTTGCGGTGTGTTTATTGGGATCCGATGAACTTTGAATTTATGATCAGATTTATTTTATCCATGGAAGTTATTTGAGATTTGATCTCTTATATGCATGATTGCTTATAGCCTCATATTTCTTCTTCGAATATCTAGTTTAGTTAGGCGAACTAGATCAATTTTTCTTGCCATGAGAAGAGGTGCTTTGTGATGGGTGGGGTTCGATCTTACGGTGCTCAATCCCAGTGACAGAAGGCGACATGACACGTATGTATCGTTGCTATTAAGGATAACAAGATGGGTTCTATTCCTACATGAATATATATTGTCTACATCATGTCATCGTTCTTATTGAATTACTCCATTTTTCCATAAACTTAATACACTAGATGCATGCTGGATAGCGGTCGATGTGTGGAGTAATAGTAGTAGATGCAGGCAGGAGTCGATCTACTAATCTTGGACGTGATGCCTATATAATGATCATTGCCTGGGTATCGTCATAATTATTTCAAGTTCTATCAATTGCCCAAAAGTAATTTGTATACCCACCGTATGCTATTTTTCTCGACAGAACCACTAGTGAAATCTACGACCCCCGGGTCTATTCTTTATCATATTTGCTTCGAGATCTATTTTTATTCACTTCTATTTTAAGATCTATTATTCCAAAAACCCAAAAATACCTTGCTGCAATGTTTTGTTATTTATTTTATTTTGCGCTTCCGCGAGATCTATTTATCCAATCTACTACGAACCAATCTATCTTTTACCCGGGAGGGATTGACAACCCCTCTTATGCGTCGGGTTGCAAGTATTTATTCTTTGTGTGCAGGTACCATTTACATAGTGTTGCAAGGTTCTCCTACTGGTTCGATAACCTTGGTCTCATCACTAAGGGAAATACCTACCATAGCTGTGTTGCATCATCCCTTCCTCTTTGGGGAAATACCGACGTAGTTCAAGACACATCAAACATGTTATGAGTAAACATGTTTGTGATGACAATTAGAGATTATATTTGCTCAAGCCATGCTTAAGTAGCTAGGAGTGGATAATGGTTTATGTTGAATGTCAACATGCATTAAAATTGATTGGTCATCTGGTCACTCCATGGCTGATTTGGTTATTAATGCTAGCAGGAGGTTTAGGAAGCCCTTCTTCACTGAAGTGGTGTTTATTGCTTGCTGGAATATCTGGATCCTCGGGAATGCTAAGGTCTTCAAGCATGAGAGAGCTGGATTCAATAAATGGAGAAATGGATTTATCCATGATATTAGCTTAATGCAATATAGAGTGAAAGCTGCCTATAAGGATGATCTTCTCAGATGGATCTCATTTCTGCCACCTTGAGGCCAATTTTCTGTAATTTTATTTTGTTTCTTCTCCTTTTCCCCTTAGTTTAGTGTGATTACCTCCTGTAATCCCCCTTTTTTACTTGTACTTTCTTTCTCTTTATCAATAAAGTTTTGATATGCTGTGGGGGTTTCCCCCACAGTTCCCAGTCAAAAAAAACATGCATTAAAATGGTTATGATATAGTATGTTATTATCGTATCCTCCTCTGAATGTTTCAACTGGCTTGACTTGGCACATGTTCACACATGTCGTTGATTCAAGACCAACATAGCCTCCATGATATTTATGTTCATGGAGTTTACATCATACACATGCTAGTACTCAATGTTAATTATTCACAATGCATGATTATGACCATTGTGACGCCCCTGATTCAATCGTACACTAATCATACACGCAAACGTGTACGATCAAGATCAGGGACTCACGGGAAGATATCACAACACAAATCTAAAAAAAATAAGTCATACAAGCATCATAATACAAGCAAGGGGCCTCGAGGGCTTGAATACAATTGCTCGATCATAGACGAGTCAGCGGAAGCAACAATATCTGAGTACAGACATAAGTTAAACAAGTTTGCCTTAAGAAGGCTAGCACAAACTGGGATACAGATCGAAAGAGGCGCAGGCCTCCTGCCTGGGATCCTCCTAAACTACTCCTGGTCGTCATCAGCGGCCTGCACGTAGTAGTAGGCACCTCCAGTGTAGTAGGAGTCGTAGTCGACGGTGTCGTCTGGCTTCTGGGTTCCAGCATCTGGTTGCGACAACCAGGTAGAATGGAAAGGGGGAAAAAGGGAGAAAAGCAACCGTGAGTACTCATCCAAAGTACTCGCAAGCAAGGATCTACACTACATATGCATGGGTATCTGTGTAAAGGGCAATATCGGTGGACTGGACTGCAGAATGCCAGAATAAGAGAGGGATAGCTAGTCATGTCGAAGACTATGCTTCTGGTAGCCTCCATCTTGCAGCATGTAGAAGAGAGTAGATGGTAAGTTCACCAAGTACCATCGCATAGCGTAATCCTACCCGGCGATCCCCTCCTCGTCGCCCTGTTAGAGAGCGATCACCAGGTTATATCTAGCACTTGGAAGGGTGTGTTTTATTAAGTATGCAGTTCTAGTTGTCATAAGGTCAAGGTACAACTCCAAGTCGTCCTGTTACTGAAGATCGCGACTATTCGAATAGATAAACTTCCCTGCAGGGGTGCACCACATAACCCAACACGCTCGATCCCATTTGGCCGGACACACTTTCCTGGGTCATGCCCGACCTCGGAAGATCAACACGTCGCAGCCCCACCTAGGCACAACAAAGAGGTCAGCACGCCGGTTCTAAGTCCTATGGCGCATGGGTCTGGGCCCATCGCCCATTTGCACACCTGCACGTTGCGAACGCGGCCAGAAGCAGACCTAGCCCCCTTAATACAAGCGCGAGCTTACGGTCCAATGCGGCGCGCGTCGCTCAGTCGCTGACGTCACGAAGGCTTCGGCTGATACCACGACGTCGAGTGCCCATAACTTTCCCACGTAGTTGGTTAGTGCGTATAGACCAAATGGCCAGACTCAGATCAAATACCAAGAACTCGTTAAGCGTGTTATTTTGAAGTAACCGCGGACGCCGACCAGGGCCAGGCCCACCTCTCACCTAGGTAGTCTCAACCTTCCCTGTCGCTCCGCCACAAAGTAATAGTCGGGGGCCGTCGGGAACCCAGGCCCACCTCTACCGGGATGGAGCCACCAGCCCCTTCAGCCCCCATCTCCGATAAGTATCATAAGTAATTTAACAGTATAAAGTATATAGCATATGCCCGTGATCACCTCTCGAAGTGATCACGGCCCAGTAGTATAGCATGGCAGACGGACAAGAGTGTAGGGCCACTGATGGAACACTAGCATCCTATACTAAGCAGGAGGATAGCAGGTAAGGATAACAATAGTAGTAGCAAGGACAGGCTATGCAGCAGAATAGGATTAACGGAAAGCAGTAACATGCTACACTTCTCTAATGCTAGCAGTAGAGAGTAGAATAGGTGATATCTGGTGATCAAGGGGGGGCTTGCCTGGTTGCTCTGGCAAGAGAAGGATTCGTCGTCGATGTAGTCGATCACAAGGGTACCAGCAGCGGTCTCGGTGTCTACCGAAAAGAAGTAACGGAGAGGGAACACAATAAATAACAGAGCAATCAAAGCATCACAAAGCATAACATGGCAATACGCGGTGCTAGGGGTGACCTAACGCAGTACTAGGCGATACTGGTGAAGAGGGGAAACATCCGGGAAAGTATCCCCGGTGTTTCGCGTTTTCAGACAGACGGTCCGGAGGGGGAAAGTTGCAGGTTTGCTATGCTAGGGACGCGTGGCGGACGAACGGTCTGCATATTCGGATTCGTCTCGTCGTTCTGAGCAACTTTCATGTACAAAGTATTTTCATCCAAGTTACGGATTATTTTATATTATTTTATAAAGATTTAATCATTTTCTAGATTTCCTGGATTTAATTTAATTCGAAATTAAATAGCTAAATGCTAGGTGCACCCAGCTCTGCGTACACAGAAGTGTACGAGAGGCTGACAGGTGGGCCAGGGGGTCCCTGTTGACCAGTCAACGTTTGACTGGCCAACAGGGGGTGGGGCCCCCCTGTCATTGGCTGTTACATTAACTAACTAGTTAATTTAGTCTAACTAGGTTATTAGGGTAATAGATTTTAATTAGTTTAATTGAACCTAATTAATTAAGATAATTAATTTAATTAACTAATTAATGAATGAATATTTTATTTACTTATTATCATTTTTTATTCTTTTTTATTTTTGTTCTGGGGTGTGGGGCCCCAAGGTCAGCTACTCTGGGGGCCAGCGGGCGCTAACAGGCCTCGGGCGCAGCCCGATCTGGCGCAACGGGCGCCCGTCCGCGGCCTCAGGCACGGCCAGCGGAGGGGGGGGGAAGCGAGGCATGGCCCGGGCATGACCAGCGGCCACAGCCGGGGCTCCGACGCGGCGGAGGCAGCCCCAGGAGAAGGGACGTGGCCAAGTGCAGAGGAGGGGGGCGCGCTTGCGGGGGAGCAGGGAAGGCGACGGAGCCAAGGGTGCCCGCGACGGGGCAAGCGGCAAGTGGTCTGCGTGAAGGCGAGGGACAACAGAGCGGCGGAAGTGGCCACGGTGGGCACGCGCGGGGCGGGGCGTGTGCGAGGCGAGGCCACGGTTCAGTGAGGCGAGAGGGGAGAGGAGGTCGGGCCTCACCGCGCGCGTAGGGAAGTGGCAGTGGGGCGCGAGGAGGAGGACGGGGACGAGGCGACGATGGAGAGAACGACGGGGAGGCGGTCGGGGAGGTCCGGCGAGGTGTGGGGCTCCGGGCGGCGGCGTCGCGGGCGACGACGACGGCGAGGTGGTCCTCCTGGTGGCACGGTGGCGTCAAGCACGCTCCCGATTGGATCGTGGGGAGAGGGAGAGTGGGGGCGCGTGTGAGCGGGATCGGGCGCGGGGTCTCATGCTCCTCTCTGCTCTCTTCCTGGCGGCATGACGAGGGACGATGGGATCGAACGGGTGGAGTGGGGATCGAGAGGTGAGGGGCTAGGGTTAGATAGGGAGGCGGCTGGGCTGGGCCTAGTAGGTCGGCCGGTGGCCTAAGGCCCAGGGGGGATGGGGGGTTTCCCTTTTCACTCTCTCCCTCTCTTTATTATCTCTGTTTCATATTTCTCTGTTGTTTTTCATTTAGTTTTGCTAGCAAACGATTTTTGTTTAACACGAAATCCTACTCATAATTTCTAGTCAACACCACAAGGTGGCACAAAAAGTTTGAGGTCAAATGGAGCCGTTCAAATATTTGTTTAGTATTCAAAAGCATTTAAGTAATTGTTTTACTGTTGTTTTCTCTACTATTGTGTATTTAAATATTTTATTTAATTATGAGTTCTTCGCCATAACTGCTTATGATTTATTTGACACCTCTTGAACATTTTTGTTTTAACATTTGAAAACCTTTGTTGTTTGCCTTTAAATCTAAATTTGAATTCACATCATTTGAACTAACATGAGATTAGCAACAGTGATCGTGGTGACGTGGCATCATTAACAGAGGTTCACTGTAGTTTAATTATCCGGGCGTCACAATTCTCCTCCACTACAAGAAATCTCGTCCCGAGATTTAAGAGGGGAAATGAGGGGGAAGAGATTTGGTTACGAAATTCTAATGGATCTTCTTGGCCTTGGTTGCTCTTCTCGAAGAGATCGATCCATTACATTGACGTCTTCATTTCTCTGCTTCAGGTCATCATGGTGAAGTCATCCTTTCCTTCGGGAACTCCAACGTACTTATGAATAGGTAAGGGGGAGCTCAACTACGACAGAATGCTTTTGAGGGAAACAATCTGGGGTTAACCTATGAATGAGCATAAGATTATCTCTCGAGTTGAACATATAAAATACATCAAGAGTAAGGTACGGAGGTATAATAATAAGTTTCAAATGGATAGACAATCGTTCGATGTCTGAAACAAAGTGTGAAAGGGTCCAGAACAACGAGAATAAGTATTGCGTCTGATACAAGAATAGATCACTAGGAAGGTGGCTCGTGAATTGCATACGAAGCCAAGCGCGAGGATTAACCATGGAAACAGGGTGTACAGGAGAGTCAGGTTTTGATCTTGTGGAACTGTTGGTTATTGGCCCACCATGTGGGTTAAAAGTAGGAAGGGCGGTGACATCTTGCACGATCATGTAAGCAAGGCATGTCAGAGGATAGTCTGTCGATTATGTCGGCAACAACGTCGGACCAAGGGCGAGGGACGAAGAGAACCATTTTCCTGCTCATTGAACAAGGCGGACCATTAGGCAATGTTCTCGTCCATCGGTGGCTACCGAAATGTCATCAACAGTAGAAACAGGGTCTCACTGGTAGAATTGTACACCGAGGTGTTTACATAAGCAGGAGAATATTATTGCTTAGATCACATAGATAACAAGAAAGGTTAAACCAAATAATGGAAAGGAAAATATGATTATCAGATATTTCAGGGGTATATCCTTCCCAATGATAAGCAGAGCATGATATCCATGACAGGATATAATGTAGAAAACCCTTTAGGAAAGGGGAGAGAAATTTCATGACATTACCCATACAACGTTGTTTGGATAATTTGATTAAGAAAGTTTAGCATTCTGCTTCAAGTGTTCTTAGTGATGATAGGAGTACCACATACATGCTTCGAAATAGCATTGACATGGTCTTCAAGCACAGGTCAGACTTCGGATACATGAAGGATCCATCAGGATAATCTTATTAAACAAGGCATTCAATTTCCTGATGGAAAATGGTTAACCTTGTTAAAAAGGAAACTATAACACTAGGTCCTCCGGTCAGGCGTGCTAGGCACGACATCACCTTACAGGGTCTCATAAAGACCATTGTTATAACTCCTGGAATTATGTTCCAACCATCATATCTGACCGAGATTCAGATCTGATTGGTGTCAGGATAACTCAGACTCAGGATGCCTGAGAAGAAAGGTGCAACACAAATTGTGGAGATGACATTGTAAGATTCTCGGGAATTGAACTATGGAAGCGAGTTCCGAAACAAGAGTTCATCATTAAATCAAGGAGAGGTGAGGAGGTGGCTGATTGACTCAGCGACAATTCATTGAGATTTTCAAAAGATGGATTTCCACACTTATGTGAACAAGGAGATAACATTTGTCAGATCAAATGATATAATGAGGTATGCTCGAGGAAAACATACACAAGTAAACATTGGTTGAAAGGTGCACCCAAAAGATGGGCTTAGGTAGCATGATCAACGTTAGAATGGTGGTTCAACAACCAATAGTCTAAGAACGAACTATCGACCATCAACTTCAAAGCAATAGGGTTGCTAGAAGTGCAGAATGCAAGCAGCACCGGTCACTTGTTCGTATCCCAGTTAGAATCAACACGGGGACCAAGATATGAATGGAGATGGCGAGAAGTATTACTATATCAAGAATTCTTAAGAGGTGGTGAAATTCTCACAACATTGATGACATAAGAGATGGTAATGCTCCAAAGTAAAGAAGAACAAATGCTAGATAGCAAGGAACTCAAGGTATAACACAAAACACGAACAAGTTTGTGTTGGAAAGAAGGCAAGGAAGTAGTCGATGACAACACAAATCATCGAGGGGCAAGGATGGTAATTCTCATCATGAATTTGATTGATATTCTGGAAGGAGTCAAATGTCGATGATGATCACGACAAATTTTGTCGAGAGATTCATGAGGATGCAATCGATCAGCAATGACATCAAGTCAAAGGGATGATGAAGCAAGAAGTTATTGGAACCACAGGTATGACACAAACTCGAATCAAGCTTGTTGTTCAAGGTGAAATGGTATGACGAGGAAGATCAGCGTAAGCTTAGCTCATCATCTAAAGTTGTGCTCCGGGGTTAAGGACCAGGTAGCACAATTAAAATCGGCACAATAATGATATAGCCGAGCAGGCTAGGACTTACATGATCGAGTTCAAATTCGTAAGTAATGAAGGTTACCAAGAGTTGTTTAGTCGCGGTGCGAGCTCGATTCAGTTATCGGTGTCTTTGAGTGTTTAATAACTCAGAGCCCATGAAAAAATGGAATCAGTGAGAATGTATTACTTGATGAAGAACTCATAAGAGGTTACGCAGTTCCATGATAATCTCAAGATACCAGGGGGGTAATACTCGACGACAGATCAAAGTAGAGGTTG
Organism: Triticum aestivum; assembly: GCF_018294505.1. Lineage (NCBI taxonomy): Eukaryota > Viridiplantae > Streptophyta > Magnoliopsida > Poales > Poaceae > Triticum > Triticum aestivum. The sequence goes on from NC_057799.1 coordinate 246,560,064, forward strand.
GACTGGGGTATTGCTCTGCAGAAGAAAAGTGCGTAAACTTGCGCGAGAAATGGTATTTAAAGGAGAACATGGTCGGAACCACGATTGCAAAAGACCAGATCCCAGATATAAGATGAACTTATACCAAAGGAATAATTAATTTAAGAGAAGCTTTAATGATAAGATCTACATCGTGTCCATGGGCATGAACACAAAGTTCAAGGTCGACTCCCACTTCTCCAACGCATGACCTTTCATTCACTTCTCGCTTTCGATGAAGTTGTAGTGTTGAAATTTTATTTGGCAAAATACCAGAAGAGTATGACTCGTGAAAACTTTCGAGTTCACACATATTAAGGAAGGCATAGGTTCAACCCATCGGGGTATCATAGAAACATATACCACAAGCTTCAAGAGTAACTAACACAAGCTCGAAAATAGAGCATGGTTGACAAAAGGAGAGGATACAATTTACCAAAGGCATTATGTATCGGAGTAAGAACTCACAAGGTGATTAATTATGAAGGACATTGTCGGATAATAATCCAACAGTGGATATGGCGATCCACAATGGAGCTGATGTGAGTATCAATACCCAATCAGAGGAAGAAAGAATGCAAATGCATCGGTTTATAGAACATCTGAATAATTCAACGTTTAAATAACAAAGGAATTATGATTTTCAAATCAAGGGATCAGGAGCAAAACACTCTGATCAAGGATGGGTAAGTTGAGTAGGCTTAGGGGTACAATCGACGGTAATTTGATTGGTTGAGATCCAGCTCATGTTTAATATGTCGTCTGAGCTCGAAAGATGAATTCTAGGATTTGACTGAGGAATGCGAGCATTCGCAAACATATCGAATCAACGGACTCAAAATGATAAACACAAAGGATGCCAACAATATTACTAGACTTAATGGGATTAACCATGTAAGCAAGCAAGAATTTCAAGAGCAATAGGCTGCTAAGGATTTTGAAAGATCGGGTGGTAATTCGAAGACTTTATTGAAACACATGATCAAGTGGGGATGAACGGATACTTGATAAGCGCGAGGAATTGTCCGTAGGGGTATTTTTGCGGCAAGGAACTGCAAGGCAGTAGGCACAAAGTATTCTCTGAACAATAGAGAGAATTTCGTGGTATCTTGTAATAACAAGATCAACGGGGGATGATTGTATGAGTGGCAAGTGTATGTGGTTATACATAGGACTTTATCGATGGAAGGGAGTTGCAAAAGCGATGGTACAAAGTCTCGAGAGAACATCGGAGAGTATCTTCAGAATCTTCTGGTGCAATCGGCGATCATCTGTAATAAGGGGCTCTCCGGGTGGATGTGATCATGAGATCCTAATGTTAGAGTTAGCAAAATCTTTAACCCGAATAGAAGAGAGATTAGAGTCCCAGAGTAAAGATCGAGGAGTAAAAGATCCTATTACCACCCAATGGCGACATGGGCCCGTAAGGCACACAGCCATGTAAGTAAAAGTTTTGTAATGTCTAGACTTGACTTCGGCCAAGTCGGCTCTGATACCAACTTGTGACGCCCCCGATTCAATCGTACAGTAATCATACACGCAAACGTGTACGATCAAGATCAGGGACTCACGGGAAGATATCACAACACAACTCTAGAAATAAAGTAAGTCATACAAGCATCATAATACAAGCCAGGGGCCTCGAGAGCTCGAATACAATTGCTCGATCATAGACGAGTCAGCGGAAGCAACAATATCTGAGTACAGACATAAGTTAAACAAGTTTGCTTTAAGAAGGCTAGCACAAACTGGGATACAGATCGAAAGAGGCGCAGGCCTCCTGCCTGGGATCCTCCTAAACTACTCCTGGTCGTCGTCAGCGGCCTGCACGTAGTATTAGGCACCTCCGGTGTTGTAGGGGTCGTCAACGACGGTGGTGTCTGGCTTCTGGGCTCCAGGATCTGGTTGCGACAACCAGGTAGAATGGAAAGGGGGAAAAGAAGGAGAGAAGCAACCTGTGAGTACTCATCCAAAGTACTCGCAAGCAAGGATCTACACTACATATGCATGGGTATCTGTGTAAAGGGCAATATCGGTGGACTGAACTGCAGAATGCCAGAATAAGAGGGGGATAGCTAGTCCTGTCGAAGACTACGCTTCTGGTAGCCTCCATCTTGCAGCATGTAGAAGAGAGTAGATGGTAAGTTCACCAAGTAGCATCGCATAGCGTAATCCTACCCGGCGATCCCCTCCTCGTCGCCCTGTTAGAGAGCGATCACCGGGTTATATCTGGCACTTGGAAGGGTGTGTTTTATTAAGTATCCAATTCTAGTTGTCATAAGGTCAAGGTACAACTTCAGGTTGTCCTGTTACCGAGGGACACGGCTATTCGAATAGATAAACTTCCCTGCAGGGGTGCACCACATAACCCAACACGCTCGATCCCATTTGGCCGGACACACTTTCCTGGGTCATGCCCGGCCTCGGAAGATCAACATGTCGCAGCCCCACCTAGGTACAACAGAGAGGTCAGCACGCCGGTCTAAATCCTATGGCACAGGGGTCTGGGCCCATCGCCCATTGCACACCTGCATGTTGCGAATGTGGCCGGAAGCAGACCTAGCCCCCTTAATACAAGCGCGAGCTTACGGTCCAATGCGGCGCGCACCGCTTAGTCGCTGACGTCACGAAGGCTTCGGCTGATACCACGACGTCGAGTGCCCATAACTTTCCCACGTAGTTGGTTAGTGCGTATAGACCAAATGGCGAGACTTAGATCAAATACCAAGAACTCGTTAAGCGTGTTATTTTGAGGTAACCGCGGACGCTGACCAGGGCCAGGCCCTCCTCTCACCTAGGTAGTCTCAACCTGCCCTATCGCTCCGCCACAAATTAATAGTCGGGGGTCGTTGGGAAACCAGGCCCACCTCTACCGGGATGGAGCCACCTGCCCCTTCAGCCCCCATCTCCAAACAGTGTCATAAGTAATGTAACAGTATAAAGTATATAGCATATGCCCGTGATCACCTCCCGAAGTGATCACGGCCCGGTAGTATAGCATGGCAGATGGACAAGAGTGTAGGGCCACTAATGGAACATTAGTATCCTATACTAAGCAGTAGGATAGCAGGTAAGGATAACAACAGTAGTAGCAAGGACAGGCTATGCAGCGGAATAGGATTAACGGAAAGCAGTAACATGCTACACTTCTCTAATGCAAGCAGTAGAGAGTAGAATAGGCGATATCTGGTGATCTAGGGGGGGCTTGCCTGGTTGCTCTGGCAAGAGAAGGGTTCGTCGTCGATGTAGTCGATCACAACGGTACCAGCAGCGGTCTCGGAGTCTACCGAAAAGAAGTAACGGAGGGGGAACACAATAAATAACAGACAAATCAAAGCATCACAATGCATAACATGGCAATACGTGGTGCTAGGGGTGACCTAACGCAGTACTAGGCGATACTGGCGAAGAGGGGAAACATCCGGGAAAGTATCCCCGGTGTTTCGCATTTTCAGACAGACGGTCCGGAGGGGGAAAGTTGCAGGTTTGCTATGCTAGGGATGCGTGGCGGACGAACGGTCTGCATATTCAGATTCGTCTCGTCATTCTGAGCAACTTTCATGTACAAAGTATTTTCATCCGAGTTACGGATTATTTTATAAAGATTTAATCATTTTCTAGATTTCCTGGATTTAATTTAATTCGAAATTAAATAGCTAAATGCTAGGTGCACCCAGCTCTGCGTACACAGAAGTGTACCAGAGGCTGACAGTTGGGCCAGGGGGTCCCTGTTGACCAGTCAACGTTTGACGGGTCAACAGGGGGTGGGCCCCCCTGTCATTGGCTGTTACGTTAACTAACTAGTTAATTTAGTCTAACTAGGTTATTAGGGTAATAGATTTTAATTAGTTTAATTGAACCTAATTAATTAAGTTAATTAATTTAATTAACTAATTAATAAATATTTTATTTACTTATTATCATTTTTTAATTCTTTTTTTATTTTTGTTCTGGGGCGTGGGGCACCAAGATCAGCGACTCAGGGGGCCAGCGGGCGCTCACAGGCGTCAGGTGCAGCCCGATCTGGCACAACGGGCGCCTGTCCGCGGCCTCAGGCGCGGCCAGCAGAGGGGGGGAAGCGAGGCGTGGCCCGGGCATGACCAGCGGCCACAGCCGTGGCTCCGGTGCGGCGGAGGCAGCCCCAGGAGGAGGGTCGCGACCAAGTGCAGAGGAAGGGGTGCGTGCTTGCGGGGGAGCAGGGAAGGCGACGGAGCCGAGGGCGCCGGCGACGGGGTGAGCGGCGAGTGGTTTGCGTGAAGGCGAGGGACAGTAGAGCGGCGGAGGCGGCCACGGTGGGCACGCGCGGGGCGGGGCGTGTGCGAGGCGAGGCCATGGTTCATCGAGGCGAGAGGGGAGAGGAGGTCGGGCCTCACCGCGCGCGTAGGGAAGTGGCAGTGGGGCGCGAGGAGGAGGACGGGGACGAGGCGACGACGGAGAGGACGACGGGGAGGCGGTCTGGGAGGTCCGGCGAGGTGTGGGGCTCCGGGCGGTGGCGTCGCGGGCGACGACGACGGCGAGGTGGTCCTCCTGGTGGCGCGATGCGGTGTCAAGCCCGCTCCCGATTGGATCGGGGGGAGAGGGAGAGTGGGGGCGCGTGTGAGCGGGATCGGGCGCGAGGTCTCATGCTCCTCTCTGCTCTCTTCCTGGCGGTGTGAGGAGGGACGATGGGATCGAATGGGTTGAGTGGGGATCGAGAGGTGAGGGGCTAGGGTTAGATAGGGAGGCGGCTGGGCTGGGCCTAGTAGGCCGGCCGGTGGCCTAAGGCCCAGGGGGATGGGGGGTTTTCCCTTTTCACTCTCTCCCTCTCTTTATTATCTTTGTTTTGTATTTCTCCGCTGTTTTTCATTTAGTTTTGCTAGCAAACGATTTTTGTTTAACACGAAATCCTATTCGTAATTTCTAGTCAACACCACAAGGTGGCACAAAAAGTTTGAGGTCAAATGGAGCCGTTCAAATATTTGTTTAGTATTTAAAAGCATTTAAGTAATTGTTTTACCGTTGTTTTATCTACTATTGTGTATTTAAATATTTTCTTTAATTATGAGTTCTTCGCCATAACTGCTTATGATTTATTTGACACCTCCCAAACATTTTTGTTTTAACATTTGAAAACCTTTGTTGTTTGCCTTTAAATCTAAATTTGAATTCGAATAGTTTGAACTAACATGAGATTAGCAACAGTAATCGTGGTGACGTGGCATCATTAAGAGAGGTTCACTGTAGTTTAATTATCCGGGCGTCACAACCGTTGTCACTCTCTAGTTCATCGCTTCTCAATCTGTTTGCTAGCCTACGCCTGTACTAAGCGGGAATACTGCTTGTGCATCCAAATCTCTAAACCAAAGTTGTTCTAGATGAATCTAGTATATTTACCTATATGCGGTATTACTCTATCGTTGCATGTGCCACCTCTAATTATTCAAAGAAGCGACAGGGGCATCACTATCTTCCATGCTAAGCGGGTTATTATCACGATGGGAGTTTATTCATCTACCATTGCACGAGAGAGGCTAGTAATTGGGATGCCCAGTCGTATTATCGAAATGTAAAAAATGAAACAAACTCCCGTGGAAAGTTGTTGGTATGGAGGGCACCCATGAATTTGGCTAGCCATGGTTTGTGCTTGTTGGCTGAGGGGGGGGGAGGTAAACCTTACCTTTCCACTTGGGAACCGCCAACGTTTAGCATGGAAGATATTGAAAATCCTCAGTCGTGACATTGACAGGAAAAAGGCATGCCTCTCAAAATTGAATTTATCGCTGATTTAAGCTTCGAGCTCTGGCACTCATTGCTTGTAATCTGCGTTGGTAATTCCTCGAAGAGGAGAGGATGATGCAGCACAACAGAGGTAAGTATTTCCCTCAGTTATGAAACCGAGGTTATCAATCTAGGAGGAGAAACAAGTGATAACCCACAAGTATAGGGGATCAATAGTTTTCGAGGGTGGAGTATTCAACCCAAATTTATAGATTCGACACAAGGGGACCAAAGAATATTTGTAAGTATTAGCAGTTGAGTTTTCAATTCAACCACACCTGGAGATTAAATATCTGCAGCAAAGTGATTAGTAGCATAGTAATATGATAGTTTGATAGTAGTAGTAACAATAGCAGTGGTAACGGTAACAGTAGCAATTGTTTTGTAACCGTTGCAACAGTAGGAATAGCAATAGTAACTTAGCAAGAACAATATGTGGACAACTCGTAGGCATTGGATCAATGATTGTTGGATAATATTCATCATATAACAGTCATAACCTAGGGCGACACAAAACTAGCTCCAGTTCATAAATATAATGTAGGCATGTATTCCGTAAATAGTCATACGTGCTTATGGAAAATAACTTGCATGCCATCTTTTGTCCTACCCTCCCATGGCAGCGGGGTCCATAAGGAAACTAAGGGATATTAAGGCCTCCTTTTAATAGAGAACCGGAATAAAGCATTAACGCATAGTGAATAAATGAACCCCTCAAACTACGGTCATCACCGAAAAGTATCCCAATTGTTGTCACCTTGGGTTTACAGATCATAACACGTAAAAGGTGGATATGACTTGCAACATCGGATCACGAACATAGATATAATGGTGATAACATAAACAGTTCAGATCTGACATCATGGCACTCAGGCCCTAGTGACAAGCATTAAGCATAGCAAAGTCATAGCAACATCAATCTCAGAAGATAGTGGATACTAGGTAACAAGCCCTAACAAAACTAACTCGATTACATGATGAATCTCATCCAACTCCTCACCGACCAGTGCGCCTATGAAGGAATTACTCACTCCCGGTGGTGAGCATCATGAAAATGGTGATGGAGGATGGTTGGTGATGACGAAGACCAAATATCCCCCTCTCTAGAGCCCCGAACGGGCTCTAGATCTGGCATCCCGATGAAGAATAGGAGGTGGCGGCGGCTTCGTATCATAAAACACGATGAAACTTCCTCTCTTATTTTTTTCTAGAAAAATAGAATTTTATAGCGTGGGAATTAGGGTCAGCGGAGCCTCGTGGGCCCCAGTACCCACCAGGGCACGCCAGAGGGGGATGGCGTGCCCTGGTGCCTAGTGGGCAGTTGGGGGCCCCCTCCAGTGGGTCTTGGTTCCAGTAATTTTTATTTATTCCAAAATAATTCTTCAAAAAGTTTTGTCCAATTCCGAGAACTTTTATTTCTACACAAAAACAACACCATGGTAGTTCTGCTGAAAACAACGTTAGTCCGGGTTAGTTTCATTCAAATCATGCAATTAGAGTCCAAAACAAGAGTAAAAGTGTTAGGAAAAGTAGATACGATGGAGACGTATCAAATCCCCCAAGCTTAACAAATAGCTTATCTTCAAGCAATTCAGTTGGCAAACTGAAAGTGATAAAGAAAAACTTTTACGAACTATTTCGTTCTTGTGTACATATATATGCTTGAATAGCACCCGAGTTTTCAGCAAAGATCATGACTCACCATGACAACAATAAATCTTAGAAATTATACTAACTCATATCAATGGCATATTCAACTAGCGAGCAATAGTAAGATATCTCAAATGCCAACACTTTGTCAAAACAATCATGTATAATATGACAATAGTGGTATCTCGCTAGCCCTTTCTGAGACCGCAAAACAGAAATGCGAGAACCCCCAAAGGTCAAGCAACGACTAAACATTGTAATTCATGGTAAGAGATACAGTCATGATGCATTCAACATTAACTATAACAATGCATGAGGATGACAATAGTGCTCTCAAGTCTGGTGCTTGTTTGAGAAGGTGGTGACTCAACATAAAAGTAAAGAACATAGATGTAAATAGATAGGACATTCACAGAGTGAAGCATCGATTTGTAGAGGTGCCAGAGCTCAAAGCTTAAATCTGAGATAAATATAATTTTGGGAGGTATACCCTTCCTGTCAACATTACGACCAAGAGTTTTCAATCTCTTCCATGCTAAGCAAACTAGTAGCGGTTCCCAAGTGATAAAACTAAAGTTTACTCCCGCTCCACCAACGAACACAAGCCATGGCTAACCGAATCCACAGGTGCCTTCCATACCAACAACAACCCTGGGGGAGTTTTGTTTAATTATTTGCAATTTTTATTTTGGAACTGGGCATCCCTATTACCAGCCCCTCTTGTGCAAGGACGGGTGAATAAACACTCATCATGAGAATACCCACTTAGCATGGAAGATACTGACCACCCCATGTCGCTCCATGAGTGGTCCAGGCACACAAAACAGATGTTCATTTGAATTTTTAGAGGTGACACATGCAAATTTACTTGGAACGGCAGGGCAACACCGCATATAGGTAGATATAGTGGACTCGGCTAGAATAACTTTGGTTTAAGGATTTTGATGCACAAGCAGTATTCCCGCTTAGTGCAGGCGAAGGCTAGCAATTAGGTTGAGAAGCGACCAGCTAGAGACCAAAAACGGTGATGAACATGCATTATGAATAATCAACATTGAATACTAGCATGAGTAGGATATAAACACCATGAACATAAATATCGTGGAGGCTATGTTGGTTTTGATTCAACTACATGCGTGAACATGTGCCAAGTCAAGCCACTCAAAACATTCAGAGCAGGATACCATATCATCCTACTACATCACAATCATTTTAATGCACGTTGACACCCAAGATAAATCATTATCCACTCCTAGCTACTTAAGCATGGCATGATCAACTATAATCTCTAATTGTGATTGTAAACATGTTTGATCATAATATGCTGAATCATGGATACCGGGTTAAACATATTTACAAAAACAAAAACAAGTTGATTTCATACCCGCTTTTCCCTGCATGGTCACTCATCAGATATCGTCATTATTGCCTTTCACTTGCACTACCGAATGATATGAAAATAATAATAGTGCAAGAGTGCCATAGACTAAGCTAGAATCTGCAACATTTTATTCAAAGGAGAAGACAAAATAATATACGCTCATTATTAGATCAACAATAATGCATATGAGAGCCACTCAACATTTTCATCGTGGTCTTCCCCTTGGTATGGCTTAACAAAAAGAAAAGAACTTCAGAGAAACACATTGAAATATTTTTGGAGTTTTCAGTTTTTCCTGAAAAGGAAAAAAATTAAAGAAGGAAAAACAAGAACGAGAAAAACTATTTACACGGGAAAGCTCCCAACAAACAAAAGAATAAATAGGAAGTCTTTTTGGGTTTTGTTTTAATACTACAAATAAATTGAACTAGAAAGAAAAACCAAAAATAAGCAAGCAATATTTTTGGATTTTCTCAAAGTTTTTCAAACACACAAGAAGAAAGCGAGAAAATATATATGGGTAATACAATGAAAAAGTGTGGACGACGACAACTGAATGAAATGTGTGAACATGAATATAATGTTGGTGGAAATACGTACTCCCCCAAGCTTAGGCTTTTGGCCTAGCTTTGTAATCACCATCTTCGGCCTAGATAATAGTCAGGGTGATAACTCATGGAGGCTCTTGGTGCAGCCTCCTTAGCCCATTGAGTAGCCTCAACTGCCGCACTGTACGCGCGGGGGTCACTCTCAAGAATGTAATATCTTCCTTTACTGTGATAATCAAAGAGAGTAGGTGACGACAAAATAACATGCATAATTGGATTTTTATTGAACATCAAGTTGTAATTATAGTGAGTGGTTTTGCCCTTAATGAACTTATGGCGCTTCATGGCCTCAAAGCCTAAGTACTAAGTAGGTAGAATGGGATCATTAGGCCAAGGTGACACACCCAGCTGCTTAGCTAAACGGGAGGCATAAATCTCACCATAAAAGTGACCACTGTCAGCGTTGCGTTGCAACCTCCATGCAACGATCGCTCCAAGAATATAACGTTTAATTCGTGTCAAAGTAGTGTGCATGAGTCTCAAGTCAGGGGCACATAGTGTGTTGCTATCCTGTTTGCCCATGATGCATTTGCCATTAAAGAGTGCAAAGTAATGAATTGATGGAAAATGTATACTTTTTATTCTACCCTGTGTCACTTCTCTATCCTCACCGTAACAGAGACTAGTGAAGAATGTCTCATACTAAGATTTTGGTGGTTCTTCCAGCGAACCCCAATATGGAATTTTACAGGCAACACAGGACGCTTCTAGAGGCATGGTGAAAGCATTATTATCACTACAAAAAATACACTTCCGTGATGATACGTGTTTGTCACAGTAGGTCACATTTTCTGTCATGCATGTACATCCATGACAATTTTATGACGGAATCAAGATAGTCATACCTGTGTTGTCAGAGAAGTGTTCCATGACATTACCAAAATTATAATCACGGAATTGTCCACTTCCATGACGATAAATGGCGCATCATGGAAGTGCTTTCGTCAAGGGTAATCGACACGTGGCATCCACCATAATGGGTCGCCATTAAGCTATGGGGTCCGGTTTTGGATCCGATAACCCGTTAATAGCCCGGACCAATGGGGATTTTCCACGTGTAAAATTCTCACTGGCCAGAGGAACCACGTGTCGGCTCACCGTTGGGACAGATGTCGTCCACTCATTGGACCGGAGGCGCCTATGATACGTCGACACGTGGCACGGCCCAATAGAGGCCCATTCCGGTGAAAAGGCTGGCCCGTTTTACTTGGTCAAAAGGTAGCGGGCCGGCCCACGAAAAGCCTGTTAACGGCTTAGTCGTGTATAGCCCATTTACGCCCCGCTAACTCACGGCCCATTACGGCCTATCCGACTTAGGCCTAGTAGTGTCATCTGGGCGGTCCAATACGACTCCAGACCATCGTAACTTCCAGCCCATGTATGGCCCATGACGTCTTTTGGCCCATATGAGGCCTTTTGTAACTCTTGGCCCATTAATGGCTCATGGGGAAACTAACCCGTAATGAACAGTGTATCGCTTTATACCCCTTAACTGCCCATTATTCCATTGGGCCGTTTCCAGCTTGTGTTATCTTTCGGTCTTCTCAGGGCCCATTTATTCTTGGGCTCATTTCCAGCATTCGGTTACTTACGGCCCGTTACTGGCCTTTTCAGCTTCTGGGCCAAATTCAGCCCGTGGTTACAGTCGGCCTGTTAATCCATTGGGCCGTTTTCATAGCGTCATCAAATACGGCCGATTAACGACGGCCCGTTATGGTTGGCCAATGAACGGAGAATTCCAACTCTAGCCCGTATATGGCCCATAATGCGGTCCTTTATTGGCCCATGTTTGGTCAATCGATCATATAGCCCATAGAAGGCCCATTGATGCTATGGCTCATAGAAGGCCCATTTTTTATATGGCCCGTTGAAGGCCCATTGTTTCTATGGCCCGTAGGAGGCCCATGGTCACTACAGTAAATATGTAGCCCATGGTAATTGTGGCCAAGTTTTAAAAAATAGGTTATTGCGGCCACTAGCAAACCGCGGAAATAGAACTGCACTGACTACAAGCAAACAAATAAACAAGACAACAAGGAAATAAATAAGCAAGCAACTTACACTAGGCTATCACGACTATTACGCATATTACATCCACTGGGCGTCAAAGTTCGCCCCTAGTGCAAATATAGGGAACAAAGTAGCATATCACATACACTGGTTGTCAAAGTTGGCGACCAGTGCAAATAAACGCCGAAGCAAAACAAGTCCAGAACTGAAAACACTTCAGAAGAGCTCAAGAGACAATATCCTGGGTACCCATAATGTTGGCAAGATGCTTAGCAAGCTTATTAACTTTCTCTTGTTTGGTGCTTAAATCCTCCAGCGTTTGTTGTTGCACCAGAAAGTATGCATCTGAAGTCTGCAGGGACTTCCTCAGTCATTCGGCTTCGTGTCGCAACACATTTGATCGATGTCTTTCAACTTGAAGTTAAGACTCAAGAAGACGATTTGATTCAGGCAGCGAGTTCGAAGAGCTTGTTCTAGCAGTAGTGGCCAGTAACTCGAACACTACATCAAGACATGACTTTTGGGTTGTCTCACTGTCGTTAAGATAGTTTTTATCATCTTTCTTGGAGACCAATAGGGATGTCTCACTATCTTGAACCTTATCTGCATTACTTCCTTTACCATTGCATAATGGGGTACTCTTCTCCAATATTTTGTCCGCATTATAAAAGAGAAACAAGCAGACACATCACAGGTTTACCATGTTGTATATGAAACTCATTTTGGTAAATCAGTTTGGTAGTAAAGTGGACAGGATAACAGCATGAAACAAACATATATCTATGTACCATGGTCACTGTATGGTCTATATCATTCTAGTTTTTCTTGCCAAATCAAGATAGAGACACAGTTCAAATAATATATCTTTAAGACAAAGAAGAATATACAGAATATAAGTGTGGGAAACTACAGAGCAATAACAACACTTGTAATGTGCATGACATGAGAACGTAATTGTTTATTCAATTGAAACTAAAATCAACATAGAGCAAGTTACAACAGCAAACCAGTTAAAGAAACAGGTTTAAAACATACCTGTTGCGCCATTGGAGTTTCAATTCCATCCTTCAATTTTGAAAATAGTTGGTATGAGTAAATATAGTGATGCAAGTGCAAAGGAGTGTGAACCATAGCTACAGAACCTGACCTGAGAACAATTCTTCTTCTGCTTTAAGCGTTGAGTTGGGGTTCGGAGTGGTGGTCCTCGTGCTTTGAGCACTACAGTTCCATACTAACTACTCATGTTTGGGTGCTCTGTGGTGGAGACAGTGTTGTGTCAACTAGAACTGGGTTACTATCTACTGGGGTTGGGGTTAGATGGGGTACAATCTGCGGGAGTCTGGGTTATGTGTGGTGGGGCAGGTTCTTGGGGAAGTACAACCGTGGTTCTATCTGCATCGACTGGGAGCACTATCTTTTCTGAAGACCGTGTTGTTACTACCTTAGATACTGCCATCACCCTCTCCAATTCAAATGGCTGATAAACAAGAAAAGTAATTGAATGTACAGACATTGTATGATAGATAGGTGCAATGGATATTGGGGAAGAAAAGAGGGCATGAAATAATTCACATTTATGTTGTCTAACCAAACATGATAGCATGACACAATTTCACATATATGATGGCTAACTAAACAGGATAGCATGACACAGTTTGACATATATGATGGCTAACCAAAAAGGATGGAAAGACATAGTTCAAAATATGATGACTATGTAAACAGGATGACATGATATAACTATATAATGTGTTTATTAAATAGGTTCGCATGCCGTAATTTACATACATGCCGCCTATGGAAACATGATAGCATGATATAATTCACGGATAGAACGACAAAATTCAAAATATGATGACTGTAAACACTAAACAGGATGAGATGATATAACTATATGATGACTTTATTAAATGGGTTGACATGCCATAATTCAAATAGATGTTGTCTATGTAAACATGGTGGCATGATATAATTCAAATATATGATTGATATACTAAGCAAGTAACCAGATGGCAATCGCATGTATGATGTAAAAACTAAGCAATGCAAGACAACATATGCATGACATGAGTAATATAACCCTGCCAAGTTAGGGCATAGACCTCAGGGGGGGGAATAGGACTGGTCATCTGTCTCTGAATCCTCCTTTGAGGAGCTATCTGTAACCAGCAAGATGTCTGCTTCAGCAGGTAGCATTGTTGATACATCTCCAATGGAACTATAATTTTTTATTGTTCCATGCTATTATATTATCTGTTTTGGATGTTTAATGGGCTTTATTATGCTCTTTTATATTATTTTTGGGACTAACCTATTAACCGAAGGCCCAATGCAAATTGTTGTTTTTTCCAATTTAAGTGTTTCGCAGAAAAGCAAAATCAAACGGAATCCAAACAGAATGAAACGTTCGCGAGGATCTTTTTTGGAACAAACGCAATCCAGGAGACTTGGAGTGGAAGTCAAGGAAGCAAGGAGGTGGCCACGACGCAAGAGGGCGCGCCCAGGGGTGGTAGGCGCGCCCCCACCCTCGTGGGCCCCTCGTAGCTCCACCGACCTACTTCTTTCGCCTATATATACTCTTATACCCTGAAAACATCTAGGGGAGCCATGAAACCACTTTTCCACCGCCGCAACCTTCTGTACCCATGAGATCCCATCTTGGGGCCTTTTCCGGCAACCTGCCGGAGGGGGATTCGATCACGGAGGGCTTCTACATCAACACCATAGCCTCTCCGATGATGTGTGAGTAGTTTACCACAGACCTTTGGGTCCATAGTTATTAGCTAGATGGCTTCTTCTCTCTCTTTAGATCTCAATACAAAGTTCTCCTCGATGATCTTGGATATCTATTCGATGTAATACTCTTTTGCGGTGTGTTTGCTGAGATCCGATGAATTGTGGGTTTATGAACTTGATTATCTATGAATATTATTTGGTTCTTCTCTCAATTCTTATATGCATGATTTGATATCTTTGCAAGTCTCTTCGAATTATCGGTTAAGTTTGTCCTACTAGATTGATCTTTCTTGCAATGGGAGAAGTGCTTAGCTTTGGGTTCAATCTTGTGGTGCTCGATCCCAGTGACAGAAAGGGAAACGACACGTATTGTATTGTTGCCATCGAGGATAAAAAGATGCGGTTTATATCATATTGCCTGAGTTTATCCCTCTACATCATGTCATCTTGCCTACTGCGATACTCTATTCTTATGAACTTAATACTCTAGATGCATGCTGGATAGTGGTCGATGTGTGGAGTAATAGTAGTAGATGCAGAATCATTTCGGTCTACTTGACACGGACGTGATGCCTGTATTCATCATCATTGCCTTAAATATCATCATAACTATGTGCTTTTCTATCAATTGGTCGGCAGTAATTTGTTCACCCACCGTAATACATGCTATCGTGAGAGAAGCCACTAGTGAATTCTATGGCCCCCGGGTCTACTTTACATCATATAAGTTTCCAATCTACAATTCTAGTTTACTATTTATTTTGCAATCTTTATTTTCCAATCTATAAAACAAAAATACCAAAAATATTTACCTTATTGTCTTTATCAGATCTCACTTTATCGCGTTGGTTGCAAGGTTCTTGATTGTTTGTGCAGGTACTAGGTGACTCGCGTTTAGTCTCCTACTAGATTGATACCTTGGTTCTCAAAAACTGAGGGAAATACTTACGCTACTTTGCTGCGTCACCCTTTCCTCTTCAAGGGAAAAACCAACGCATGCTCAAGAGGTAGCAAGAAGGATTTCTGGCGCCGTTGCCAGGGAGATCTACGCACAAGTCAAGACATACCAAGTACCCATCACAAACTCTTATCCCTCACATTACATTATTTTCCATTTGCCTCTCGTTTTCCTCTCCCCCACTTCACCTTTGCCGTTTTATTCGCCCTTTTCCGTTCGTCTCTTTTTGCTTGCCTCTTGTGTTTTTGGGTGTTAGTGTGCCCGTTTTGCTTTGATGGCTCCACCAAAAAGCGTTGATCCTCACCTTAGATGGTTGGAAGAAATTGAAAACAATGTTAGAAGCTTTATGTCTTTCCAATTTGAGCATAATAATTTCTTCAGAAATGAGCATAAAGAACAAAAAAGTTTTATGGAGTACATGAATAAAGAGCTCGATGATATGTCTAAGGAATTTTATGGTTTGAAATCTCAGTTTGCTCATCTTGAAAACTTAATAGCCCAAATTTTGGATAGGCAAGCCACCTTAGATAATAAGATGGCCGCTAAACCGGAAGATCTAGATAATAACAATGATGAAGATCTAAAAGTGATTGATGTGTCTCCTATTAAATCTTTGTTTTCCAATATGAATCTTGATAAAGATGGGACTGGAGATGAGTCAACTTTAGTTAAAAGGCGTCCCAATGATTCTTAGATCTTGATGCAAAAATTGGCAAAAGCGGGATTGAAGAGGTCAAAACTTTACATAGCAATGAACCCACTATTTTGGATTTCAAGGAATTTAATTATGATAATTGTTCTTTGATAGATTGTATTTACTTGTTGCAATCCTGTAACATCCCAAATTTTCAATTTGGAATGTTATACATTAGATCATCATGCATAACATATTTTATTGCAGTTTGTTTTGCGATCCTAGAAATTCTAGGCAACTCGAGGACCCACGGAGAGAGTTGGGGATTTCGTTATTTTCATATTTTGGGTTTTCTCAAATTTTGAAAATGGGATCATTTGTTTTAATTATTTTTCTCTCCGAAAATATTTCATATCAAAATACATGAGAGGGGATAAAATGACTTCTCCACAAAAAATGAAATATTGTAGGAAAATATGAAAAACAAATATTTTATTTTATTTGCATTTTATTTGATTATTATTTGAATTAGGAAAAATACGTGTTTTTCAAAATTGCATTTAGGCCCCAAATAAATGTTCACCTTGTCCACCTTGATTTTAGAAGTCGGGGAAAATTTATTTCGGGATTTTTGGAGTCCGTTTAGTATTTCTTTTATTTGTTTTTCTGCACGAAATTATTAAAAAAACGTGAACCGACCTGGGGCCGTATTCGGCCAGGACTCCGCCCGGCCAGGCCTTTATTAGGCGCGCCCCCGAGGCCCCATCAGCCCGAGTCGCCCCCGCCGCCGAAAACCCTAACCCTAGCCCGATCCGCCGCCGCCCTACGCCGTCGCCCGAGCCGCCGCCGCCCGCCGCCGACCCCGCCGCCTCGCCGGAGCCGCCCGTCGCCCCGCCGAGGTTGACCACCGCCCCGCCGCCGGCGGTTTTCCTCGAGAAAACCGTTTGGTTTTCCGTCCAGTTTTTCGTTCGGTTTTTTTTAAACCCTAGATCTGTTTTTTCGGTTTAGTTTATTTAGCGAACACTCGTTCGTTCGTTCGTTTTAACGAACGGTTTTTGTTTTTTTTTTGCAGATAGCGAACATTCGTTCGTTAGCCTGTTCGTCCGTTTTCTTTTTCTCGGATTTTCCGCGATTATTTCTGATCGCGATTTCCGATCTGTTTTTCGTTCTAGTATAACTTTTCGCTCGTTTATCGGAATCAGGCGATTCACGCGCCTAGAGTTTCGTCTTGAAACCATATTTCCGTTTAACTAACTCAAACAAGTTTTTGCTACTGTAAAATTTGACTTAGGTCCAGATTAGTAAACGAAGATTGTTTCTTTCGCCGTTTGACTTTCGTTGCTTCGTTTGATTTGATTCTTTTTGCAAACCGGAGTTCTTAAGTTGAACTTTCTGGTTAGATCTTTTATTTGAGTTTTACTTATGCATTAGATGAGTTCTTATTGTATGCTTGTTTGTTTGCGATAGAGTACCCAGAGTGCGCAGCGTGCTACTTCGAATCTCTAGGTTTCACGGATCATCAGCAAGGCAAGTAACACTTTGATCACACCTCTTTTCATACCCAGTTTTATTGCATTAGATCAATCCTCAAACAATTGCATGATTAGGATCTAATTAAATTGTGGGTATCAGGAAGTAGATGGGGTAGTACCTATTACCTGTTTTATTATCAACCTTTGGGAGTTACTTCTACGTTTGCTTATTGCTATGCTATGCTAGTAGACGTGGATTGGGTGAGTGTATCCATGACAGATGTGAGATTGTTAATTAATGGTTTACTTAAGGTGGCAACTTAAACACACATCTGGGTGGATTGAGGCACCTGGGTATTCCAGTGATTGCCTGTTTTTTTATGGACCGCCACCCAGGCTCAAAGGGATCATGAGATTATTCATGCTAGAAACTTCCGTGTGCAGCCACATGCTATTATGGGATCTAGCATAGTTGATTAAGTCGTGTGAACTCTTACAGTGGTAGACTAGCAGATGTAGGGGAAAGTAGGTGTAACTGTCTACCCATCGTAAGGTGCTAACGCTTCTGAAAGACTGTGTCTCGATCATCCGTTTCTCAAACACCATGTAGTGCGAGAAATCCAACGGAGGAGATCGAGTTTTGTGGGGAAAAGTGCACAAACCTCTGCATAGTGTACAATCTAATCATGGTTAGCCATGTCCCCGGTTATGGACATCTTGAGTATCTAGTTCTTGGATTATCATGTGAATCTCATCATCTTATACTTAACTAATTTTGTTGGGTTGTCAATGATTACTTTTAATTGGGATTGAGATGGGGTTTACCTTCTCAATATTTTTCAACCAACTTTGTAGTTAAATAAAAATATATTCCTTTGTAGTAGGGAAAAATTGGCTTTTCACAAAACTATAACCATAGAGCTTTCCACCAGCCAAAGATGCATGTAGTGATAGCATTATTCTGTTCATTACTCTCTATGTGTTACTTTGCTAGCATATTCCATGTGCTGACCTGTTTTCGGGCTGCAACGTATCATGTTGCAGACTTTTCAGACGACGAGTAAGGATCCTTAGGTCGTGGTCTTATACTCAGTGATGCCGTTGGAGTTGATGGACTCACTTTATCTTCCAAGCCTTCCGCTGTTATCGTAATTAGATGGCCTTAAGCCATATTTATTGTATTAAGTTCTCTCTTGAGACTATTCGATGTAATAAGTGTGTGATTGCTACTCTGTTATAAATCCTTCGAGTACTGTGCGTGTCAGCATTATCGATCTAGGGATGACACTGATGCACAGAGACTAGACTGCTTGAGGTCTAGTCGCTACAAATCTGTGTTAAATTCTCCTCATGCTTATGATCAAAATAAAGCTTTTACTAAACATACCGTTGATGCTTTAATGCAATCCTATGAAGAAAAGCTTGAATTCCAAGTTTCTATCCCTAGAAAACTTTATGATGAGTGGGAACCTACTATTAAAATTAAGATTAAAAATCATGAATGCTCTGCTTTATGTGATTTGGGTGCTAGTGTTTCCACGATTCCAAATACTTTGTGTGATGTGCTAGGTTTCCGTGAATTTGATGATTGTTCTTTAAATTTGCATCTCGTGGATTCCACCATTAAGAAACCTATGGGAAGGATTAATGATGTTCTTATTGTTGCAAATAGGAATTATGTGCCCGTAGATTTCATTGTTCTTGATATAGATTGCAACCCTACATGTCCTATTATTCTTGGTAGACCTTTCCTTAGAACGATTGGTGCAATTATTGATACGAAAGAAGGAAATATTAGATTCCAATTTCCATTAAGGAAAGGCATGGAACACTTTCCTAGGAATAAAACAAAATTTCCTTATGAATCTATTATGAGAGCCACTTATGGATTGCATACCAAAGATGACAATACCTAGATCTATTCTTGTTTTTATGCCTAGCTAGGGGCGTTAAACGATAGCGCTTGTGGGGAGGCAACCCAATTTTATTTTTGTTCCTTTCCTTTTGTTTCTGTTTAATAATAAATATTTCATATAGCCTCTGTTTATATGTAGTTTTATGTTTTAATTAGTGTTTGTGCCAAGTAGAACCGTTGGGAAGACTTGGGTGAAGTCTTTGTGATCTTGCTGTAAAAAACAGAAACTTTAGCGCTCACGAGATTAGATGCCATTTTTTACTGGAGAGTGCTTTTAGGTTGATTATTTTTGCAGATGATTAATAGACAAATTCCTCACGTCCACCAATTTATTTCAGAATTGTTGGATTTCCAGAAGTTTACGTTTGATACAGATTACTACAGACAGTTCTGTTTTTGACAGATTCTGTTTTTCGTGTGTTGTTTGCTTATTTTGATGAATCTATGGCTAGTATCAGGGGGGGGTATGAACCATAGAGAAGTAGGAATACAGTAGGTTTAACACCAATATAAATAAATAATGAGTTCATTACAGTACCTTAAAGTGGTGATTTGTTTTCTTATACTAACAGAGCTCATGAGATTTTCTGTTTGAGTTTTGTGTTGTGAAGTTTTCAAGTTTTTGGGTAAAGATGTGATGGATTTTGGAACAAGGAGTGGCAAGATCCTAAGCTTGGGGATTCCCAAGGCACCCCAAGGTAAAATTAAAGGACAACCAAAAGCCTAAGCTTGGGGATGCCCCGGAAGGCATCCCCTCATTCGTCTTCGTCTATCGGTAAATTTACTCAAGGCTATATTTTTATTCACCACATGATATGTGTTTTGCTTGGAGCGTCTTGTATGATTTGAGTCTTTGCTTTTTAGTTTACCACATTCATCCTTGCTGTACACACCTTTTGGGAGAGACACAAATGAATCGGAATTTATTAGAATACTTTATGTGCTTCACTTATATCTTTTGAGCTAGATAAATCTTGCTCTAGTTCTTCACTTATACCTTTTTAGAGCACGGTGGTGGTTTTATTTTATAGAAATTATTGATCTCTCATGCTTCACTTATATTATTTTGAGAGTCTTTTAGAACAGCATGGTAATTTGCTTTGGCTATAAAATTAGTCCTAATATGATAGGCATCCAAGATGGGTATAATAAAAACTTTCATATAGAGTGCATTAAATACTATGATAAGTTTGATACTTGATAGTTGTTTTGAGATATAAAGGTGGTAATGTTAGAGTCATGCTAGCTGGGTAATTGTGGAATTGATAAATACTTGTGTTGAGGATTTCAAGTCCTGTAGCATGCACGTATGGTAAACGTTGTGTGACAAATTTGAAGCATCGGGTGTTCTTTGATTGCTTTCATTAGGAGTGGTGCTCGAGGACGAGCGATGGTCTTTTCCTACCAAACTATCCCTCTAGGAGCATGCGCGTAGTGCTTAGTTTTGATGACTTGTAGATTTTTTTCCCAATAAGTATGTGAGTTCTTTATGACTAATGTTAAGTCCATGGATTATACGCACTCTCACCCTTCCATCGTTGCTAGCCTCTTCGGTACCGTGCATTGCCCTTTCTCACCTCAAGAATTGGTGCAAACTTCGCCGGTGCATCCAAACCCCGTGATATGATACAATCTATCACACATAAGCCTCCTTATATCTTCCTCAAAACAACCACCATACCTACCTATTATGGCATTTCCAGAGCCATTCCGAGATATATTGCCATGCAACTTACCACGGTTACGTTTATAATGACACGCTCCATCATTGTCATATTGCTTTGCATAATCATGTAGTTGAAATTGTATTTGTGGAAAAGCCACCTTCATAATTCTTTCATACATGTCGCTCTTGATTCATTGCATATCCCGGTACACCGTCAGAGGCATTCACATAGATTCATATTTTGTTCTAAGTATCGTGTTGTAATTCTGGAGTTGTAAGTAAATAGAAGTGTGATGATTTTCATTATTAGAGCATTGTCCCATGTGAGGAAAGGATGATGGAGACTATGATTCCGCCACAAGTCGGGATGAGACTCCGGACGAAAAATAAAATAAAAATAAAAAAAGAGGCCAAAGAAGCCCAAATAAAAAAAAGAGGCCAAAGAAGCCCAAAAAAAGAAAAAAAAATGAGAGAAAAAGAGAGAAGGGGCAATGTTACTATCCTTTTTCCACACTTGTGCTTCAAAATAGCACCATGATCTTCATGATAGAGAGTATCTTATTTTGTCACTTTCATATACTAGTGGGAATTATTCATTATAGAACTTGGCTTGTATATTCCAATGATGGGCTTCCTCAAAATGCCCTAGGTCTTCGTGAGCAAGCAAGTTGGATGCACACCCACTTAGTTTCTTTTGATGAGCTTTCATACATTTATAGCTCTAGTGCATCCGTTGCATGGCAATCCCTACTCCTCACATTGACATCAATTGATTGGAATCTCCATAGCCCGTTGATTAGCCGTGTCAATGTGAGACTTTCTCATTTTTTGTCTTCTCACATAACCTCCATCATCATATGCTATTCCAACCATAGTGATATGTCCATGGCTTGCGCTCATATATTGCGTAAAAGTTGAAAGAGTTTGAAAAGGCTAAGTATGAAACAATTGCTTGGCTTGTCATCGGGGTTGTGCATGATGGGAGCATTTTGTGTGACGAAAATGAAGCATGGACAAACTATATGATTTTGTAGGGATAAGCTTTCTTTGGCTATGTTATTTTGATAAGACATAATTGCTTGGTTAGCATGCTTGAAGTATTACTATTTTTATGTCAATATTAAAACTTTTTCTAGAATCTTTTGGATCTAAACATTCGTACCAAAATAAAAAGAATTACATTGAAAATTATGTTAGGTAGCATTCCACATCAAAAATTCTGTTTTTATCATTTACCTACTCGAGAGACGAGTAGGAATTAAGCTTGGGGATGCTTGATACGTCTCCAACGTATCTATAATTTTTTTTTGTTCCATGCTATTATATTATCTATTTTGGATGTTTAATGGGCTTTATTATGCTCTTTTATGTTATTTTTGGGACTAACCTATTAACCGAAGGCCCGTTGCAAATTGCTGTTTTTTGCCTATTTCAGTGTTTCGCAGAAAAGGAATATCAAACGGAACGAAACCTTCGCGAGGATCTTTTTTGGAACAAACGCAATCCAGGAGACTTGGAGTGGAAGTCAAGGAAGCAACGAGGCGGCCACGAGGCAGGAGGGCGCGCCCAGGGGGGATAGGCGCGCCCCCACCCTCGTGGGCCCCTCGTAGCTCCACCGACCTACTTCTTCGCTTATATATACTCTTATACCATGAAAACATCCAGGGGAGCCACGAAACCACTTTTCCATCGCCGCAACCTTCTGTGCCCGTGAGATCCCATCTTGGGGCCTTTTCCGGCAACCTGCCGGAGGGGGATTCGATCATGGAGGGCTTCTACATCAACACCATAGCCTCTCCAATGATGTGTGAGTAATTTACCACAGACCTTCAGGTCCATAGTTATTAGCTAGATGGCTTCTTATCTCTCTTTGGATCTCAATACAAAGTTCTCCTCGATGATCTTGGAGATCTATTCGATGTAGTACTCTTTTGCGGTGTGTTTGCCGAGATCCGATGAATTGTGGGTTTATGAACTTGATTATCTATGAATATTATTTGGTTCTTCTCTGAATTCTTATATGCATGATTTGATATCTTTGCAAGTCTCTTCGAATTATCGGTTTAGTTTGGCCTACTAGATTGATCTTTCTTGCAATGGGAGAAGTGCTTATCTTTGGGTTCAATCTTGCGGTACTCGATCCCAGTAACAAAAAGGGAAACGACACGTATTGTATTGTTGCCATCGAGGATAAAAAGATGGGGTTTATATCATATTTCTTGAGTTTATCCCTCTACATCATGTCATCTTGCCAAATACGTTACTCTGTTCTTATGAAATTAATACTCTAGATGCATGCTGGATAGCGGTCGATGTGTGGAGTAATAGTAGTAGATGCAGAATCGTTTCAGTCTACTTGACACAGACGTGATGCCTATATTCATGATCATTGCCTTAGATATCATCATAACTATGTGCTTTTCTATCAATTGCTCGGCAGTAATTTGTTCACCCACCGTAATACATGCTATCATGAGAGAAGCCACTAGTGAAACCTATGGTCCCCGGGTCTACTTTACATCATATAAGTTTCCAATCTACAATTCTAGTTTACTATTTATTTTGCAATCTTTATTTTCCAATCTATATAACAAACATACCAAAAATATTTTATCTTATTATCTTTATCAGATCTCACTTTTGCAAGTGGCCGTGAAGGGATTGACAACCCCTTTATCGCATTGATTGCAAGGTTCTTGATTGTTTGTGCAGGTACTAGGTGACTCGCGTGTAGTCTCCTACTACATTGATACCTTGGTTCTCAAAACTGAGGGAAATACTTATGCTACTTTGTTGCATCAACATTTCCTCTTCAAGGGAAAACCAATGCATGCTCAAGAGGTAGCAATTGTCTGCTCTGAATACCTTGTTTTCACTCCAGATGCTTCCATCACCGTTTCAAATGGCTGATTGATACGTCCATTTTGCATCATGTTTTCCTACTATTATTTATGATGTTTTATGCATAATAATGCTTTTTGGAGTAATTCTAATGCCTTTTCTCTTATAATTTACAAGGCACACACAAAGAGGGAGAATTCCGGCAGATGGAAATCTGGACCCAGAAAAGCTACGTCAGGCAACCTATTCTGCACAACTCCAAACAAGCTAAAATTTCACAGAGATTTTGTATGGAATATTTGAAGAATATTGGAGCAAATAACTACCAGAGGGGGCCCACCAGGTGGGCACAACCCACCTGGGCGCGCCAAGGAGCCCAGGCGCGCCCTGGTGGGTTATGCTCACCTAGGCCCGCCTCCGGTGCCCATATTTTGGTATATAGGTCATTTTGACCTAGAAAAAAAATAAGGAGCTGACTTCCGGGGTGGAGCGCCGCCGTCTCGAGGCGGAACTTGGGCAGGAGCACTTTTGCCCTCCGGCGAAGCAATTCTGTCGGGGGAACTTCCCTCCCGGAGGGTGAAATCATCGTCATCATCATCACCAACAACTCTCCTATCTTGGGGAGGGCAATCTCCATCAACATCTTCAACAGCACCATCTCATCTCAAACCCTAGTTCATCTCTTGTGTTCAATCTTGTTACTGGAACTATAGATTGGTGCTTGTGGGTGACTAGTAGTGTTGATTACATCTTGTAGTTGATTGCTATATGGTTTAGTTGGTGGAACATTATATGTTCAGATCCAATATGCTATTTAATACCCCTCTGATCTTGAGCATGATTATCAGTTGTGAGTAGTTACTTTTGTTCTTGAGGTCACGGGAGAAATCATGTTGCAAGCAATCATGTGAACGTGATATGTGTTCGATATTTTGATAGTATGTATGTTGTGATTCCCTTAGTGGTGTCATGTGAACGTCAACTACATGATACTTTACCATATTTGGGCCTAAGGGAATGCATTGTGGAGTACTAATTAGATGATGGGTTGCGAGAGTGACAGAAGCTTAAACCCCAGTGTATGCGCTATTCCATAAGGGACCGATTGGATCCAAAAGTTTAATGCTATGGTTAGAATTTATACTTAATACTTTTCTCGTAGTTGCGGATGCTTGCGAGAGGGTTAATCATATGTAGGAGGTTTGTTCAAGTAAGAACAGCACCTAAGCATCGGTCCACCCACATATCAAATTATCAAAGTAGCGAACACAAATCGATTCAACATGGTGAAAGTAACTAGATGAAATTCCTGTGTACCCACAAGAACGCTTTGCTTATCATAAGAGACTGTTTTGGCCTGTCCTTTGCCTCAAAAGGATTGGGCTACCTTGCTACACTTTTTTTACTACTATCATTACTTGCTCGTTACAAATTATCTTGCTATCAAACTACTCTGTTACTTACAATTTCAGCACTTGCAGACATTACCTTGCTGAAAACCACTTGTCATTTCGTTCTGCTCCTCGTTGGGTTTGACACTCTTACTTATCAAAAAGAGCTAAAATTGACCCCCTATACTTGTGGGTCATCAAGGCTATTTTCTGGCGCTGTTGCCAGGGAGTGAAACGCCTTTGTTAAGTGGAATTTGGTAAGGAAACATTTATATAGTGTGCTGAAATTTATTGTCACTTGTTACTATGGAAAACAATCCTTTGAGGGGTTTGTTCGGGGTATCTTCCTCGACCGGAACCACAATTAACTACCCCTCAACCTACTGCACCTAATGAAAATATTGAATATGAAATTCCTTCGGGTATGATAGAACAACTGCTAGCTAATCCTTATGTAGGAGATGGAACCGAACATCCTGATATGCACTTGATATATGTGGAACAAATTTGTGGATTGTTTAAGCTTGCAGGTTTACACGGAGATGAATTTATGAAAAATGTTTCCCCTTTATCTTTGAAGGGAAAAGCATTGGCATGGTATAGGCTATGCGATGATATTGGATCTTGGAATTGGAATCGATTGAAATTGGAGTTTCACCAAAAATATATCCTATGCATCTAGTTCATCGTGGTCGGAATTATATATATAATTTCTAGCCTCGTGAAGTAGAAAGTATCACTCCAGCTTGGGGGAGGCTTAAGTCAATGTGATAATCATACACCAACCATGAGCTCTCAAAAGAAATTATTATCCAAAACTTTTATGCTCGGCTTTCTCGTGATAATCAGTCCATGCTTGATACTTCTTGTACTGATTGTTTTATGAAGAAGACTACTGAATTCCGGTGAGATCTTTTAGAAAGAATTAAACGCAACTCTGAAGATTGGGAACTCGACGAAGGTAAAGGGTCAGGTATTAAGCTTAAGTATGATTGTGTTAAATCTTTTATGAATACCAAAGCATTTCAAAAGTTTAGCACTAATATGGACTTGACTCTAAGCTAGTAGCCTCCTTTTGTGAATCATTTGCTACTCATGTTGATCTCCCTAACGAGAAGTGGTTCAAATATCATCCACCTATTAAAGAGGAAATTAAGGAACCGATACCAATTAAAGAGGAAACCATAATTTATAATGTCGATCCAGTTGTTCCTACTACTTATATTGAGAAACCACCTTTCCCTGTTAGGATAAAGGAACATGCTAAAGTTTCAACTATGGTCAACAAAAGTTACATTAGAACACCTAAACCTGATGAACAAATTAAAGTAGAACCTAGTGTTGCTATGATTAAGGATCTCCTGGAAGAAAACGTAGATGGGCTTGTTATTTACTTATGTGAAGAAGCTGCTAGAATTGCCAAACCTGATAAAAAGGATAATCATAGACATGTTGTTGGCATGCTTGTTGTCTCAGTTAAAATAGGAGATCACTGTTATCATGGTCTATGTGACATAGGTGCTAGTGTGAGTGCTATTCCTTATACCTTATATCAAGAAATTATGAATGACATAGCACCCGCAGAGATAGAAGACATAGATGTTACAATTAAACTTGCTAATAGAGACACTATTTCACCAATTGGGATTGTTAGAGATGTTAAAGTCTTGTGTGGGAAAATAAAATACCCTACTGATTTTCTTGTTCTTGGTTCCCCACAAGATGAATTTTGTCCCATTATCCTTGGTAGACCTTTCTTGAACACCGTTAACGCTAAAATAGATTGTGAGAAACAAATTGTCGGTGTTAGCTTTCGTGATGAGTCTCATGAGTTTAATTTTTCCAAGTTTAGTAGAAAGCTTCATGAAAAAGAATTGCCTAGTAAGGATGAAATAATTGGTCTTGCTTCTATTATTGTGCCTCCTACTAATCCTTTAGAACAATATTTGCTAGACCATGAAAATTATTTACATATGCATGAAAGAAATGAAATAGATAAGATTTTCTTTGAACAACGTCCTCTGCTTAAACATAAGTTGCCTATTGAAACTCTAGGAGGTCTGATGAGGACATCAATACCATTGTTACACCCACAGCCCCTGCTACTATACATACTGGACCAATTACTAGAGCTCGCGCACGCCAATTAAATTACCAGGTACTTTTGTTTCTTAGTAATGATTCTAATGTTCATGAGAATATGATGCTGCCTAAATTGGATACATTTGTTTTGCTTACAAATGAAGGGCCTAGCTTGGAGAAGGATGAACCTTGGAGCAAGAACAAGCATGGAGTTGATGGCATGCGCAAGGGAAACAAGAACAGAGTTTCCGTTGATGATTTCAGGACTTTGAAGCCACCATAATGAGTGCATGAAGCCTTGGACGAAATATACAATATGCCACTTCATAAATTTCCTCCAGAGGCTATTCTAGGTGATGTGTCACCTTATTATTGGGCCAGGCCCATGTAATTTCGAAATACTTGAATATAGGCTTTTTTTAGAGTCCGTATGTGTGGGGAAACAAGAGTTAGGGTTGGTTTCGGACCCCTCCTCCAAGGGCCACGAAATTCCCCCCTCTTCCTCCATATATACAGCCCTTAGGGCATCGTTTAGACTTTGGGTTTTGTTTAGATCAAAAGTTCGACATAGCTGCAACTTCGCGTACTTCGTTTGTGCTCAACGACCAGACAAAGGCGTCACAGAACCCCACCTTCATTAATAAAGCTTTCCTCTTATATTTGCAATATCCATATTGCAATCTCAGTTTCTTGCTTGTTCTTCGTTTGCACGCAGGAAACAGACCCTCGTGGTCAGGTTGATCGTGCTCCGGCATGGTCAATAACCTCTCGGAGTTGGTTTAGCGATTGCTAAGGCGCGACGTCCTCGCACGTTCGTAGGCGGATCGTGAAAGTCTACTCCTCCGAAACGATAATCACCATCTCATCGAAAGACGGGACACCTTTGCCTCTATCAAGGTCCTCCTCCACCTAAAGGTGATCCTGTGTTTGAATTAAAACAATTGCCAGACACTTTGAAATATGCTTATGTTGATGAAAAGAAGATATATCCTGCTATTATTAGTGCTAACCTTTCACAACATGAAGAAGAAAGATTATTGAAAGTTCTAAGGAAGCACCGAGCTACTATTGGGTATACTCTTGATGATTTAAAGGGCATGAGTCCTGCTCTATGTCATCATAAGATTAATATGGAACCTGATGCTAAACCCGTTGTTGATCACCAACATCGGTTAAATCCGAAGATGAGAGAAGTGTTAAGAATGGAAATATTAAAACTTTTGGAAGCAGGTATAATCTATCCTATAGCTCATAGTAGATGGGTAAGTCCTCTTCATTGTGTTCCTAAGAAAGGAGGTATTACTATTGTTCCTAATGATAAGAATGAACTTATTCCACAAAGAATTGTTACAGGCTATAGAATTGTAATTTATTTTAGAAAATTAAACAAAGCAACTAGAAAAGATCATTACCCTCTTCCTTTTATTAATCAAATGTTAGAAAGATTATCTAAGCACACACACTTTTGCTTCCTTGATGGATATTCTGGTTTTTCACAAATACCTGTTTCTCAACCTGATCAAGAAAAGACCTCTTTTACTTGTCCCTTTGGAAGTTATGCTCATAGACGTATGCCTTTTGGTTTATGCAATGCACCTGCTACCTTTCAAAGATGTGTGACTGCTATATTCTCGGACTTTTGTTGAAAGATTGTTGAGGTTTTCATGGATGACTTCTCTGTTTATGGGAAGTCTTTTGATGATTGTTTAAGAAATCTTCATCAAGTTTTGCAGATATGTGAGCAAACAAATCTTGTCTTGAATTGGGAGAAGTGGCACTTTATGGTTAATGAAGGTATTGTCTTGGGTCATAAAATTTTTGAAAGAGGTATGGAAGTGGACAAAGCTAAGGTTGATGCAATTGAGAAAATGCCATGTCCTAAAGATATCAAAGGTATTCGTAGTTCCCTAGGTCATGCTGGTTTCTATAGGAGATTTATCAAAGACTTTTCTAAAATTTCTAGGCCTCTTACAAATCTTTTGCAAAAGGATGTTCCTTTTGTTTTTGATGATGATTGTTTAGAAGCCTTTGAAACACTAAAAAAAGCCTTAATTTCTGCACCTATTGTTCAACCACCTGATTGGAACTTGCCTTTTGAAATTATGTGTGATGCTAGTGATTATGTTGTTGATGCTGTTCTAGGACAAAGAGTTCATACAAAACTGAATGTTATTCATTATGGTAGTAAAACTCTAGACAGTGCTCAACAGAATTATGCTACTACTAGAAAATAATTCTCAGTAGTGGTTTTTGCTTGTGATAAATTTAGATCTTATATTGTTGATTCAATAGTGATTGTTCACACCGATCATGCTGCTATAAAATATCTTATGGAAAAGAAAGATGCTAAACCTAGACTTATTCGATGGGTTCTCTTGCTACAAGAATTTGATTTACATATCACTGATAGGAAAGGAGCTGAGAACCCTGTAGCTGATAACTTGTCTAGGCTTGAAAATGTGCTTGATGACCCACTACCTATTGATGATAGTTTCCTTGATGAGCAGTTAGCTGCAATAAATGACCCACTACCTATTGAAAATTGAGCGTTGCACGAACTTGTGATGGTGAAGAATAAAAGCGACGGACTGCATAATAAAGGTCGCTAGCACAAGGGGCAATGCAATGTGACGTTCTTTTGCATTAAGGCGTTGAGCATACAAACAAATAAGTGCATGGCAACCTCTGCTTCCCTCTGCGAAGGGCCTATCTTTTAATTTTATGAATTTCATTTTATGCAAAGAGTCAAAGTTTCTTCTCTCTATTCCTTTTTATTTTCTCCTTTGGAAAGCATCATGTGGTGAGGAAAGATCTAGGCACATGTGTCCAGTTGAATATGGGTGGCATGATTTATTATTGTTGACATCACCCTTGTGGTGAATATGTTGGGAGGCGAAACTATAAGCCCCTATCTTTCTATGTGTCCGGTTGAAATGTTTTGCTCATGTCTATGCGGTGAGTGTTAGCAATCATAGAAGACTATATGATGGTTGAGTATGTGGACTTGCCTAAAGGCTCCGATACGTGACCCTTCCTGAAAAGATGATGAATTGTAGTTGCAAAGTTGACTGAGAACATAGTTTGTTGGTTTCTAATAGAGTTTATGCTTTATACTTTGATTGTGTGATGAATTTTTACTTATTCATGAGAAGTTTACGATAAAAGCTCTATGATAAAAGTCTTATTTTTAGATTTGTTGTTGTTATAATAATCTACATGATGCTTCTATGTCCGTATTTTGTTTTTATCGACACCTCTCTCTCTCTAAGCCTGCGGACATGTTTTTCGATTTTGGTTTTCGCTTGAGGACAAGCAACGTCTAAGCTTGGGGGAGTTGATACGTCCATTTTGCATCATGTTTTCCTACTGTTATTTATGATGTTTTTATGCATAATAATGCTTTTTGGAGTAATTCTAATGCCTTTTCTCTCATAATTTACAAAGTACACACAAAGAGGGAGAATTCCGGCAGCTGTAAATTTGGACCTGGAAAAGCTACATCAGGCTACCTATTCTGCACAACTCCAAACAAGCTAAAACTTCATAGAGATTTTTTATGGAATATTTGAAGAATATTGGAGCAAATAACTACCAGAGGGGGCCCACCAGGTGGGCACAACCCACCTGGGCGCTCCAGGGAGCCCAGGCGCACCATGGTGGGTTGTGCTCACCCAGGCCCACCTCCTCTGCCCATCTTCTGGTATATAGATCATTTTGACCTAGAAAAAATAAGTAGAGGACTTTCGGGACGGAGCGCCGTCGTCTCGAGGCGGAACTTGGGCAGGAGCACTTTTGCCCTCCGACGGAGCGATTCCGCCGGGGGAACTTCCCAACCGGAGGGGGAAATCATCATCATCATCATCACCACCAACAACTCACCCATCTTGCGGAGGGCAATCTCCATCAACATCTTCAACATCACCATCTGATCTGAAACCCTAGTTCATCTCTTGTGTTCAATCTTGTTACCGGAACTATAGATTGGTGCTTGTGGGTGACTAGTAGTGTTGATTACATCTTGTAGTCGATTACTATATGGTTTATTTGGTGGAAGATTATATGTTCAGATCCAATATGCTATTTAATACCCCTCTGATCTTGAGCATGATTATCATTTGTGAGTAGTTACTTTTGTTCTTGAGGTCATGGGAGAAATCATGTTGCAAGCAATCATGTGAACTTAATATGTGTTCGATATTTTGATAGTATGTATGTTGTGATTCCCTTAGTGGTGTCATGTGAACGTCGACTAAATAACACTTCACCATATTTGGGCCTAAGGGAATGCATTGTGGATTAGTAATTAGATGCTGGGTTGCGAGACTGACAGAAGCTTAAACCCCAGTTCATGCGGTATTCCATAAGGGACCGATTGGATCCAAAAGTTTAATGTTATGGTTAGAATTTATTCTTAATACTTTTCGCGTAGTTGCAGATGCTTGCGAGAGGGTTAATCATAAGTAGGAGTTTTGTTTAAGTAAGAACAACACCTAAGCACCGGTCCACCCACATATCAAATTATCAAAGTAGCGAACGCAAATTGAATCAACATGGTAAAGTGACTAGATGAAATTCCCGTGTACCCTCAAGAACACTTTGCTTATCATAAGAGATCGTTTTGGCCTATCCTTTGCCTCAAAAGTATTGGGCTATCTTGCTGCACTTTTGTTACTACTACCGTTACTTGCTCGTTACAAATAATCTTGCTATCAAACTACCCTGTTACTTACAATTTCAGCACATGCAGACATTACCTTGCTGAAAACCACTTGTCATTTCCTTCTGCTCCTCGTTGGGTTCGACACTCTTACTTATCAAAAAGAGCTACAATTGATCCCCTATACTTGTGGGTCATCACTGATGCACAGGAAGAGTAGTTGAATATACAAACGTTGTCGACAAATGGAATACGTAATACAAAAAAGGATAGCGTGATATAATTCACATATATGATGATTGGCTAAACATCATGGCATTGCATAATTCACATATATAACGCCTTGCGACAAGATAGCATTGCATAATTCACATATATAATGTTTGGCGACGAGATGGCATTGCATAATTCACATATATGGTAATTAGACACTAAACAGGTGGCATTCACACAAAGCATGTCTAAACTAAGAAAAATACATAGCAATACAAGACACCATAGGCATGATATGAGCTACATAACCCTGCCAAGTTAGAGCATACACCTCAGGGGGAAATATGAATGGTCATCTGTCTCTGAATCCTCCTCTGACGAGCTATCCGTAACCAGTGAGATATGCGCTTCGTCAGATAGCATAGTCTGCTCTGAAGACCTTGTTTTCACTTCAGAATTTTCCATCACCGTGTCAAATGCCTGATGCACACGAAGAGTAGTTGAATGTACTAACATTGTTGAAAAATATAATACGTAATGAAAAAAGGATGGCATGATAAAATTCACATATAAGATGACTAGCTAAGCAGGATGGCATTGCAAAATTCACATATATGATGCTTGGCTAAACAAGATGGTGTTCCATAATTCACATATACGATAAAGAAAGTAAACAGATGGCATTCACACAAAGCATGTCTAAACTAAGAAGATGACATATTTGATGTATAAAGTAAGCAATGTAAGGAACCATATGCATGATATTACGAACATCAGCATGCCAAGTTAGAGCGAAGACCTCAGGGGTAAAATAGGAGTGGTCTTCTCCTTCTGAATCCCCCTCAGAACAGTTATCTTCCTCTTGATTACAATCTGAAATGGGTGGAGGGGGGCTGCCTTTGCACCCACCATGGAGCGACGTCTGCATGAAATTTTATTGCCACGCAAGGCTCGTCTCTTTGGCTCTACATGTTCAGTTCCATTGTGTACAGTAACTGACATGCATAAGAGTAAAACATAGTGAGATTATGTAAGGAGTGCATGCAGAAATCCAGAGTGATGGTAGCAACCTATGGATAGACCCAAAACCAATGATAGGAGGCAGATACTGGCTCCAGTTAAAAAATACAGATAATGGCTTCTTTACTGTTTGTTTCCCACCCAACATGAAACTCATAGTAGACACCAGAGATTAACCAGATAGTAGACAGATACTATTGATTGCGGCCCCGATATGTACCCCACAACCATTTAAAAACTCAAGTTTGAGCATTAGTTTGGAGCTGACTCTGAGTCTAATCAGTGAACATGACGATAAAGTAGCATGTAATATTAAGCGATGCATAACGTAAGCAGACACGAAACAGTGCGACCTCCCTTGCGGGCCCGTGTAGTCCTCGAGGTCATCTGCTTGGTTGATGATGGTAATGTAGTTGTCGTGGCTGCCGGCAGCGGGGAAGAAGATCTGAGGCGGCGAAAGACAGTCTGGAGGGCGGATCCCTGCTGTGGTGGACCCTTCTATCGTTGGAGCAACTGAGCTGGGGTGGACGACGGCACGACAGGAGCGGGAAAAACCACACAAGATTTTCTTTGACAACTATCTGTAAGAGAACTAGTTCTGTAAGGGCTCGTTTCAATTGGAGGATTCTAACAATGCAGGGATAGGAAATACAGAGTAATAGGATAGGAATGCTTGTGCAAAGAATTTAAAATCACAGGAATTCTGTCAATCTGGGTGTTTGGTTCACAGGAATTGGAAGGTCATAGGAATACGAAGAAGCATGGTCAAATTAAGTCAAACCACAAGAAAATGTACAGTTATAATGCTATTATGCTACTATCACTTAGTCTTGTTCTTCATGAATAGGAATTTTAAAAGGAGGGCCAAGTGTATATTAAAATTCCTAAAGTTTTTCTTTGAAAGAGACACTAAAGGAACAAATCCTACAGTTTTCCTTTGCTCCATTCCTTTGAACCAAATGCATTAATAGTAGTACCATAGGAAACTTTCAAATTCCTATGTTTTTCCTTCACTTTTCCTTTCAACCACTAGCAATTCTAGTAGGCGGGATTGAACAGGGAAAAGCCTACACTCAAAAAATGTTTTTGTGCTACTTCTACTACTTTGGACCCAGGCCAATGCCCTACTAGCTCGACTCCCAGGCCCATCTACAAATGCGCAGCTCAAACACGCATAAATAATTAATGATGGCGTTCAAGAGAGTCCATCACGGATAACTAAGTTGCCTGGTACCTCACTGCTTGTCATATAGTAGGAGAAACTAGTCGTATTTCACGTTACTAAGTGTGCTCAATGGACAATATATATATAACATGTACAATAAAAAAGCGCTGCAACAAGTGTTCAACCTCTTTGGCGAAGCCATGTCGATCTTAGCATGATTTGGTTGGTCGGTGAGGATGCCCCGACTGATGTGGCTGTCGGAGGAGGGGAAGAAGATCTTAGGCGTCTGGAGATGGAGCTGAGGATACGTCTCCATTGTGATGGAGGGTTTCGTTGTTGGAGCAGCTTTGATGAGTTGTACGACGGCGAGGCTGAAGCAGGACATGAGAGACAATGTTAACCTGAGTGGAATTCTAATAGCATCTCCAATAGATGATGTAAAATACATAACCACAAAGTACTAGATGTAAAATACATCAGCCACTCATCTCTGAACTTATCTGTCGAAACTGAATTTAACTATCGAAACTAAATTTTACTGTCGAAACTGAATTTTGCTGTCAAAACTGAACGCACTAATAGCAGAAAAGCAGTAGCAGCAGCAGCACCCGGAGCAGCAGCGCGTGCAAGAGCCGGGGCAGCTGGTCGTGTAGCAGCATCTTGGGTAGCAGCCGTAGGGGCTCGAGCGAGAGCAGGATCTACTCCTCGTGCAGCAGCAGCGCGAGCCAGAGTAGAGCAGCAGCGCAAGCAAGAGCAAGAGCGAGAGCAACAGCAAGAGCAAGAGCAGACCAGGCAGGAGACCAAGAGCAAGAGTAGAGCAGAAGCGCGAGCGAGAGCCAAAGCAGCAGCAGCTCCTACTGATGTGGACGCCACTGCCGAGGGAGCAACGCCGTGGAGGAAGTGGCCGGCGATGCTGCCATGGATGGAGCCGCGCCATGTCGGCTCGGGACCGAGCGCCAGCAGCATCGTGAGATCGAATCAAGAGTAAAATGCAATAATTAGTGTAGAACCTCTTTGGTCGCGCCGATTAGGCTTCAGCTTCATCCGAGGATCGGTGATGATGTTGCTCTTCCAGTGGTGAAGGTGAAGATGGCGGTGCGAGAATGGAGGTGTTCCGAAAGATGAGGGGAACGTCGGGGCAGCTCCATGGAGGTGGAGGACGGGGTGGCTGAATCGGCGGGATGACAAGATCGATGTCGGATCCTCATCCGGTGCGGTGGATGAGGGACGTCGAGGTGTTGCTGTGGACAACGTCGTCGGGGAAGAGGCTCTGGCTGGGTGGGCGAACAGAGGATGGTGTGGGGCTTCGTGGGTTTTCGCGGCCTTGGTGTACGAATGGGGGCGGGGGGGATGGGAGGGGGAACCATGGCTTAGGGACGCGCTTATCCGAAATGTTGGTAAGTTACAAAAGTAGCCCCATCGATTTGAACTAGGTGGTTCTTTCGGTTCAGGGGTATCACAGGAATTTCGCGTGTCGGGATTTCACAAGAGGTGGGAGTTTTCGGGCGCGTTGTAATATTGGGATAGCAAGGCGCGGGTTGAGATGGAGGGAATTTTAAGAGCACAATGAGACAAAGATATATCTTAAAATTTTAGGATAACAAGGCACGGGTTAAAATTTCTGGACAAGCCTAACGTGTACTATACCAAATCAATTCGCACTTCCCTCCATGAAAAAACAAAAAGAAATCAATTTGCACCACACAAGAGAGTCTAGTCCCGTGTACTGTACCAAATCAATTCGCCCTACAAATGCCAGTCAAAACATTGAATCCATGTTATGTTCAATTAAAATATTTTGCTACGTGTATAATGCATGCAACTTGCTACTCAAATGAACGTTTTAGTGCATTCCAAACGTATATACTACCGCTTCAATATGAACTAAATTTGAATTTGTTTCTCTATTTGAATAAGATCTACAATCATGATTGTTGTCAAGTTAAACCATGTGAATTCATTTCTCTATTTTAATAATATCTACAATCATCATTATTGTCAAGTTAAACCATCATTTGTATATTATCTTCACAGCACACCACATGATTACTTTTGAGTTAGATATGAACTATGTGTACTATATGAACTCGAACTCGATTTTTTGAATCCACTTTATGTTAATTTCAAATCACTGTACATTTCATGCTCTAGCTAGATCTTCATAACCTAAACCATGTCTCATATGTATAATGTGTTTATCACATAATGTATGGTGCCCCGCCCCCTACGCCTACAAGTATTTAGATGTGAGTTGCAAAGGCCACACATTATCACAAATTCAAATAAAATGTGAGATTCTTCGATATATAGTATGGTTTAGATTGTTCGATATTTAGTTGTGAGCTGCAAACGCCACACATTATCATAAATTCAAATAAAATGTGAGATTGCTCGATGTATAGTATGTTTAGATTGTTCAATAATTAGCTGTGAGTTGCAAACGCCACGCATTATCACATTATGGTATAATATGTCGAAAACGACACCACGTGTATCATCGCTATATTCATGCATGCATATGTTTATAACACTATGATCTCCTGTTCAAATATATGAATTGACTTTCATATCAAATTATGATCTTTGTTAGTCTCTTGCACCCACACAATCCTCTAACCTTTGTAGCTAGTACTAACTTTCTCCCGTGCATGCACACGCCCTCCTGGCCCTCCCCCTCCCTCAGCATTCTATCCATCGTGCACATTCATTTTTTCTTTAGGTTGTTCTCCCACGGACTCCACAACTCCTTTCCGATACACACCGATCGATAAACCTCTCTAGCGATGTCTGCCTACCACATACACATGCACTTTCCATCTCCTCCTTTCCGTGTCCATGCCTCGTGTCTCTCATACGGTCCCACACACATGTAAACTCTCGCACCTCTTTTCATCGATCTCACAATCGCACACTCCTCCCCCTATCTAGCTATTAGGCCTCTCGCACCACCTCCTAGCTCCATTCTCTCTGTCTATCCGTCTCCCTGGGCCTTATTTGCCTCTAACAAATGGATGTACAACGACTGATCTCCCACTATACATATAGCTAGCTAGGTCATTTATATCTCATTTTCCCCACGCGCCGATCAATCTACCTCATTAGTTATGTCTCTCCCTTCCTCCGACACACAACAACTGATCTACCGATCTAGTTACACTAGTACGCGTCGGTGCTATACAAACGGTTTTAAACCCCTTTCCGCGACGGCATTTGGAACTATCGCCTACTGAGTGTGGGCGATAGGGGGGTCCTTCCCACACGACCCAGAAACCGTCGGGGATATGCCCTCCTGGCACACATGCTCGGTAAAAGGAGGTCGTGTGCGACCGGCGAGCACTCAAATACGAAAATACATACAGTAGAGCTAAAAAATAAAATTATACAGGCGCAATACTTTTTGGTCGCGAGTACATCCCACACAGTCAGTCCCCGCTAAACATTTCCGTTCGCATGTACATCCCACACAGCCGCTCCAAGGAAAACGTTTCCGTTCACACGTACATCACACACAATTTTTCCCGTTAAATCGTTTGTGATAGCGTTGCCACTGCACACGATATTAACAATTTTATCATTTGCGTTATTGAATGCATCACACATGGTGCGTAGGAGAAACTGCGTGGCAAAGGCTGTCCATCACACACATGTTTTATGTGGTAAACATTTGCGCAAGGTGGCCTGACACAAACAGTTTTCAAGAGGATGTCGTGTGTGTAGTGGAGATTGATCACACACATAGTGCATCCTAGAAACGTTTCTCAACTCCATGTCTATCGCAGACGTTTCGCTTTCGCAAACCATGTGCAGTGTAATCACTTATTTCATATCCAACCATGTTTATTACAAATATAGGTTCAACCACGAATGCATAATTCGATACACAGGTACATATACTGAAGAACTACATAAGCACCAAGTAAAGAATGATGAACGACAGTTGTACTAAAGACTGTAAACTGAGAGGCGAAAGACATTCTGGTTGCTGGAGAAGGTGAAGCGGAATGCCCATATTGTGCCCTCCACCATGTGTAATGCGCGCACGACTCTAGGCCAACCCCTTGTGATGGCTGCCCGTTCAACCTTCACTGCCTTCATTACGACTTCCCGATGCTCATTGTAGTCTGGATGAAATACTTTAACCTTCATTGCGTGTCCACCAATCATTTACTTTGCGAGGTAATCTTGAGTGAACTGCTTCGGGAACCACTAAGAATGAAAAAGATTCACATATTGTTGTCTAACAACTCATTATGGGCAGTAAAAGAGGCTGCAGAGTTTTTAGTTACCATCCTACAGCTCACTGTTGTGTTGGAAAGAGCATAAAAAAATAATTTGCTTGCCACCATTCGTATCTTTTTGCTAATAATCCTTATCAGTTTCCTCACTTGATGCTTGTTCATGAATATCTCATTGCCCCATACACAAAAAGGGTCGATGCATGGATCCTTTCCAAGGGAATATGTACCTACAAGCAACAAGTCAATATTAGAAGCTAACAAGTGTCCAGGCCTGGATCTATATGCACTACATTATGGAACGACGGGGGGAGTACAAGCGAAGGGATGAAGCTAATCTCGGCGGAAAATGGTGGCCACTCCAGTTGTTGTCCTGCATAAGTAGTGGAAAGGCATGATAAGTATAGCAACCTTAACATCAAAGAAATATAGCAAAGGTAAACAACATCATCTCCAAATGATAGCTTGAATGTGTTGGTTTCAGCATGCTGTTAAAGCAGATATAAAATGGAAGGCAATGTTACCGACAGTAGGCTTAACAGCCATCAAATATTGCAATTCAAACTGGCATTGTTGAAAATGAATAGAACGTAGGTAATGCTTAAACATCACACTGGATAAATGTGTAAAACTAAAATAAAGGGCATGTGTTAACTACACCAGGAATAACTGGAACCAAATATAGCCGTTCAAACTGGTATTGATGTAGTCGAGCGGCACAGTTCCGACTTGCACATAATGAACAACACACTGTGAATGACCGAAATAAACAAGGCATAAATGGCCAGTATAACAACCAAATATAGCCATTGAAAACTGGACAGAGTCTCACTACAACCAACCTAACAAGCAAATACAGATAAACAGGGCATATGCTTGAAAACTGGACAAATGCTCACTGCAACCAACCTAACAAGCAGATAAAGATAAACAAGGCATCTGCTTGATAACTGGACAAATGCTAAAAAAAGCAACCTAACAACCAAATACAGAGAAACATGGCATCTGCTTGATAATTGGGCAAATGCTAAAAAAGCAACCTAACAACCAAATACAGATAAACAAGGCATCTACTTGATAACTGGACAAATGCTCACTGCAACCAAACTAAGAACCAAATACATTTAAACAAGGCATCAACTCGATAACTAGAAAAATGCTCACTCCAACCAACCTAACAAACAAATACAGATAAACAAGCATCTACTCACTATAAACAACCAAATATAGCCATTCGTGAAACTGAAGTGGACAATTCATACTTCAACGTCACATAGCTCTATCGAATAATACATTTTTGCATAACTGAAATAATTAAACACGGCACAGTTAAAGCACCACACGACAAATGCTACTACAACAAAGGGTACAGGTTGGCAAGCTAGAAAATGTAAGATTTGCTGATAGAATGTTGCCTCACATTTCATGGACAGGGTCCTTCCTGTTGGAAGAACACAGACCCATGGTGCGCTCTCTTATGTCACAGATGGGCGGTTTCACCTTGGAAGAACCTTCGTGGGTGCCCTCCTCGTGGTGGTCGTGGTCGATGAGATCTGACTTGGCAATTGAGGATCCCAAGCCGCCGCAGTAGAACATGTCCTTCAGAAATGACAAAATGGGCTCGATGGCGTATAAAGCTCGCAAATCCTTGACCGCATGGCGGAGGAGATCAGCGGCAGGGCCGTCGAAGAGATTGAGGGCGGTTGAACTAGAGGGGTTGGGGATGGACCACATAACCTGTGACATGGCCCGCGTGAAGCTGTCGCTATGGACGAGCTTGATGTCGTAGCCAGCTTTCCCGAGATACAGTAATACGCTAGCCCGCTGACATGAAGCCTTCGGCATGGCAACATAGTCAACGTCTTCGCCGGCCTCCGCGGCGACGTGTTGCTCCGGGATCGACTGGTCGGGGCGAACAGCGGCCAGCTCGCCAACGTCCGCCGGAGAGGCCATGATAAACCTCTTCTTGGCCGAACGCTCGTCGGGTTCCCCGGGATACGTGGTCGAGCTTAGGCTACGACATTCTGGAGCAGGGGATGTGGATCTGGCGGGGAGGGACACCACAGGCCTCATCTAAAAACTCAGGGGAGTGGGGCAACAGTATGGGATTCCCTTGGTAACCTAAACTTTATTATCTATGCTAGGAGGAACGGGCAGACCGGCAGGGGTTGGCGGCGGCGCCGGCGGCAGCCGCGAGTTAGGGTTCGAGGCGGGAGGGGGGCGGGTGGGGGACTATGGAGGGGGGGTTGGTGTTTGAGGATAGGCCGCGGCTACTGAAAGTTTTAGTAATGGTGGGTGGAGATGGTGGTGGACGAGGGAGGGCGACGGTTCAAATGCCTCGGCTACTACAATTTTACTATAAGGTCGGTGCTGGAGGAGTCTAGGCGATGATTGAAATACGACAGCTACTAAAATTTGGGTAAAGGAATTGATGCGGGGGGGGGGGGAGTGCGCAAGATCGCGCACGGTCCAATAACAATATGCGTGTATGATAATAAGGAAAAATGGCACGGAACCGACGATTTTTGCAACGCCCAAGGCGGGTAGTTTGTTTTTATATTTCTAGCTAGCTGGTCTATCGCAGATGGTTCGTCCTAATTCACAAATAAATTTACCCGCCTTTAGCTTGCACAGGTGGTGGTTTTACAGCGCACTTGCATCGCACATGGTTAAGCCAGTACCTCCACCCTTTGCTCGCGCTTGCGCGGTCGTGGTGATTTCAGCGCACTTGCATCGCACACGGTTGAGCCAGTACCTGCACCCCTTTGCTCGCGCTTGCACGGTTGTGGTGACTTTAGCGCACTTGCATCGCACACGGTTGAGCCAGTACCTCCACCTTAATTTGCTCGCGCTTGCACGGTCGTGGTGATTTCAGCGCACTTGCATCGCACATGGTTGAGCCAGTACCTCCACCTTTGCTCACGCTTGCGCAGGCGTGGTGATTTGATAGAGGCAAAGGTGTCCCGTCTTTCGATGATATGGTAGCTATCGTTTTGGAGGAAGTCGACTTTGACGATCCGACTACGAACGTGCGAGGACGTCGCGCCTTAGCAATCGCTAAACCAACTCCGAGAGGTTATTGACCACGCCGGAGCACGATCAACCTGACCACGAAGGTCTGTTTCCTGCAGGAAAACTAAGAACAAGCAAGAAACTAAGATTACAATATGGATATTGCGAATATAAGAGGAAAGCTATATTGATCAAGGTGGGGTTCTGTGACGCC
Organism: Triticum aestivum; assembly: GCF_018294505.1. Lineage (NCBI taxonomy): Eukaryota > Viridiplantae > Streptophyta > Magnoliopsida > Poales > Poaceae > Triticum > Triticum aestivum. Next base: position 246,601,699 of record NC_057799.1, read on the forward strand.
TTTGTCTGGTCTTTGAACACAAACGAAGTACGCGAAGTTGCAGTTATGGCGAACTTTAATCTAAACAAAACCCAAAGTCTAAACGATGCCCTAAGGGCTGTATATATGGAGGAGAGAGGGGGGAATTTCGTGGCCCTTGGAGGAGGGGTCCAAAACCAACCCTAACTCTTGTTTCCCCACACATACGGACTCTAAAAACTGCCTATAATCAAGTGTTTCGAAATTACATAGGCCTGGCCCAAAAATAAGGTGACGCAGCACCTAGAATAGCCTCTAGACGAAATTTATGAAGTGGCATCTTGTATATTTCGTCCAAGACTTCATGCACTCATTATGGTGGCTTCAAAGTCCTGAAATCATCACTTGTAACTCTGTTCTTGTTCCCCTTGCGCATGCCATCATCTCCATGCTTGAACTTGCTCCAAGGTTCATCTTTCTTGTCCAAGCTAGGCCCTTCATTTGTAAGCAAAACAAATGTATCCAATTTAGGCAGCATCATATTCTCATGAACATTGGAATCATTACCAAGAAACGAAAATACCTGATAATTCAATTGGCGTGCGCGAGCTCTAGTAATTGGTCCAGTATGTATAGCAGCAGGGGCTGTGGGTGTAACAATGGTATTGATGCCCTCATCATCCTCCCCTTCTTGAAATGAAGTTGTCCTCGACGGAAGCTCATCTTCCTCACCCAAATAAGGCTTCAAATCTGCAATGTTAAAAGTGGGACTAACCCCAAAATCTGCAGGCAGCTCAAGTTTATATGCATTATCATTTATTTTCTCTAACACCTTAAAAGGACCATCAGTACGTGGCATTAGCTTTGATTTGCGCAAATTAGGAAACCTAACCTTACGCAAATGTAACCAAACAAGATCTCCAGGTGCAAAGACAACATGTTTTCTACCCTTATCTCCAGCAAGTTTATATTTAGCATTCATACGCTCAATATTTTCCTTAGTTAACTCATGCATTTTTAAGATCAGTTCAGCACGTTGTTTAGCATCAAAATTAACCTTCTCCGAAGATGGAAGCGGCAACAAATCAATGGGTGCACGAGGTAGGAAACCATACACAATTTCAAAAGGGCACATCTTAGTAGTAGAATGCAATGAACGATTATAAGAAAATTCAATATGAGGCAAGCATTCTTCCCACATTTTCTTATTATTCTTCAAAACAGCCCTAAGCATAGTAGACAATGTTCTATTGACTACTTCAGTTTGACCATCAGTTTGGGGGTAACAAGTAGTACTAAAAAGCAGTTTAGTCCCCAACTTAGCCCATAAACATCTGTCGGGTGGTAGGTGCGACATATGCCAACGGGTGGCTTATCATGGTGGGAGCCAGTAAGACGTCGCCGGTGCCTGGAAACGGGATGAGGCGAAGACATGCACGCCGGCGAATCTTACCCAGGTTCGGGGCTCTCCATGGAGATAACACCCCTAGTCCTGCTCTACGGGGTCTCCGCATGATCACTAGATCAGAAAGAGTAGCTACAAATGCTCCTAGAGCTGTCGGGTTCAAGGGAGAAGAAGAGCAAGGCTAGCTCTCACTTCCCTCTCCATATGGTGTGTGTGTGTAACTCTAAGAAGCCAACCCTTTGCATGGGTGCCCCGGGGGGTTTATATAGGCCTACCCCCCGGGGGTACAATTGTAATCCGGCTGGGCGCGGGTCCCAGTCGTCAGGGTCTGCGCTCGCCGGCTTCTCCGCCGGCCGTTGGGGCCCGCCGACTAGTGGGTCCCGCCGGCTGCCGGCCTCTTGGTCGACAAGCCGGCCCCACCGCCTGGGGGTCTTGTCGACGGCTGTTTACTGTAGCCTTGAGGGCTCTCACTGTAGCCTTACCTCGTCTTGTCTCCTTAATGTGGCGCATGTTTCGAGGGAGGGAGTAGCCGGCTTCTGGGAGCCGGCTACGCCTCTGGCCGACTGGGGGAGGCCGGGCCGCCTTCGTGCCTCTCTCTGGCTGAAGGGGCCCGCCGCCCGTGGGCCGTACTGGCGTATGTCGTGGATGGCGTTGAGGCCAGCATGGCTACAGGGCCGAGCCGGACGGGAGATGGCCGACCCGTACGGCGTTCTGTGGCCATGCCTGCCTCGGGATTCGAGGGTAGTGGGCCGCACTGTGGTCACACCCCGTCTTGTCACCGTTATGTGGGCGTAGTTTTGGTGGGTGCGGTCTTGGCCGGCTTCTTGGAGTCGGCGCTCTTCATGGCCGGCTCTGGGGAGTCGGCGCTCTTCATGGCCGGCTCTGGGGAGTCGGCGCTCTTCATGGCCGCTTCTGGGGAGTCGGCGCTCTTCATGGCCGGCTCTGGGGAGTCGGCATTCTCTATGGCCGACTTCCTAGAGTCGGCCATCTCGTAGTTATCTTGGGGGAGGTTGCTGAGGCTGGGTCACCCTCTGAGCGTCGGCTTCAGGGGTAGCCAACCAGGGGAAGGCGGCCCAATGCTTTGAATGCTTGAAGGCTCAAATGGCCTGATAATTTTTGAAGAGCCAGGGGCAGTCGGTTAGGCTACCCGTGGCCATTTACTCTGACAGTAGTCCCCGAAGTTGATTGAGCTTCGAGGTTGGGTGGGAGTGAGAAGCTCGATCAGCTTCCTATCTTGACGAGCCGGCAGCTGGGAGCCGACTTTGGTTGGGGGCGCCGTCTCGGCGAAATTTTTTGGAGTCGGAGTGCGGGAGCTGGCCAGCGCGCGCACCGGGCCGCGGGCCGGCCACTTGCCGCCTGCGAACCAGGTGGCATCCCCTGGCTAAAAAGCCTGCCAGCCCACGCGCGTGACGGGACGTCACCGCTGGTCGGGGGCCCGCCACGCCCACGCCCGGGCCCAGGCGTGGATTCTCTGCGGCCCGAAGCCGCCCGCACGTCTTCCTGCGGCGGTTTCGGCATGCTTTTAGGGCGTAATAATCGCGAGGCGTGGGGGGAGTGGATGCAGTTAATCCCACGTCTCACCCCACGCCCTGCCTCCCCGGCTTCACCGTGCGAAGCTATAAGTAGGGGGAGGGGGAGAGCGGCAGGCTCTCGCACGCCCCTCCTCTTTCCACCATCTTCTTCCTCCTGCCCTTTCTTGCAACAGCGCCTCGCCGCCGCGCTGTTCCACCACTCGATCCTCCGCCGCCGCGTTCGTTCCCGCTAGCCCCACGCCACGATGCAGTATGGCGGGGATTGGGACGGCTCCAACGTCCATGAGGATCACGTCGAATTCCTCCGCAAGACGCGGCGGTTGCCCGGCGCGGACAAGGTGGAGGTCCGTCTCGCGCCGGCGAAGGAGATTATGCCGGAGCCACAGGAAGGCGAGCGGGTAGTCTTCCGCTCGCATTTCTTGCGCGGCATCGGCCTGCCCGTGAGCGCCTTCTTCCGCTCTTGGCTCGAGTTCTACCAACTCCAGCCGCACCACCTCACCCCGAACACGGTGGTGCTGCTGTCCGCCTTCGTCACCTTGTGCGAAGGCTACCTCGGCGTCCTCCCTACCCTCGAGCTCTGGGGGGAGTTCTTCCAGTCCAAGCTGGGCACGCGCATGCAAGGCGTGCCGGCTCAGAGTGGCGCCTTCATCGCGATGCGGAGGGTGGCTGCCGACAACCCCTTCCCCGTCATCACGCTGATCCAGTCGGTGAAGCTATGGCAAAAGTCATACTTCTACGTGAAGAACGTCGCCCCGCAGGGCGACTACGTCAATCTGCCGGCTTACGTAGCCGGCCCACCGGCGGGCAGGCGGCCCCAGTGGTCCTACCGGGCCGTGACGCTGACGCCGGCTGGAACCGCAGCCGTCCCCCGAGTACGAGGGATGATCCAGTCGGAGGGCTTGTCGGGGCCCGACCTGCTGGCCGCCTTCGTCACGCGCCGGGTACTCCCGCTCCAGAGCCACCCTCATCTGATCTGTCAGATGAGCAGCCAGCTCGATCCAAGCCGGATGTGTACCAAAGACATGCCGCACGACGAGGTGGCCTATATGGTGAACTACCTTGCGAACTGCAAGCTCTCCGCAGAGTGGCAGTTCGGCAAGGAGCCATATTGCCGAGCCCATCCGCCGCCCACGGTATGTTCTCCTTGTCTCTTCCTCTTCTCTCAGTTTTATCTCCGAGTTCCTCTTGGCCGACTCTGACTAGTCGGCTTGTCTCGACAGAGCCCTCTTCTTCGGCCTGCAGACGGGTCGGACGCGGAGCGCCGATTCGTCCCCGACCGGACGGAGCACGATCTGGAGGACCCTGACTTGGGGGTGGCCGCTATGGACGACAACACCGAGGCGGGCGGTGGCCAAGCCGGCGGCGAAGCAGGCGGCTCCAGGCTTGGAGTCAGCTTCAACGACTGGCCGGACGATGACGAGGCTGAAGTCGTCCCGCGCCGTCAGCCGGCGTCTGGCCACGGCGCGGGTTCCTCCGCTGCGCCGCCTGCTCGGGGCGGTGGGCAAAAGCGTCGTGCCGCTCCGGGCCTGTTCGGCAGTCGGCCGAAGAAGCACAGAGGTGGGGCAGCGGTGACCAGGCGGGAGGAGGCAGCCGCGAAGGCGGCTCGTTTTCGCAAGGCGGTGAAGCAGCCGCAGACGGTGTCGGCGTAAGTACACTCTCCTTCGTGCATTCTCTTTTCTTTTCTCTGGTAGCTCCTGAATCCTTGTCTTTTTCTCCAAACAACCAGAGCTCCATTGTCGCTCGAGCGGGCTGCTGCCGCCTCCGTCGTTGGGTCGCCGGGAGGATCCGAGAGCACTACTCGCCGTGTGGACCCCCGTGCCGATCTTCAGGCGGCGACGGAGCGAAACGCGAGGGAGGCGCGAGAGGAGCGGCAGGCGCGGGAGGCGGAGGCGTTGAGGGCGGCCGCCGCCAAGGCGGCGCAGGAGGAGGCGGCGAAGGCGCGCGCTGACGCCGCGGCCAAGGCCCAAGCAGAGGCTACGGCTGCGGCGATGGCGGAGGGGGCCTTGTTGGTCACCCCACTGCGCGTCGCGGCACCTGGGGCCCCGGAGCCCCTGCCAGAAGAAGCCGGCGGTGACTAGCCGGGGCTGGAGAGGGATGACGACGTCGTCATCCTGGAGAGGGCGGCGGTACCGACCCCGCCGACTGGGGCGGCTCAAGGCGGCCGGCCTGATCTGCCGCCTGCGCAGTCGGCGGGGGGCGAGCCGGCCGCGAGGACTGAGCTGGCGGTCCGGACGCCGCCGAGCCGGCGCGCGGGGAAGGCTGCGTCAGAGCCACAGAAGGCTGCGTCGGAGCCGCAGCCGGCCGCGGGCTCCAGCTCGTCGGCCCAGGATGTGGAGGTGGCCAGCGCCACCTCGGGGTGGACGCCGGGCGGAGGGACGGCCGTGATGAACGTGGCCGCGCAGGACGTCCGGACCCGGCTCCAGGCCCAGGCTACGGCGCTGAGGCGATACACCGACGAATTCCTTGCGACGCGGGCGGCCATCCGGGTTAGTCTTCTTATCTTGCTTCTTCTTGATCTTGGTTTCTTCCGTGGGGGCGCGTCAGCGCACCCACTGGGTGTAGTCCCCGAGTTCCGAGTCGGCTGCTGAGCAGGCGGCTTGGAACTTCTTAGTGGATTTAGCTTTGCTATTCTTGTTCTTACTTCGATCTTCTGCCTGTCTTGCAGGACTACCACAATCTTCGCGCGGCTGCCTTCAACTCCCAGGCTCGGGAGCTGACCCAGAAAACCGCCGACCTAACTGAGAGCCGGGGTAAGTGCTTCGTCCTTTATCTCACGTGGGGGCGCGTCAGCGCACCCACTGGGTGTAGTCCCCGAGATTCGGGCCGACTGCTGAGCAGTCGGGTCGGATCTTCCTTGACGACTTCCTCTTATTGCTTCTTCTTTTTCTGCCGTCCTTGCAGCGGCCAACGCCAGCCTGAGGGCGTAGCTGGGAGGTTCTCAGGCTGCCCTTCATGCCAAGGAGGCCGAGTTCGCCGCCTTGGTGCAGGAACGTGACCGCCTGGCCAAGAGGTTGGCCGACCAAGAAGAGAGCCACAAGGCGGCTCTGAAGGCGGTGCAGGACAGCGAAGCCGCCCTCCAGGCCGAGTACGAGACAGAGGCGACTGGCTGGGCCGAAGCAAAGCAGACTCTGATCAATGGCTATGGCCAGATCGAAGATTTGGTTGACGGTAAGCCGCCTACTTCTTCGTCCTTTCTTGTCGCCTGCCGCGTTTGGCTCGTTTTTTGACTTGGTGTTTTCTCTTCTTTCTCTTTCTTTCTTTCTTGCGCAGAGTACTTCCCTGGCTACTCTACCACCGCCAACCAGATCATCGAGGCCCGCCGCGAGGCATGGAGGCAGGCTGGCGCTAAGATTGCGCCAAATGCTAGCCGGTCGCTGGAGGAGGAGCTCTTGGCGATCCAGGCCCGCCTCCAGCCAGCTCATCGACTGCTCCGCCGTCTTCAACATGCCGGGGCGCAGGTGCTGGCCGCCCTCTGGCCTCGCGAAGTGGTTCCCCGCACCCCCAGTCGGACTGCCGACTGGCTGGAGGTGGCGGTCGGCCGCTTTGAGGCCTGGAAGGCTTCGGCGGCTCGGTCCGGCGCCAGGCGGGCGCTGGAGTTCGTCAACGCCTGGTATCCCAGCCTGAGTCTAGACCAGCTGGCTACCTGGCGGCAGCAGGCCGACACGGAGCTGGAGCCGGCGCGGCCGACTATCATCTGGCGGGCTTCGGCGATCGCCGACTACACCGACACCAGCGCCTTCGCCCCTGAGGTAGATGACAACGGTGTTGCCCAGCCGAAGGAGTGGTTCGGGCTGAACCCGGCAGACGGTGAAGACTCGGCGGAGGAGATCGACTCCAGCGACGAGGGCGAAGAGGAGGAGGAGGAGGAGGAGGGTGAAGACGCCGGGCCGGATGGTGGGGCGGCCGGCCAGCCTCAGCCTGACCGCGCCTCCAGCACCACGTCACGCGCGGGTGCGTCGCCTGCCACCGGTGGTGATCAAGCTGAGACCCGCCAGCCGGCCACTCCTTCAGCCAGCGACGTCGTCTCCACCGACCAACCCGGCTCCCATGTCGCACCTTTAGTCTAGTCTGCTATCTTTTGTTTTCCTATCTTGTCACTTTTGGAACAATATTCTGTTAAGTTTACACAATTCCACCCACTGGGGGTGTATTCGAACTATGTCGATTGCCGGCCTGTTGGGGGCTTTATATGTATATATGACTATGCATGCGTTTGGCTTTTCCTCGTTCTTTGCTTTTCATCCTTCTGTTGTTTCCTTTGCCGCCCTCCCTTGGTTGCCGCCTCCCCAGTCAGACAGTTGCTCTGCAATCTGTGGCTGGAGAAGTGCTTGGCCAATTGGGAGGGCAAGTACTCTAGCTTTGTTGGATTATAGCTAAGTGTTTGGGAAGCCGGCCAGCCGGCTGTTCTGACAGCCGGCAAGCATGGTTGGAGGCCGTCTTTTCGCTATATGAGTTCATTAGTCCTTAGCTGTTTTTCGTGTGGCCGTCCTTTCTACCTTGTCTCTTGCTAGTCGGACAGTTGGTTCTTCGAGCTGCGACTTTCAACAAGAGAGGACTCGGGAGCCGGCACACTACTTGTCTGACTTCAGGTAGAACTTTTAATATAGCTTAAGGCGGCCAGTCCCCGGGCCGACTAGTCGAACCCGGTGCCAGACAAGAAATCAAATGTAATAATACATTCATGGATATGACACTCGTCACTCATAGATAAATAAAGGCCGTCCCCGAGTGCTCCTCGGGGAGCCTGTTGTTTCATACTTAATACAAAAGGGTAGCATGATACATACTGCTTTCAACTGTAAAATCTTCTCAGGAGGTTCGCGTTCCATGGTCGCTCCGACTCCTTGCCGGAGTCATCCCTCTTGCGTGCTCTTGGTTTTTGCGCGTCGATCAAGTAGTAGGAGTCGTTGCCTAGTGCCTTGCTGATGACGAAGGGGCCTTCCCAAGGGGCCGAGAGCTTGTGCTGGCCGGCTGTTCGCTGGATCAGCCGAAGCACAAGGTCGCCCTCTTGGAAGGATCTTGGCTTGACCTTGCGGTTGTGGTAGCGGCGCAACCCTTGCTGGTAGATGGCGGACCGGCTGAGTGCTAACAGCCGGCCTTCTTCTAGTAGGTCGACGCCGTCTTCTCTTGCTTCCTTGGCCTCCGCCTCCGTGTACATGGTGACCCGAGGCGAGTCGAACTCGATGTCGGTTGGGATGACAGCCTCGGCACCATATACAAGGAAGAACGGAGTGAAGCCGGTTGACTTGTTGGGGGTAGTACGCAGACTCCAGAGGACAGCCGGCAGCTCATCGAGCCAGCAGCCGGCCGATCGCTCCAGTGGTACAACCAGTCGGGGCTTGATGCCGGAGAGGATGAGTCCATTTGCTCGCTCGACCTGGCCGTTTGACTGCGGGTGGGCAACGGACGCTAAGTCCAGTCGGATGCCCTGCGTCGCGCAGAAACGTGCCAGTGCTCCTTTGGCAAAGTTTGTGCCGTTGTCGGTGATGATGCTGTGCGGCACGCCGTACCGAGTAGTGATGTCGGTGATGAATGTTACGGCAGTCGGCCCGTTCAGCTTCTTGATTGGCTTCGCTTCGATCCACTTTGTGAACTTGTCCACGGCGACAAGCAGATGTGTCAAGCCGCCGCGGGCTGTCTTGAAAGGGCCCACCATGTCCAGTCCCCAGACGGCAAAGGGCCAGGTGAGGGGAATGGTCTTGAGTGCAGAAGCCGGCAGGCGTTGCTTGGAACTGAAGACTTGGCATCCTCTGCAGCTCTTGACTATCTCTTTGGCATCTTCCAAAGCAGTCGGCCAAAAGAAACCATGGCGGAAAGCTTTGGCCACAAGTGATCTTGAGGCTGCGTGGTGGCCGCATTCGCCTTGATGGATATCCTTGAGGATTGCCACTCCTTTTTCTGGCTCGACACAGCGCTGGAAGACTCCAGTGACGCTGCGCTTGACAAGCTCTCTGTTGATTATTGCATATGCTCCGGCTCGTCGTTGCACTAGTCTTGCTGAGATCTCATCAGCCGGCAGCTCTCTGCTGACTAGGAATTTGAGGATGGGCTGGGCCCATGATGGAGCTGTGACTTCTTCTTCTGTTAGTGCGGCCACCATGACTCGGGTGGGTGGGTCGGGTGGCGTGGAGTTGGAGTCGGCCACCGCTTCTTGTGTCGCTGCAGTCCCCGGGCCGACTGCTGCAGTCCCCGGGCCGGGTGCGACTACGGTAGTTCCCTGGCCAGTTGTCGAAGTCCCCGTGCCGCCTGCGGGATTCCTCCAGTCGGATCCGGCTGTATCAGGCACAGGCGGTACGAAGATAGAGTCTGACTCTGGAGACGGCTTGATGGACGGCTTGAGGAGGCGCTGGAAGGAGACGCCGGTCGGTATAGCCTGTCGGGTGGAGCCGATCCGTGACAGGGCATCTGCTTGGTCGTTGTCGGCCCTTGGCACGTGAAGTAACTCACACCCGTCGAAGTACCCACTGATCTGCTGGAAGAGGAATCGATAGCTTGCCATGTTTGCGTCCTTGGCGTCCCAGTCGCCAGACGACTGCTGGAGCACCAAGTCTGAGTCGCCATAACACAGGATCCGGCGTATGCCGAGCTCTTTGGCTAGCCGGAGCCCATGTATGAGTGCCTCGTACTCGGCCACATTGTTGGAGGCGGCGAAGTGGATTTGCAGCGTGTATCTGAGTTTGTCGCCTTTGCGAGGAGTGAGGACGATGCCGGCTCCCAAGCCGGTGCGCATCTTGGACCCGTCGAAGTGCATCCGCCAATGGGTAGAGTCGGGAGCCGGCGGTAGGTACTGGGTCTCGGCCCAGTCGACGAGGAAGTCGGCCAATGCTTGGGACTTGATGGCGGTGCGGGGCTGGTAGAAGATTGTGTATGGTGCCAACGCAATGGCCCATTTAGCCACCCGGCCGGATGCATCCCGGCTGCCTATGATCTCGGCCAGCGGGGCGGTGCACACGACCGTGATGGGATGCTCTTGGAAGTAGGGCTTCAGCTTCTTGGCGGCGAAGTACACCCCATAGCACATCTTCTGGTAGTGCGGGTAGTTTTGCTTTGAGCTGGATAGTACTTCGCTTAGATAATACACCGGCCTCTGGACTAGCTGGGCTCGGCCTTCTTCCGGGCGCTGGACCACAACAACTGTACTGACCACTCGGCTAGTCGCGGCAATGTAGAGGAGCATGGGCTCCTTCTCAGTCGGTGCCGCCAGGACAGGTGGAGTGGTCAGCATCTTCTTCAGCTCATGGAAGGCTTGGTCGGCTTGGTCATTCCACTCGAAGTGAGTGGACTTCTTCATGAGTCGGTACAGGGGGAGAGCCTTCTCTCCTAGCCGGCTGATAAAGCGGTTTAGGGAGGCCAAGCACCCGGTGAACTTCTGCACATCTCGCAATTTGGTGGGAATCTCCATCCTCTCGATGGCCTTGATCTTCACAGGGTTGCACTCGATGCCGCGTTCGGAGACCAGAAAGCCTAGCAGCTGGCCGGCTGGTACTCCGAACACGCATTTCTCGGGGTTGAGCTTGATTTGGAATCGGCGCAAGTTGGCGAATGTTTCTTTGAGGTCTTCCAGCAGGGTGCCGCGCTTCTCTGTCTTCACCACAATGTCGTCTACATAGACGTGGGCATTTCTGCCGAGTTGCTTGAGGAGGCATTTCTGCATGCAACGCTGAAAAGTGGCACCGGCATTCCTTAAGCCGAATGTCATAGTCAGGTAACAGAAAGCTCCAAATGGTGTGATGAAGGCAGTCTTCAGGCGGTCTGCTGGGTCCAACTTGATTTGATGGTACCCTGAGTAGGCATCCAAAAAGCTCAACAGCTCGCATCCGGCTGTGGAGTCTATCACTTGGTCAATCCGTGGCAAAGCAAACGGATCCTTGGGGCAGGCCTTGTTGAGGCTGGTGTAGTCTATACACATGCGCCACTTGTTGTTCTTCTTCAATACCAAGACTGGGTTGGCAAGCCACTCTGGAAAAAATACTTCCATAATGAAGCCAGCGGCGAGGAGCCGGGCTATCTCTTCTCCTACGATTCTTCGCTTCTCTTCTGACAGTCGGCGAAGGGGCTGCTTGACCGGCTTCGCGTCGGCTCGGACGTGCAATTTGTGCTCGGCGAAATCCTTCGGGACACCCGGCATGTCCTTTGGGGACCATGCAAAAATGTCTCGATTCTCACGGAGGAAGTCGACGAGCTCGCCTTCCTATTTACTGTCCAGGTTTGCCCCAATGACAGCAAACCTTTCCGGATTCTCCGGGTCCAGAGGTATCTTCTTCGTCTCTTTGGCCGGCTGGAAGGAGCCCTGTGCATCACAATCTTTGGGGTTGGGGGACAGGGCCGGCTGCTTGCCGGCCATGGCCACAACCCGCTCCAGCATCTTCTTCTCTTCTGCTACTACGAGGGACTCGGCCAGCCGGCTACTGGCCATGGCGCACTCGATGGACTTCTTGTAGTCGCCGGCTACCGTGATGATCCCCTTCGAGCTCGGCATCTTCATCTTCAGGTAGGCGTAGTGGGGCACAGCCATGAACTTGGCCAGAGCAGGTCGGCCAAGCAAAGCATGGTAGGGGCTCTCCAGATCCACTACCTCAAACCAGATCGCTTCTCGGCGAAAATGATCCTTGTCTCCGAAGAGAACATCCATCTTGATCTTGCCGATCGGGGAACAAGACAAGCCGGGGACGATGCCATGGAACACGGTCCGGCTTGGCATAAGCTGCTTCGCCTTGATGTTCAGCTTCTCCATGGTATCGCGGTACAGTATATTGATACTGCTTCCGCCATCTATCAGGACGCGGGAGAATCGGGCAGCTCGCCTCTCCGTCGCGAGGGTGACATCCAAGACCAGTGCATAGGAGCCAGGGGATGGCATCACCTCTGGGTGGTCGGCCTGGCTCCAGTTGATGGGCTTCTCGGACCAGTGCATGAACTCGGGGGCGCTAGAGGCGACCGCGTTGACCTCTTGATGCTGACGGCGCCGACTGCGCTTGTCTTCGGCTTGGCTGGTGAAGACGACGTAGGCGGCGTGCTCTTCAGGGAACTCATCTTGAATGGCTCCGACTGCCGGCCGAGCCGCCGGCTGCTGGGGGGCTGGAGGCGGCGGGCCGGGAGGCGGAGGCGGCACCAACCCTTCGCCCTTGGAGATTCGCGTGAGCCAGTGGCATTTTCGGGTCGTGTGGTTGGACGGCTTCGCGCCGCTGTGGAACTTGCAGGGGGCGTCGAGAGTCTGCTCGTAAGAGAAAGCCGGCTGCCAAGCCGGCCTGCCACCCTTCTTCTTGGGAGCGGGCCGCTCTTCGGGCTGCTCATCTTCAACTGTGGCCACCTGCCGACTGGTGGAAGGCGGCATGGGGGCCTTGCGCTTGTGATCGTTCTGGTAGGGGCGCCGATTGGAGTCGCCAGCCGGCGTCTTTGGAGCCGGAGCGAGCACCTTCCCAGAGGCGTCCACTCGGAGCTCGGTCTTCATCGAGGAGTCGGCCGTGGCGTACTTGTCCGCGATGATCAGCAGTTCGTCGAGGGTAGCCGGCTCGTCGCAGAGGAGTCGGTGCTTGAGGAGGGTGCCCTCTCGGCACCCGGCGGTGAAGTACTCGATGGCCTGAACCTCGTGCACCCCCTCGCAGGAGTTGCGGAGCTCGGCCCACCGCGTGAGGTAGTCGCGGGTCGACTCATTGGGCCCTTGGACGCACAGGGAGAGCTGGCGAGGCTTGGGAGGCCGCTTGTACGTGCTGGTGAAGTTGCGGACGAAGACTTCCGTGAAGTCCAGCCAGCTGTTGATGCTATAGGGCTTGAAGCTATTGAGCCAGGTGCGCGCCGTGCCTTGCAGCATGAGGGGGACGTACTTCACGGCCACGCGCCGATTGCCGTTGGCTATGCTGACAGCAGTGGAGTAGTCGATGAGCCAATCTTCCGGCTTCACAGAGCCGTTGTACTTGGGCGTGTCTCTGGGGAGCGAGAACCCTTTGGGGAAGGGCTCGTCGCGGATGCAGGGGCCAAAGCATGGCGGGCCGACATCGTCTTCTTCTAGCGCCAGGGATCGAGCAAGGCGGTCGATCCGGTGGCGGGCGTCATTCTCGCTGACTCCTTCTCGGCGGCCTAGTCGGTCACCAAGAGTCGGGTGCGTGACAGGCGGCGGGGTGAGACGTCTCTCCCTTCGAGGCGGGGGAGGAGGCGGATTTTTTTGGCGCTCCACCGCTCGAGGGCGGCCTTCCGCGTCGCGCTCGATGGTGATACGAGTCCGGCTGCGGCTAGCAGCCGGCTCCTTGTCTTTCCTCTGGCGGGCGCCGCTCGCAGTCGGCGAGCGGGACGTCGCGGCGTGCTCCCCGCGCGGGGGATGACTATCAGCACGGGCGCCGGCTTCATGCCGTTCTGCAGCCGCGTCGATCAGTTGCTGGATCCGCCTTGTCATGTAGGGGAGCTCATCGGCTCCCAGCCCATTTAGCTCTTCAGCGGCCGCCTGGGCGGCTCGTAGATTCTCGAGCGGGGTGGCGTAGACGGGGCGATCTGCCCCCAGAATGCTGGCGATAGCCGCGCCGCGCTTCTGGACGAAGCCGGCTCGGCTCGGCCCCCTAGGCGGCGGCGTACCGAAGGCAGCGCGGTCGACTTCGCGCTGGTGGGCCTCGGTGAGGCGTCTCATGGAGGCTATATTCTGGCTTTCCGCGATGAGGGCGAGGCGGCGTGCCTCCAGGGTCTCGGCGTCGGCGTCGGCCGGGATGGGGACGGATAGGTCGTGCATCGCCGCTTGCAGGGCGTCGTGGGCGTTCTCGCCCGAGTTGGCGACGTGGCTGATGACCAACACTTCGGTGACAGCGCTGCTGCCACTGTCGCCTCGAGGGCGAGGATTGTCGAAGACCACCACGTCGGAGGGGTAGGCGTCGAGCGATGCCGTGTCGGAATCGATGAGCATCGGGTCGGTGGAGCCGATCGACTCCAAGTCTGCAGCAGGCTTGCTGGAGACGTGAAGCTGGTCGAGGAGGCTGACGAGGCGGCTCTCAGGGTAGTCCGTGCCCGCGTCGGACGCAGGCTCGTCGGAGATGCGAGTCTCGCCGAGAAGGTCGGCGAGGCAACTTGCCGCGCAGGCGTCGTCGACGCCTTGCAGCGTGTCGAGGCAAACGCCATCGGGCGCAGCATGCTGCGCTCGCGGGGGAGGAAAAGGGTTCCCGTCCAGAACAGGTCTCCGGACGACGGTGCACCTGGCCCCACGGTGGGCGCCAAATGTCGGGTGGTAGGTGCGACATATGCCAACGGGTGGCTTATCATGGTGGGAGCCAGTAAGACGTCGCCGGTGCCTGGAAACGGGATGAGGCGAAGACATGCACGCCGGCGAATCTTACCCAGGTTCGGGGCTCTCCGTGGAGATAACACCCCTAGTCCTGCTCTGCGGGGTCTCCGCATGATCACTAGATCAGAAAGAGTAGCTACAAATGCTCCTAGAGCTGTCGGGTTCAAGGGAGAAGAAGAGCAAGGCTAGCTCTCACTTCCCTCTCTATATGGTGTGTGTGTAACTCTAAGAAGCCAACCCTTTGCATGGGTGCCCCGGGGGGTTTATATAGGCCTACCCCCCGGGGGTACAATTGTAATCCGGCTGGGCGCGGGTCCCAGTCGTCAGTGTCTGCGCTCGCCGGCTTCTCCGCCGGCCGTTGGGGCCCGCTGACTAGTGGGTCCCGCCGGCTGCCGGCCTCTTGGTCGACAGGCCGGCACCACCGCCTGGGGGTCTTGTCGGCGGCTGTTTACTGTAGCCTCTCCTCTGATGACGAGGGCTTCGTCGAGGTAAGCGTGGCTACAGTGTGCCGCCTCGAGGGCTCTCACTGTAGCCTTACCTCGTCTTGTCCTCTTAATGTGGCGCATATTTCGAGGGAGGGGAGTAGCCAGCTTCTGGGAGTAGCCGGCTTCGTGCCTCTCTCTGGCTGAAGGGGCCCGCTGCCCGTGGGCCGTACTGGCATCTGTCGTGGATGACGTTGAGGCCAGCATGGCTACAGGGCCGAGCCGGACGGGAGATGGCCGACCCGTACGGCGTTCTGTGGCCATGCCTGCCTCGGGATTTGGGGGTAGTGGGCCGCACTATGGCCACACCCCGTCTTGTCACCGTTATGTGGGCGTAGTTTTGGTGGGTGCGGTCTTGGCCGGCTTCTTGGAGTCGGCGCTCTTCATGGCCGGCTCTGGGGAGTCGGCGCTCTTCATGGCCGGCTCTGGGGAGGCGGCGCTCTTCATGGCCAGCTCTGGGGAGTCGGCATTCTCTATGGCCGACTTCCTGGAGTCGGCCATCTCGTAGTTATCTTGGGGAAGGTTGCTGAGGCTGGGTCGCCCTCTGAGAGTCGGCTTCAGGGGTAGCCGACCGGGGGAAGGCGGCCCAATGCTTTGAATGCTTGAAGGATCAAATGGCCTGATAATTTTTGAAGAGCCAGGGGCAGTCGGTTAGGCTACCCGTGGCCATTTACTCCGACAACATCTCCAAAAGTGGCTAAGAAATTTAGTATCACGATGTGAAACAATAGTATTTGGCACACCATGCAAGCGAATAATTTCATGAAAGAACAAATCAGCAACATTAACAGCATCATCGCTTTTATGACATGGTATAAAGTGTGCCATTTACGAGAACCTATCCACGACAACAAATATGCTATCCCTCCCCTTCTTTGTTCGAGGTAAACCTAAAACAAAGTCCATAGATATATCCTCCCAAGGAACAGTAGGTACAGGCAAAGGCATATATAAACCATGAGGATTGAGTCGTGACTTAGCTTTTTGACATGTAGTGCAGCGAGCAACAAAACGCTCAAAATCCCGTCTCATCTTTGGCCAAAAGAAATGTGTAGCAAGTACGTCCTCCGTCTTCTTCACACCAAAGTGTCCCATTAATCCTCCTCCATGCGCCGCCTGCAACAACAAAAGACGAACAGAGCTAGCTGGAATGCATAGCTTGTTAGCACGGAACACAAAGCCATCATTAATAACGAACTTGCTCCATGTTCTTCCTTCTTTACAATTCTGCATTACATCTTTAAAATCATCATCATGCACATATTGATCTCTGATGGTCTCCAAACCAAATATTTTGAAGTCAAGTTGTGAAAGCATAGCATAGCGACGAGACAATGCATCAGCAATAACATTTTCTTTACCCTTCTTGTGTTTAATGACATAAGGGAAAGTCTCAATGAATTCAACCCATTTAGCATGTCTACGATTCAGTTTTGCTTGACTTTTAATGTGTTTCAAAGATTCATGATCAGAATGTATAACAAATTCTTTGGGCCATAAATAATGTTGCCATGTCTCTAAAGTCCAAACAAAGCATATAATTCTTTATCATAAGTAGAATAATTCAGATTAGGCCCACTCAATTTTTCAGAAAAGTATGCAACAGGTTTGCCATCTTGTAATATCACACCTCCTAATCCAATTCCACTAGCATCACATTCAAGCTCAAAAGTCTTATTAAAATCAGGAAGTTGGAGTAAAGGAGCATGTGTCAACTTATCTTTCAATACCGTGAAGGCTTCTTCCTGTGCGGTACCCCAAACAAAAGGCACATCCTTCTTTGTAAGCTCATTGAGAGGTGCAGCAATGGTGCTAAAATCTCTCACAAAACGCCTATAGAATCCAGCGAGGCCAAGAAAACTCCTCACTTGTGTGACCATTTTGGGCTGCGGCCAAATCTCAATAGCTTCAATCTTGGCTTTATCAACTTCAATTCCCTGTGGAGTAACAACATAGCCAAGAAAAGATACTCGATCGGTGCAAAAGGTGCACTTCCCAAGGTTACCAAACAACGTGCATCACGTAGAGCAATAAAAAAAGCACGTAAATGTTCCAAATGTTCTTCCAAAGATTTGCTATAAATCAGTATATCATCAAAATAGACTACCACAAATCGTCCAATGAAAGCACGTAAAACTTCGTTCATTAGTGTCATGAAAGTACTAGGTGCATTAGCTACCAAAAAGGCATGACTAACCACTCATATAATCCAAATTTAGTTTTAAATGTTGTTTTCCATTCATCTCCCAAGTTCATACGAATTTGATGGTATCCACTACGCAAATCAACTTTGGAGGATATTGTAGAGCCACTCAATTCATCAAGCATATCATCTAGCCTAGGAATAGGATGACGATAACGAATAGTAATATTATTAATGCCTCTACAATCAACGCACATATGCGACGTACCATCCTTTTTCGGCACTAAAATGATAGCAACAGCACAAAGACTAAGGGATTCGCGTATATAACCTTTGTCGAGCAGCTCTTGTACTTGACGCATAATCTCCTTCATCTCCTCTTGATTGGTACGGTATGGTGCACGGTTGGGTAATGATGCACCGGGAATTAAGTCAATTTGATGCTCAATCCCTCGAATAGGTGGTAATCCCGGTGGGACGTCTTGTGGAAAGACGTCAGTGAACTCCTGCAAAATGTTAGTGACAGCAGGAGGAAAAGAGGAAGGCATGTCCTCGAATGAAAATAATGCCTCTTTGCACACAAAAGCATAGCAAACAGATTTGATAAAATCTAGATCATCAATATCAGATTTGGTGGCAAGTAAACATGCACTTTTAAATTTAATTCAGAAGCAACACTAGATGGTTTATTACTAGGCTTCATTTGTCGCTCAAATTCTTTTGCCACAATCTGATTTTCACTCTTATTTTGCTCCTGTTTTGCTTTATTAGCTCTAATAATATCATCTTTCAAAATGGATCAGGAGTCATAGGAAGCAAAGTAATATTTTTGTCCTTATGAACAAGAGTATACTGAGTGTTTCTACCATGGTGTACATAATTTTTATCAAATTGCCATGGTCTACCAAGTAATAAGGAACATGCTTGCATAGGTATCACATCACAATCAACATAATCAGCATATCTAGAGATACTAAATTGCACACGAACTGTACGTGTTACCTTAACCTTGCCGCTGTTGTTGAACCATTGGATGTAGTAAGGATGTGGATGTGGTCTTGTGGTGAGAGATAGCATCTCCACCATCTCCATGCTAGCCAAGTTGTTGCAGCTCCCTCCATCTATGATGACGCGAACAGAACGTTCCTTCACAACTCCCTTTGTATGGAACAAATTATGCCTCTAATTTTGCTTAGCTTGTGTGACCTGCACACTCAAAACACGTTGAGCAACTAAATATTCATACCTGTCAGCATCTTCAGCAGCCATGTATTGCGTCTCATGATCAGAATCATCTCACCGTGTTCTTCATGTGTAATAAGAGCCAAAGTCTCCTCATCATAGTCACTGGCGGATTCATACCCACCATCCTCAGAAGAAATCATCACACGTTGAGATTTGCATTCTCTCGCAAAATTTCCTCTTCCCTTTCAACGACGACAAATAATATCACTTGTGTGCCCTGTTGATACCATGGAAGAAGAAGAGCTCTGCGCAGCCCCGGCAGGTGTGCTCTTGGCAGATAGTGGTGGTTGTGCCTGCTTTCTTGTATCACGTCTGGAGGTGGCACCTGATGGAGGTGCTGGTGCAGTGGAAGTAGAGGATGCACATGGTGTCCACGATGAAGATCGACCTGCAGAAAAGTTAGTTCGCTCCAATGCCTGTCGATCCTGCACTTCACGTTCAGCTTTACAAGCAAGATGGAATAAACGAGTGATATTATTATACTCCTTATACTCTAGAATGGTCTGAATCTCTCTATTTAGTCCACCCATAAAACGCGCAAGCATAGCTTCATTCTCCTCAACAATACCACATCTAATCTTGCCAGTTTGTAATTCCTGATAATATTCTTTGACAGAATTTTTTCCTTGTCTCAAATGCTGCAATTATTGAATTAATTCACGTTGATAATATGGTGGAACCCAACGAGTACGCATAGTGATAGAGGCAAAGGTGTCCCGTCTTTCGATGAGATTGTGGCTATCGTTTTGGAGGAAGTCGACTTTGACGATCCGACTACGAACGTGCGAGGACGTCGTGCCTTAGCAATCACTAAACCAACTCTGAGAGGTTATTGACCACGCCGGAGCACGATCAACCTGACCATGAAGGTCTGTTTCCTGCTCGAATACAAGAGGAAAGCTTTATTGATCAAGGCGGCGTTCTGTGACGCCTTTGTCTGGTCGTTGAACACAAATGAAGTATGCGAAGTTGCAGCTATGGCGAACTTTAATCTAAACAAAACCCAAAGTCTAAACGATGCCCTAAGGGTTGTATATGTGGAGGAAGAGGGGGGAATTTCGTGGCCCTTGGAGGAGGGGTCCGAAACCAACCCTAACCCTTGTTTCCCCACACATACGGAATCGAAAAACGGCCTATACTTAAGTATTTCGAAAATACATGGGCCTGGCCCAATAATAAGGACGAAATTTATGAAGTTGCATCTTGTATATTTTGTCGAAGGCTTCATGCACTCCTTATGGTGGCTTCAAAGTCCTGAAATCATCACTTGTAACTTTGTTCTTGATCCCCTTGCACATGCCATCTCTCCCTACTTGGTCTTCCTCCAGTGTTCATCCCTCTTATCCATGCCTGGCCCTTCATTTGTAACCAAAACAAATGTATCCAATTTAGGCAGCATCATATTCTCATGAACATTAGAATCATTACCAAGAAACGAAAGTACCTGGTAATTCAATGTGCGTGCGCGAGCTCTATTAATTGGTCCACTATGTATAGCAGCAGGGGTTGTCGGTGTAACAATGGTATTGATGTCCACATTATCCTCCCCTTCTTGAAATGAAGTCGTCCTCGACGGAAGCTCATCTTCCTCACCCAAATAAGGCTTCAAATCTGCAATGTTAAAAGTGGGACTAACCCCAAAATCTGCAGGCAGCTCAAATTTATATGCATTATCATTTATTTTCTCTAACACCGTAAAAGGACCATCAGCACGTGGCATTAGCTTTGATTTGCGCAAATTAGGCAATCTATCCTTACGCAAATGTGTAACATCCCAAATTTTCAATTTGTAATGTTTTACATAGATCATTCATGCATATCATATTTTATTGCATTGTCGATTTGCGATCCACGAATTCTAAGCAACTCAAGGACCCACGGAGAGAGTTGGGAATTTCACAGTTTTCATATTTGAATTTTATCAAATATCGAAACGAGGATTATTTGTTTTAATTATTTTTCTCTCCGAAAATATTTCCTATCAAAATATATGAGAGGGGATAATATGACTTAACCAAAAATAATGAAATATTGGAGGAAAAATATTTAATGCAAATAAACATTTTTATTTGGATTTTTTGCTATTTTATTTGCATAGGAAATATACGCGTTTCTCAAAACTGCATTTTAGGCCCAAATAAATGTTCACCTTTTCCGGCATATGTTTAGAGGATGGGGAAAATTTATTTCAGGATTTTTGGAGTCCGTTTAGTATTCCTTTTCCTCGTTTTTCTATGCGGAATTATTATTATTTTTAAGTCAAATCGACTTGGGCCGCCGTGGGCGACCCGGACTCCGCCTCGCCCCAGGCTTTATAAGCCCGCGACCCGGCCAGCCCCAGCCCACCCCAGCCGCCGCCGAACCCCAGCCGCGTCGCGCCTCGAGCCCCGCGCGGCCGCCGGACGCCTCCGCCGCCGGAGTTGACCCCCGCCGCCGCCGTTTTTTTTTCTTTGGTTTATTTCGGTAAACCCTAGATCTAGATCCGGTTTTTTTAATTATTTTTGGTTTATATCTTTAGATCGGTTTTTCTGTCGGTTTATTTATTTTGCGGACGTTCGTCCGTTCGTTCATTTAAATGAACGTCGTTCACCCATTAGTCACAGACAGCGAATGTTTGTTCGTTAGCCTGTTCGTCAGTTTTTCTTTTTCTCGGATTTTTCGCGATTATTTTCGATCGCGATTTCTGATCCGATTTTCGTTCTAGTTTATCTTTTTGCTCGTTTATTGTAATCAGCCGATTCAAGCGCCTAGATCTTCGTCTCGAAGCCCTCTTTCTGTTTAACCAACTTAAATAAGATTTTGGTACTATAAAATTTGACTTTAGTCCAGATTAGTAAACGGATCTTGTTTCTTTCGCCGTTTGAGTTTCGTTGCTCCGTTTGATTTGATTTTTTTGCAAACCGTAGTTCGTAAGTTGAACTTTCTAGTTAGATCTTCTTATTTGAGTTTTACCCGTGCATCTTTGCTTGATTGCTTATGTATGCTATTGTTTGTTTGCGATAGAATTCCCGGAGTGCGAAGCGTGGTACTACGAGTCACTAGGTTTTGCGGATCGCCAGCAAGGCAAGTAACACATTGATCATACCCCTTTATTACCCAGTTTTTATGCATTAGATACAGCCCTCACACATTGCATGAGTAGGATCTCTTAACTTGTGGGTTTGGGATGTAGATGTTGAGGTAGAACCTATTACCTGTTTTCATATCAAACCCTTGGGAGTTACTTCTACGTTATGCTTATATTGCCATGCTATGCTCGTAGACGTGGATTGGGTTTGAGAGTATGTTGTGTGACCTCTTTCAGTGGTGGGATAGCAGATGTAGAGGGAAAGTAGGTGTAACTGTCCACCCGGAGTAAAGAGTTAATACTTCTGAAAGACTGTGTCTCGGTCATCCGTTTCTCAAACACCTTGTAGTGCGAGAAATCCAACGGAGGCGATCGAGTCTTGTGGGGAAAAGTGCGCAAACCTCTGCAAAGTGTACAATCTAATCATGGTTAGCCGTGTCCCCGGTTATGGACATCTTGAGTATCTAGTACTTGGATTTTCCTATTGTATCTCATCACTCTAAATTAATCTGTTGGATTAATAAATAAATTTAATTGGGATTGAGATGGGGTACCATTCTCAATGATGTTTCAACTACCATGATAGTTAAATAAAATTTATTCCTTTGTTGTAGGAAAAAATTGGGTTTTTCGCAAAAACTTTATAACCATACAGCCTCCACCGGCCATATATGCATGTAGTGATAGCCTTTTCTGTTCATTGATCTACTGTGTTATATTGCCAGCATATTCCATGTGTTGACCCGTTTTCGGGCTGCAACATATTATGTTGCAGACTTTTCAGACGACGAGTAAAGGTGCGATAGGTCGTTGTCATGCACTGAGCTATGCCGTTGGAGTTGATGGACTCACTTTATCTTCCAAGCCTTCCGCTGTTATCGTATTAGATGGCCTTAAGCCATATTTATTGTAATAAGTTCTCTTTTGAGACATTCGATGTAATAAGTGTGTGATTGCTACTCTGTTATAAATCCTTCGAGTACTGTGTGTGTCAGCATTACCGATCCAGGGATGACACTGAAGCACAGAGACTTGACCGTTTGAGGTCGGGTCGCTACAAGATGGTATCAGAGCCCACGCTGAATGTAGAACACAACCATTAAGAAAAGCCATAGGTCACTCTTCTTTACTCATTTCTGACTCCTCTCCATTTTCTACTCTTTAGGATGGCGGACTCGAGGAACAAGTTTGCACAACCGGATGAAGACACCCCCTTTGGACGACACTTGAAGGAAGTCACTAGATACATGAACATTGGAATACCAAGCTTCACCGGGACCTACAACGCCACTTTACCAGAAGAGGAACGTTGGATGATTCAAGTTCAAATCCCAGGAAGGACGTTCATGCCAGTCACGGAGCCCATAGAGTTTTCCTTTGATGCCCCAACCTGGAGTCTAGGCAAGAGCATGGCAGCCCACATCGCCATGGGACGAATCGGCGAAGTATACCACAAGGATCTCAAAGATACTATCTACCAGATTTGTGGGTGCCGAGATGAGCAATGGGAGATAGTCAGCACCAGGAAGGACAGGTCCATTGCCGCTTTCATCCAGGAGTTAAACCAGCAAATTCGACGCCAGGAGAACCAGATGTGCGCAGGCATGATAGATTTGAAGAAGGCGATGACAAGGATCACCGAGCTTGAAGAGGAACTCAAGTCTACACACGATGGATACGAGGAGGAAATCGCAACACTATTGGAGAAGAATGACGACCTGATAAAGAAGATCGGAGTATTCATGGGAGACCCCGCGCCAGGAGGAGATGACGATGATTCCACTTGCCCGGAGAACTACATCATCATCGACGACACCGACTCCGACCCCGACGATAGTGATGATGACTTTGAAGACGAAGCTGGAGCGGATATCATGGAGTCTTCCACCGATCAAAATTTCTAGTAGACCACCATATGATTAGTAGTATTCCCCCATGTATATAGTAGTAGTCTGAGCACTTTAATGATAGTTCTAGACCATTTGTATGCCCTTGCTTGATTGATTGAGTGATATGATTGTGTTTGTCTCATGTGCATATGGGTAGTGTTTTCTCACTAGACCTCAATTCTATTCTAATCTCTTCCCTCTAAACCCATCAGATGCCTCCGAGACGTGACACCGGATTTGTCTTCCCACCGGATATCACCCAGTTGATCCAGCAGCAGAATACCTTGATACAGCAATTAGTCGAGAACCAAGGCAACAACAACAACAACCCTCCGCCAGTTGACAACTTAGCCTGCTTTCTGAGGTTACAGCCGCCGGTGTTTTCTAGTAGCACCGAGCCAACAGTTGCGGATGACTGGCTACGCAGGATAAGAAGGGAGTTGACCACCGCAGGTTGCACAGATGCTGAGAAGGTGCGTTTTGCCGCACACCAATTGGATGGACCAGCAGCCTCATGGTGGGAGAATTACACAGCCACTTTTCCCATAGCCAATGTTACTTGGGATCAGTTTCAGCAAGCATTCCGCACAGCCCATGTCTCGACTGGAGCCATGAGCATGAAGAAGCATGAGTTTCGCAACTTACGCCAGGGGAACCGTACTGTGGGGCAGTACGTGGATGAGTTTAGTAAGTTATCTTGTTATGCCCCTGATGACGTGGCCACAGATGCCGCGAAGCAAGAGAAGTTTATGGAAGGGCTGAATGATGAGATGAGCATGCAGTTGATGGTGGCAACATTGAACAACTACCAGGAGTTGGTAGATAAGGCTCTTATGATTGAAGGGAAGCAGCAGCAGATTGAGAGCCGCAAGAGGAAGTATGGACAAGGGAAGTACAATTCTAGAGCTCAGCAGAAGCCTCGTTTCACCCCAAACTCTGGAGGACTTGTCCATAACCATGGAGGCCACACTCACAATGGAGGAAGTTCTCATAATCACAATAGCCCCAAGAATGGAAGTGGGAATGGAGCAGGCAGTAATCAGAACCGCTCTAACCCAGCCACACCCGCCAAGAAGGATCAAAGTCACATTACTTGTTACAAGTGCGGTAAGACTGGACATTACGCCAACGACTGTCCAGAATTTAAGAACGGCAATGGTAATGGAAGCGCAGGGAAGAAGCCCAACCCTTTCAATAGGGGACAAGTGAACCACGTGAACGTGGAGGAGGTTGAGGAGCAGCCTGATGCAGTTATTGGTAAGTTTTTGGTTAAGTCTTTTACTGCAATTGTTCTTTTCAATACTGGTGCATCACATTCATACATATTAAGGGGATTCGTGAATAAGTACAAGTTGCCCACTAAGGTACTTAGGACACCCATGTTTGTAAGTTCACCAGGAGCAGAATATATGGCAAGACAAGGATGTTTTCAGATGCCATTGACCATTGGAAGCCATGTTTTCCCTTCAGACCTGATAATTTTGGTGTCACAAGGTTTGGACGTGATACTAGGAATGGATTGGCTGTCGATGTACGGAGGAAACATCGATTGCGCAAGTAACTCGATTTTGCTCACTACCCCGGAGGGAAAAAGGATCAAGTATGTGTCCAGGCATGCGCCAAGGAGGACCCAAGTAAATTCTCTCACGGGATTTGTTCAGGTGGAAGTGCCGGTAGTGAAGGATTACCCGGATGTATTTCCGGAGGAGTTACCAGGCATGCCACCAGATCGTGACATCGAGTTTTTGATAGAGCTATTGCCAGGCACCGGGCCAATATCAAAGAGACCATACCGAATGCCCGCAAATGATCTAGAAGAGATCAAGAAGCAGATTAAGGATTCATTGGAGAAAGGTTACATCCGACGAAGTTCATCACCGTGGGGAGCCCTAGTGCTTTTGGTTGAGAAGAAGGATGGATCCTTAAGGATGGTTGTTGATTATCATGCGTTGAATGAAGTGATGATCAAGAACAAGTACCCACTGCCAATGATTTATGATTTATTTGACCAGTTGACAGGAGCTAAAGTGTTTTCGAAGATCAATTTGCGATCAGGATATCATCAACTGAAGATCAGGGAAAAGGATATACCAAAGACAGCCTTCACCACAAGGTACGGGCTATATGAGTATACGGTTATGTCTTTTGGACTAACTAACGCCCCTACCTATTTCATGAGTATGATGAACAAGGTGTTCATGGAGTTCTTGGATAAGTTCGTTGTGGTGTTCATTGATGATATCTTGGTATAATCGAAGAATGAGGAGGAACACAAGGAACATTTGCGTTTGGTTCTCAAGAAGCTCAGGGAACATCAGTTATATGCCAAGTTCAGCAAATGTGAGTTTTGGTTGAAGGAAGTTGGATTTCTTGGACTTGTTATATCAAGAGAAGGTATAGAAGTGGATCCCACCAAGGTTCAGTCAGTTACTGAGTGGTTGGCACCCACCTCAGTTGGAGAGATCAGCGGTTTTCTTGGACTCGCGGGATACTATCGGAGATTCATTGAGAATTTTTCTAAGATTGCGAAGCCTATGACGGCATTGTTGAAGAAGGACACTAAGTTCCATTGGACTGATGAATGTGAAGCAAGTTTCCAGGAGTTGAAGAAATGTTTGACTACAGCCCCAGTGTTGATTCTGCCGGATATACGCAAGGATTTCCAAGTGTGTTGCGACGCCTCTCGCTTAGGACTTGGAGGAGTACTTATGCAAGACAGGAAAGTTGTTTCGTATGCCTCACGACAACTGAAACCGCACGAGTTGAATTATGCCACGCATGATTTGGAGTTAGCAGCTGTGGTGCATGCGCTCAAGACCTGGAGACATTTTCTCATTGGAAACCGTTGCGATGTGTACACGGATCACAAAAGTTTGAAGTACATCTTCACACAGAAGGAGCTTAACCTCAGGCAGAGGAGATGGTTGGAGCTCATAAAGGATTATGACATGAAGCTGCATTATCACCCAGGAAAGGCCAATGACGTAGCAGACGCTTTGAGCCGAAAGAGTTATGTAAACACCCTAGTAAGCGGAGGATGCCAAAGGAGTTGGCCGAGGATATCAGGGAACTTCGTTTGGAGATTGTTCCTAGAGGTTTTGTTGCAACAATGGAAGTTCAATCTACATTGTTGGGAAAGATTTGAGAAGCTCAGAAGGATGACAAGGAGATTGCTAAGATAAAGGAGAAGATGAGTGAAGGGAAAGCCAGAGGTTTTCGTGAGGATGAGCACGACACCTTATGGTTTGAGGACCGTGTATATGTGCCCAATAGTGCAGAGATCAGGAAATTGATACTACAGGAAGCTCATGACTCGCCGTACTCGATACACCCCGGAAACACCAAGATGTATTTGGATTTGAAGTAGTGTTTCTGGTGGACGGGTATGAAGAAGGATATCGCTGAGTATGTAGTCGTATGTGATGTATGTTAGAGAGTAAAGGCAGAACATCAGAAGCCAGCAGGATTACTGCAACCTATGCCGATACCCGAATGGAAGTGGGATAAGCTTGGCATGGATTTCATCACCGGATTGCCGAGGACCCGATCAGGATATGATTCTATCTGGGTACTAGTGGATCGATTGACCAAAGTAGCCCACTTTATCCCAGTGAAAACCACCTATACAAGTGCGAAGTTGGCCAAGATATACATGACCAGGATCGTATGTCTGCACGGAGTTCCGAGGACCATCATATCAGATAGAGGAACATAGTTTACTTCAAAGTTTTGGCACCAGCTGCACCAGACTTTGGGTACCAGGCTAGAGTTCAGTACAACTTTTCACCCACAGACGGATGGACAGACAGAGAGAGTCAATCAGATTCTGGAGGACATGTTGAGAGCTTGGGCGTTGGATTATGGGTCTAGTTGGGATGATAATTTGCCCTACGCGGAGTTCTCATACAACAATAGCTACCAGGCCAGTTTGAAGATGGCACCGTTCGAAGCCCTGTATGGAAGGAGATGTCAAACACCGTTCATGTGGGATGAAGTTGGAGATCGTCAGTTGTTTGGACCAGATTTGATTAAGGAATCTGAAGAGAAGGTTAAACTGATTCGAGATACACTGAAGGTAGCTCAGTCCCGACAGAAGAGTTATGCAGATTCGAAACGCAAGGAGGTAGTTTATGAAATCGGAGAGAAGAGTGTATCTGTGAGTATCACCTCTTCGAGGAGTTAAGCGTTTTTAGCCCCGAGACTTGTAGGACCATACCGAGTTCGGGAACGTATGGGGGAGGTTGCCTACAAGTTGGAGCTACCTGAAGGACTGCCAGGAGTACATGATGTGTTTCACGTTTCCCAGTTGAAGAAGTGCCATGCAGAGATGGCCAATATACCTCTGAGAGATACAGTGCCCCTGGAAGCGATTCAGTTGGACAGTGATTTGACATATGAAGAGAAACTTGTCAAGATTCTAGAGTTTGCCAGTCGAGTTACCTGCAGTAAGGTTATCAAATTTTGCAAAGTTCAGTGGAGCCACCATACCGAGGATGAAGCCACCTGGGAATGAGAGGATGATCTACGGAAAGACCACCCACACCTATTTTCTAGCCAACCCGAATCTCGAGGGCGAGATTCATCTTAAGGGGGGTAGGTTTGTAACATCCTAAATTTTCCATTTGGAATGTTATACATAGATCATTCATGCATATCATATTTTATTGCATTGTCGATTTGCGATCCTCGAAATTCTAAGCAACTCAAGGACCCACGGAGAGAGTTGGGAATTTCACAGTTTTCATATTTGAATTTTATCAAATATCGAAACGAGGATTATTTGTTTTAATTATTTTTCTCTCCAAAAATATTTCCTATCAAAATATATGAGAGGGGATAATATGACTTCCCCAAAAATAATGAAATATTGGAGGAAAAATATTTAATGCAAATAAACATTTTTATTTGAATTTTATTGCTATTTTATTTGCATAGGAAAAATACGCGTTTTCCAAAATTGCATTTTAGGCCCAAATAAATGTTCACCTTGTCCGGCATATTTTTAGAGGACAGGGAAAATTTATTTCAGGATTTTTCGAGTCCGTTTAGTATTCCTTTTCCTTGTTATCTATGCGGAATTATTTAAAAAAAGGTCAAACCGACTTGGGCCACCGTGGGCGACCCGGACTCCGCCTCGCCCCAGGCTTTATAAGCCCGCGACCCCGCCAGCCCTAGCCCACCCCGGCCGCCGCCGAACCCTAGCCGCGCCGCGCCTCGAGCCCCGCGCCGCCGCCGGACGCCGCCTCCGCCGGAGTTGACCGCCGCCGCCGTTATTTTTTCTTCGGTTTATTTCGGTAAACCCTAGATCTAGATCCATTTTTTAATTATTTTCGGTTTATTTCTTTAGATCGGTTTTTCTGTCGGTTTATTTATTTTGCGGACCTTCGTCCGTTCGTTTGTTTAAATGAACGTCGTTCACCCGTTAGTCATAGGCAGCGAACGTTCGTTCGTTAGCCTGTTCGTCAGTTTTTCTTTTTCTCAGATTTTTCACGATTATTTTCGATCGTGATTTCTGATCCGATTTTTGTTGTAGTTTATCTTTTCGCTCTTTTATCGGAATCAGGCAGTTCAAGCGCCTAGATCTTCGTCTCGAAGCCCTCTTTCTGCTTAACCAACTTGAACAAGATTTTGGTACTCTAAAATTTGACTTTAGTCCAAATTAGTAAACGGATCTTGTTTCTTTCGCCGTTTGAGTTTTGTTGCTCCGTTTTATTTGATTCTTTTTGCAAACCTTAGTTCTTAAGTTGAACTTTCTGGTTAGATCTTCTTATTTGAGTTTTACCCGTGCATCTTTGCTTGATTGCTTATGTATGCTATTGTTTGTTTGCGATAGAATTCTCGGAGTGCGAAGCGTGCTACTACGAGTCACTAGGCGTTACGGATCGTCAGCAAGGCAAGTAACACATTGATCATACCCCTTTATTACCCAGTTTTTATGCATTAGATACAACCCTCACACATTGCATGAGTAGGATCTCTTAACTTGTGGGTTTGGGATGTAGATGTTGAGGTAGAACCTATTACCTGTTTTCATATCAAACCCTTGGGAGTTACTTCTACGTTATGCTTATATTGCCATGCTATGCTCGTAGACATGGATTGGGTTTGAGAGTATTCCATGACAGATGTGAGTTGTTAATTAATGGTTCAACTTAAGGTGGCAACTTTAATACACATCTGGGTGGATTGTTGGGTTGGGCACCTGGGGAATCCAGTGTTGTCCTAGGAGATCCCGGGGTATCCGAGTGATCATCTTACGGTCCGCCACCCAGGCTCAAAGGGATCGTGAGATTATTCATGCTAGAAACTTTCGTGTGCAGCCACAAGCCATTATGGGCTCTGGCATAGTTGAGTATGTTGTGTGGCCTCTTTCAGTGGTGGGCTAGCAGATGTAGAGGGAAAGTAGGTGTAACTGTCCACCCTGAGTAAAGAGTTAATACTTCTGAAAGACTATGTCTCGGTCATCCGTTTCTCAAACACCTTGTAGTGCGAGAAATCCAACGGAGGCGATCGAGTCTTGTGGGGAAAAGTGCGCAAACCTCTGCAGAGTGTACAATCTAATCATGGTTAGCCGTGTCCCTGGTTATGGACATCTTGAGTATCTAGTACTTGGATTTTCCTATTGTATCTCATCACTCTAAATTAATCTGTTGGGTTAATAAATAACTTTAATTGGGATTGAGATGGGGTACCATTCTCAATGATGTTTCGACTACCATGATAGTTAAATAAAATTTATTCCTTTGTTGTAGGGAAAAATTGGCTTTTTCGCAAAAACTTTATAACCATAGAGCCTCCACCAGCCATATATGCATGTAGTGATAGCCTTTTCTGTTCATTGCTCTACTGTGTTATATTGCCAGCATATTCCATGTGCTGACACGTTTTCGGGCTGCAACGTATTATGTTGTAGACTTTTCAGACGACGAGTAAAGGTGCGATAGGTCGTTGTCATGCACTCAGCTATGTCGTTGGAGTTGATGGACTCACTTTATCTTCCAAGCCTTCCGCTGTTATCGTATTAGATGGCCTTAAGCCATATTTATTGTAATAATTTCTCTTTTGAGACATTCGATGTAATAAGTGTGTGATTGCTACTCTGTTATAAATCCTTCGAGTACTGTGTGTCAGCATTATCGATCCAGGGATGACACTGAAGCACAGAGACTTGACCGTTTGAGGTCGGGTCGCTACAAAACGTAACCAAACAAGATCTCCAGGTGCAAACACAACATGTTTTCTACACTTATCTCTAGCAAGTTTATATTTAGCATTCATACGCTCAATGTTTTCCTTAGTTAACTCATGCATTTTTAAAATCAATTCAGCATGTTCTTTAGCATCAAAATTAACCTTCTCCGAAGATGGAAGAGGCAACAAATCAATAGGTGCACGAGGTAGGAAACCATACACAATTTCAAAAGGGCACATCTTAGTAGTAGAATGCAATGAACGATTATAAGCAAATTCAATATGAGGCAAACATTCTTCCCACATTTTCTTATTATTATTCAAAACAGCCCTAAGCATAGTAGACAATGTTCTATTGACTACTTCAGTTTGTCCATCAGTTTGGGGGTGACAAGTAGTACTAAAAAGCAGTTTAGTCCCCAACTTAGCCCATAAACATCTCCAAAAGTGGCTAAGGAATTTAGTATCACGATCTGAAACAATAGTATTTCGCACACCATGCAAGCGAATAATTTTCCAAAAGAACAAACCAGCAACTTTAACAGCATCATCGCTTTTATGACATGGTATAAAGTGTGCCATTTTCGAAAATCTATCCACGACAACAAATATGCTATCCCTCCCCTTCTTTGTACGAGGTAAACCTAAAACAAAGTCCATAGATATATCCTCCCAAGGAACACTAGGTACAGGCAAAGGCAAATATAAACCATGAGGATTGAGACGTGACTTAGCTTTTTGACATGTAGTGCAGCGAGCAACAAAATGCTCAACATCCCATCTCATCTTTGGCCAAAAGAAATGTGTAGCAAGTATATCCTCCGTCTTCTTGACGACAAAGTGCCACATTAATCCTCCTCCATGCGCCTCCTGCAACAACAAAAGACGAACAGAGCTAGCTGGAATGCATAGCTTGTTAGCATGAAACACAAATCCATCGTTAAGAACGAACTTGTTCCAAGTTATCCCTTCCTTACAATTCTGCAATACATCTTTAAATTCAGCATCATGCACATATTGATCTTTTATGGTCTCCAAACCAAATATTTTAAAGTCAAGTTGTGAAAGCATAGTATAACGACGAGACAATGCATCAGCAATAACATTTTCTTTACCCTTCTTGTGTTAAATGACATAAGGGAAAGTCTCAATGAATTCAACCCATTTAGCATGTCTACGGTTCAGTTTTGCTTGACTTTTAATGTGTTTCAAAGATTCATGATCAGAATGTATAACAAATTCCTTGGGCCATAAATAATGTTGCCATGTTTCTGAGGTCCGAACAAGAGCATATAATTTATCATAAGTAGAATAGTTCAGACTAGGCCAACTCATTTTTGCAGAAAAGTATGCAACAGGTTTGCCATCTTGTAATAACATACCTCCTAATCCAATTCCACTAGCATCACATTCAAGCTCAAAAGTCTTATTAAAATCCGGAAGTTGGAGTAAAGGAGCATGTGTCCACTTATCTTTCAATACCGTGAAAGCTTCTTCCTGTGCGGTACCCAAAACAAAAGGCACATCCTTTTTAGTAAGCTCGTTGAGAGGTGCAGCAATGGTGCTGAAATCTCTCACAAAACGCCTATAGAAACCAGCGAGGCCAAGGAAACTCCTCACTTGTGTGACCGTTTTGGGCTGCGGCCAACTCTCAATAGCTTCAATCTTGGCTTTATCAACTTCAATCCCCTGTGGAGTACAAACATAGCCAAGAAAAGATACTCGGTCGGTGCAAAAGGTGCACTTCCCAAGGTTACCAAACAAACGTGCATCACGTAGAGCAATAAAAACAGCACGTTAATGTTCCAAATGTTCCTCCAAAGATAAGCTATAAATCAATATGTCATCAAAGTAAACTACCACAAATCGTCCAATGAAAGCACGTAAAACTTCGTTCATTAATCTCATAAAAGTACTAGGTGCATTAGTTAACCCAAAAGGCATGACTAACCACTCATATAATCCAAACTTAGTTTTAAATGTTGTTTTCCATTCATCTCCCAATTTCATACAAATTTGATGGTATCCACTACGCAAATCAAATTTGGAGAATATTGTAGAGCCACTCAATTGAGCAAGCATATCATCAAGCCTAGGAATAGGAGTACGATAATGAATAGTAATATATTAATGCCTCTACAATCAACGCACATCCGCGACGTACCATCCTTTTTCGGCACTAAAATGATAGGAACAGCACAAGGACTAAAGGATTCGCGTATATAACCTTTGTCGAGCAGCTCTTGTACTTGACGCATAATCTCCTTCGTCTCCTCTGGATTGGTACAGTATGGTGCACGGTTGGGTAATGATGCACCGGGAATTAAGTCAATTTGATGCTCAATCCCTCGAATAGGTGGTAATCCCGGTGGCACGTCTTGTGGAAAGACGTCAGCGAACTCCTGCAAAATGTTAGTGACAGCAGGATGCAAATAGGAAGGCACGTCCTCGAATGAAAATAATGCCTCTTTGCACACAAAAGCATAGCAAACAGATTTGCTAAAATCTAGCTCATCAATATCAGATTTGGTGGCAAGTAAACATGCACTTTTCAATTTAATTTCAGAAGCAACACTAGATGGTTCATTATTAGGCTTCATTTGTTGCTCAAATTCTTTTGCCACAATCTGATTTTCACTCTTATTTTGCTCCTGTTTTGCTTTATTAGCTCTATTAATATCATCTGTCAAAATGGAATCAAGAGTCATAGGAAGCAAAGTAATATTTTTGTCCTTATGAACAAGAGTATACCGATTGTTTCTACCATGGTGTACAGAATTTTTATCAAATTGCCATGGTCTACCAAGTAATAAGGAACATGCTTGCATAGGTACCACATCACAATCAACATAATCAGCATATGTAGAGATACTAAAATGCACATGAACAGTACGTGTTACCTTAACCTTGCCGCTGTTATTGAACCATTGGATGTAGTAAGGTTGCGGATGTGGTCTTGTGGTGAGAGATAGCTTCTCCACCATCTCCATGCTAGCCAAGTTGTTGCAGCTCCCTCCATCTATGATGACGCGAACAGAACGTTCCTTCACAACTCCCTTTGTATGGAACAAATTATGCCTGTGATTTTGCTCAGCTTGTGTCACCTGCACACTCAAAACACGTTGAGCAACTAAATATTCATACCTGTCAGCATCTTCAGCAGCCATGTATTGCGTCTCATGATCAGAATCATCTCCACCGTGCTCTTCATGTGTAATAAGAGCAAAAGTCTCCTCATCATAGTCACTGGCGGACTCATACCCACCATCCTCAGTAGCAATCATCACAAGCTGAGATTTGCATTCTCTCGCAAAATGTCCTCTTCCCTTACAACGACGACAAATAATATCACTTGTGTGCCCTTTTGATGCCATGGAAGACGAAGAGCTCTGCCCAGCCCCGGCAGGTGTGCTCTTAGCAGATACTGGTGGTTGTGCCTGCTTTCGTGTATCACGGCTGGAGGTGGCATCTGATGGAGGTGCTGGTGCAGTGCAAGTAGAGGATGCACGTGGTGTCCATGATGAAGATCGACCTGCAGAAAAGTTAGTTCGTGCCAATGCATGTCGATCCTACACTTCACGTTCAGCTTTACAAGCAAGATGGAATAAACGAGTGATATTATTATACTCCTTATACTCTAGAATGGTCTGAATCTCTCTATTTAATCCACCATAAAACGCGCAAGCATAGCTTCATTCTCCTCAAAAATACCACATCTAATCATGCCAGTTTGTAATTCCTGATATTATTCTTCTACAGAATTTTTTCCTTGTCTTAAACGCTGCAATTTTTGAATTAATTCATGTTGATAATATGGTGGAACCCAACGAGTACGCATAGCGGTTTTCAAAGCAGCCCAAGTAGCTGGAATAGGATATAATCTACAATGTTCAGACCACCAAACACATGCAAAGCTAGTGAAAGCACAAACAGCGGCAGGAACACGTCTCTCCTCAGGATATTGTAAACATGTAAATCGTTGTTCAGTTTCTAACTCCCAAGTAAGATATATATCAGGAACATATCTACCCTCAAATGGTGGAATATTCAATTTCAGTTTAGGAAGATGGTCATGATCTCGTACCTGAGGGAGAGCCCTACCATTGTGATTATTTGCATGTGGACGACCTGGTGGTTGTGGTGCTGGTGGTTGCACGTAGTTCTGATTTTGATCAACCTCATCCTCGTAATCTCCCGCATAATCATCCTCCACATCAGCAGCAGGAGCCACAGAAGTATCAACAACAGCACCAACAGTTTGGCCAGGTTGAAGTAGGACATGGCTCGCTCGGCGGAGGGCTGTTTCGCGACGTGGAGGTAGTTGTTGTGGTTGTTGTTGTTGCAGAGGTGCGGCAGGTGCAGCCGGTGGTGGAAGACGAGCAAGCAGTTAATTAAATCTGTTATCGAACTTTGTTTCGAACGTCTTCTCAAGGCCAGTGATCTTCTCCATGGCCTCTTCAAAATTGTTCAGCACATCTTGCACCTGTTCAGTCATCATTTGCTGAAACTTATCATGAAGCTCCTTGTTCGTTAAGTTCTCCCAGTCAATCTCATCGGCTTGTGATCCTGGCATGG
Organism: Triticum aestivum; assembly: GCF_018294505.1. NCBI lineage: Eukaryota > Viridiplantae > Streptophyta > Magnoliopsida > Poales > Poaceae > Triticum > Triticum aestivum. The sequence continues at coordinate 246,636,449 of NC_057799.1, forward strand.
TTACAAGCAATGGAAACACACAAGAATAGGATCCTACAGACTACTAACAAGTGGTGGTGGTGGTGGGTGTCACAAATCCGTCAAGCAAATCTCAAATTCTTACCAGTTCTTACCCAGCAGCAGGCGGTGATCGGCAACCGATGTAGTCAAAACTCTCAAAGCTTGGATAGAGCGATTACCAGGAGAGTCAAACGCACGATGTAGATGTATGTGGAGCTGGGAAGGCTTATAATATGGTAGCAAAAAGGGTCAGCAATAATCAATTTAGAATTGCAAAGTTGAATAAAGGCTCCACGACGGTACTGTGCTGGTCCTAGGCTAGACCATGCTAGAGCCGCGAGCCTAGAACACTAACAAAATCACGGCGCTGCACGTAAATAAGGGAGGAGCACGCTCTGAATTTTTTTCTTCTTTTTTTCACTTTTTTTGCACTTTTTTCCTCTCTTTTTTGCTTCGCAACAATTTTTTTCTAAAAAGTCTACAAATGGTCTAAAAACTGCCTAGCCAGAATTTTCCAGACTTAGTTTTTTTCTTGAAACTGGAACTATTTTGCTTCTACGGGTATCACGGAAATTGGGGAGTCTGACTTGGTCACGACTCAAAGTATCGCGTGATCTGGAACTTGAAAACAAAGCAACAAATACTGGACTCGGACTAGGACTAGTGGCGGAGATGAATCTGGTGGAACTCGGACTTGTGGCGAAGATGAATCTGGTGGAACTCGGACTCGTGGCAGATATATGTTGCAGGTGGAGTCGAATTGGCGTGATGGCGGCGGATATGTGGTGGTGTATATGGACTCGGATTGCTGGTTAATATGTGGTGGTGGTATATGGCAGCGATGATGAAGTTGATGTGGTGGTGTTATATGGCAGCAACAATGATGATGATGCGGTGGTGATATATGGCAGCGGCGACGTGACAACCTATGAACAGAACTCGAAACTCTAAAGGACTAGACGCTAAGACCAGCAACTTGACACGACGATGCAACCGCAAACTCAACAAAGCAAATACAGAAAAGATTATGCAAAGGCTCAGATTGGTTCGGATAGGATGAACTAACCCTAATTTTTTTGGCTTTTTTCGTGGACTATAGGTATGAAGAACAGACTCGATCTGAACTACAAAAAACTGTAAAATCTCACCGAGCAACGTGGAAATCTGATACCACTTGCTAGAGGCAAAGGTGTCCCGTCTTTCGATGAGATTGTGGCTATCGTTTTGGAGGAAGTCGACTTTGACGATCCTACTACGAACGTGCAAGGACGTCGTGCCTTAACAATCGCTAAACCAACTCCGAGAGGTTATTGACCACGCCGGAGCACGATCAACCTGACCACAAAGGTCTGTTTCCTGTAGGCAAACGAAGAACAAGCAAGAAACTAAGATTGCAATCTGGATATTTTGAATATAAGAGGAAAGCTTTATTAATCAAGGCGGGGTTCTGTGACGCCTTTGTCTGGTCATTGAACACAAACGAAGTACGCGAAGTTGAAGCTATGGCGAACTTTAATCTAAACAAAAACCAAAGTCTAAACGACGCCCTAAGGGTTGTATATATGGAGGAAGAGGGGGGAATTTCGTGGCCCTTGGAGGAGGGGTCCGAAACCAACCCTAACTCTTGTTTCCCCACACATACGGACTCTAAAAACAACCTATACTTAAGTATTTCGAAAATACATGGGCCTGGCCCAATAAGAAGGTGATGCGGCACCTAGAATAGCCTCTGGACGAAATTTACGAAGTGGCATCTTGTATATTTCGTCCAAGGATTCATGCACTCCTTATGGTGGCTTCAAAGTACTGAAATCATCACTTGTAACTCCGTTCTTGATCCCCTTGCGCATGCCATCATCTCCCTGCTTGGTCTTGCTCCAGTGTTCATCCCTCTTATCCATGACAGGCCCTTCATTTGTAAGCAAAACAAATGTATCCAATTTAGGCAGCATCATATTCTCATGAACATTAGAATCATTACCAAGAAACAAAAGTACCTGGTAATTCAATTGGCGTGCGCGAGCTCTAGTAATTGGTCCAGTATGTATAACAGCAGGGGTTGTGGGTGTAACAATGGTATTGATGTCCTCATCACATAGCAGTTTTCAAAGCAGCCCAAGTAGCTGGAATAGGATACAATCTACAATGTTCAGACCACCAAACACATGCAAAGCTAGTGAAAGCACAAACAGCAGCAGGAACACGTCTCTCCTCAGGATATTGTAAACATGTAAATTGTTGTTCAGTTTCTAACTCCCAAGTAAGATATATATCAGGAACTTATCTACCCTCAAATGGTGGAATATTCAATTTCAGTTTAGGAAGATGGTCATGATCTCGTACCTGAGGAAGAGCCCTACCATTGTGATTATTTGCATGTGGACGACATGGTGGTTGTGGTGCTGGTGGTTGCACGTAGTTCTGATTTTGATCAACCTCATCCTCGTAATCTCCCGCATAATCATGCTCCGCATCAGCAGCAGGAGCCACAGAAGTATCAACAACAGCACCAACAGTTTGGCCAGGCTGAAGTAGGACACGGCTCGCTCCGCGGAGGGCTGTTTCGCGACGTGGAGGTAGTAGTTGTTGTTGTTGTTGTTGCAGAGGTGCGGCAGGTGCAGCCGGTGGTGGAAGACGCGCAAGCAGTTCATTAAATCTATTATCGAGCTTTGTTTCGAATGTCTTCTCAAGGCCAGTGATCTTCTCCATGGCCTCTTCAAAATTGTTCAGCACATCTTGCACCTGTTCAGTCATCATTTGTTGAAACTTATCATGAAGCTCCTTGTTCGTTAAGTTCTCCCAGTCAATCTCGTCGTCTTGTGATCCTGGCATGGTTAGCAACAATAGAAACACACAAGAATATGATCCTACAGACTACTAACAAGTGGTGGTGGTGGGTGTCACAAATCCGTCAAGCAAAACTCAAATTCTTACCAGTTCTTACCCAGCAGCAGGTGGTGATCGGCAACCGTTGTAGTCAAAACTCTCAAAGCTTGGATAGAGCGATTACCAGGGAGAGTCAAACGCACGACGTAGATGTATGTGGAGCTGGGAAGGCTTATAATATGGTAGCAAAAGGGTCAGCAATAATCAATTCAGATATGCAAAGTTGAATAAACGCTCAACGACGGTACTGTGCTGGTCCTAGGCTAGACCGTGCTAGAGACGCGAGCCTAGAACACTAACAAAATCACGGCGCTGCACGTAAACAAGGGAAAAGCACACTCTGGAATTTTTATTTTTGCTCTTTTTTTTGCGCTCCTCTTTTTTTTGCGAAAAATCACTATAATGGTGAGTGTCTCAAAACTCTTCCGAGGTGAGACTGGATGGGCACAAAAAAAATTTGACATTTTTTTCGGAAATCAGGGCAGCGACGACGAAAATGTGCGACAAAAAATCACTATGATGGCGAGTGTCTCAAAACGCTCCGTGGGACCTAAAAATGGGATAGGGAAAAAATATTTTTGGTCGCCGAAAATTTGGCCTAAAAACTGCCTGGGGGTCTCCGTGGGACCTAAATATTTTTTCTGAGACCTGAAACACAAAACAAAAACTAGATGGATCTCGAAAACAAACCTAATATGAAAAGAACTCGGATTGGTGGTGGACAAGCAGATGTATATGTGGACTCGGATTGGTGGTGGACAGGCGGATGTATATGTGGACTCGGATTGGTGGTGGACAGGCCGATGTATATGTGGACTCGGATTGGTGGTGGACAGGTGGATGTATATGGCAGCGGTAAGGAATATGTTGGTGCTGGTGGTATATGGTAGAAACGATGACGATGGTGTGGCGGCGGCGTGACAACTTGTGAACAGAACTCGAAACTCTAAGGGAAACCAGACGCTAAGACCAGCAACTTGACACGATGATGCAACCGCAAATTCAACAAAGCAAATACAGAAAAGATTATGCAAAGGCACAGATTGGTTCGGATAGGATGAACTAACCCTAATTTTTTTTGGCTTTTTCGTGGACTATAGGTATGAAGAACAGACTCGATCTAAACTACGAAAAACTGTAAAATCTCACCGAGCAACCTGGAAATCTGATACCACTTGGTAGAGGCAAAGGTGTCCCGTCTTTCGATGAGATGGTGGCTATCGTTTTGGAGGAAGTCGACTTTGACGATCCAACGACGAACGTGCGAGGACGTCGCGCCTTAGCAATCGCTAAACCAACTCCGAGAGGTTATTGACCACGCCAGAGCACGATCAACCTGACCACGAAGGTTTGTTTCCTGCAGGCAAACGAAGAACAAGCAAGAAACTAAGATTGCAATCTGGATATGCGAATATAAGAGGAAAACTTTATTGATCAAGGTGGGGTTCTGTGACGCCTTTGTGTGGTCGTTGAACACAAACGAAGTACGCGAAGTTGCAGCTATGGCGAACTTTAATCTAAACAAAACCCAAAGTCTAAACGATGCCCTAAGGGCTGTATATATGGAGGAGAGAGGGGGGAATTTCGTGGCCCTTGGAGGAGGGGTCCGAAACCAACCCTAACTCTTGTTTCCCCACACATACGGACTCTAAAAACTGCCTATAATCAAGTATTTCAAAATTACATGGGCCTGGCCCAAAAATAAGGTGACACAGCACCTAGAATAGCCTCTGGACGAAATTTGTGAAGTTGCATCTTGTATATTTCGTCCAAGACTTCATGCACTCATTATGGTGGCTTCAAAGTCCTGGAATCATCACTTGTAACTCCGTTCTTGTTCCCCTTGCGCATGCCATCATCTCCATGCTTGAACTTGCTCCAAGGTTCATCTTTCTTGTCCAAGCTAGGCCCTTCATTTGTAAGCAAAACAAATGTATCCAATTTAGGCAACATCATATTCTCATGAACATTGGAATCATTACCAAGAAACGAAAGTAACTTATAATTCAATTGGCGTGCGCGAGCTCTAGTAATTAATTGGTCCAGTATGTATAGCAGTAGGGGCTGTGGGTGTAACAATGGTATTGATGTCCTCATCATAATTCAGAGCGCACTTGTATCGCACACAGTTAAGATATTATACCCGTGTCCGTTGAGCGTCATCAGAGTCTTTGAAGAAAAAAATAACGTTAGAGAGGGTCAGACGACAGCCACACCAGCATGTGGCCCAAATATATATGAGTGAAAAGGGTGGTCTATGATGTTCAAAATTCCAATGCACAACTTTGATCGCGCAGGCCCACGGTTGGGCGCGTCATCGAAGATCGTTGAGAGGGGCCAGAAGTCAAGAACCACCTGGAAGTGGCCAAATATATGTAGGAATATCGGGGATGTTTAAAACTTTAAATACACAATGCATAACTTTGGTGGCACCTGCCTTGCAAAACCGAAAGAACCCTTGGATATATATATATATAATATATATAATGACATATGTCGTACCTAGCTAGGATGCTTGGCCCACGACCTCCCACTTCGTGTCAGCGGGGCGGATGCACGTAATGATCGATACTTTGGTCATACAAGCATGTCCCCATGACCTACCATAAGACGGACCAATGAATCTCTCGTTTGGTCAAACGACAGTTGTTGTTGTCGATAAACCGCTTGGGCCAATAGATTGAACCATCATAAAAATCGCACGAGAGGGACCAGAAAACCAGCACCTCTGGCATGCGGCCCAAAATGATGTACGTTGGGAAGGGGTGATGTGTGTTTTCAATATAGAATAAACTACAATTCCGATGTGGTGCCTACCTCTCGATACAGACAACAACCATGAAGGCAAGGTAGTTAAGGACGAGATACACAGGGTTTCATGTAGGTCGAACCCAGCAATCTGAGCATGTGGGAGGGAATCCTGACAACGCATGAGCTCGAGCTTTGGTTGAGTGTCACAGCCCTAGATCAGTCCTTGTTTGTCTTTGCTTGATCATCATGTCATCATGTATAAATTCAAATGAATTTGAATTGGGGATGTTCAAACCCTAGTATCAAATGGATTTCAAATAGGTTCAACTTAAAAATATTTTCAATGAACCTGAAATGCCCTTCATAAATGTTCATCATTTTTGTTTTGGTCCAGGACCTCTGCCAAAAATGTTGCACACTTTCCTAGGACATTCTGGGTTATTAAAGTAAATCATACAGTATTTCAATTTGGGCATTTAAATTCTATAAATATTTTTAAACGTCCAAATAATTCTGGATATGTTTAAGGGCTGCTAGAAATAATCTCAAAGGTGCCCATAAATATTTTCTGCTTTTTATTAAAATGGTTTAGTACTTCTACTAAATCAAAACAGACAAAAAAATTAGAAAACAGAAACTAATTTGTAGAGAGAGAGAGAGAATACCAGGGCCTTCTTACCTGGCGCTCCTGTAGCCCAAGTGCCCGGCCCAGCCCACCTCGCCGGCTACCAGTCATCTCCCTCCTCTCGCCAGAAGGACGAGAGGAGCGTGCTCGACGCGCGCGGGCACGCACCCAGGCCACCTCCTGCCTGCCAGCCTGCGGGGACGCCGCGAACGACTCGGTGCGACATCTGGATCGAGCCGACGTCGCTCATTTCGCCCCCTGCTCTCTCCCTCACCCTCTCCCCGCCCTGGCCGGCGCCATTGTAGCTCGCTGCCGCCGTATTCGACGCCACCTTCTCTCCCTCGACCACTCGCCGTGCCTGCGAGCTCCGCCTCGACGTCCTCGACCTCCTCGATGCGCCACCCATCGCTGGATGCGCTCCTCCGCCTCACCGAGCTCGTCCCCGAACGCCCGCCTCCGGAGATCCCCCTCGCCGCCCCGACTGCTTCGGCCCCTCCTCGAGCCCAATGAGACTGTCGACAACCTCGCTGTGAGCTCCACTCCATTTCCCCTCCTTCTTTTTACTCGTTCCCGTGCCGTAGCACCCTCGCCCACGTGCCCGAGCACCACCGTCCACCATGTCCGCCTTGCTTCCTTGACCCGAGCCCCTCCACTCGAACCCGTGGCACCAGCCTGCTTCTGGTGGCCCGCGGATGCCACCTAGCCCATCAACTCCTCCCCTAGCGCACCACAGCCCCGAACCCATCTGCTCCCGAACTCCGGCCGCCGCCTCGCTCGCCACCGCCGACGCCACAGCTCGCCCCATCTCCTCTCGCTTGCTCCTTTGGATGCGCGCCAACCCGAAGAACCCGTAGAAGTAAACGGCGAGGCAAATGGTTGCGCGTAGCTCGATCCCGATGAGCATCCCTCGTTGGATGTGCTCGTCGGCCTTCAACTCTGGTGAGATGACGTGGCGTCATTAGCTTGAGGCTAATTAGCGCGTTAATCTCGCCCTGTGCCACTGATAGACCGGCCCCACCCCCTAGTTAACCGCGGGGTAAACCCCTGTTAAATTTTAACCTAACCAAAGTGGACCCCACACGTCAGTTGACCCGCTAACGTCACCGTTGACTGGCCCCACCTGTCTGTGACTCGAGCCAGCACTGTGAGACTGACCAGTGGGACCCACTGGTCAGGTTTGACCTGGACCGCGCCTATTGACTTGCTGAGGTCACGCCGATGTCATCCTAATGCAGTAAAGTTTTTCTGGGATTCTAAATAAATCAGAAAATATTTGTTTATTTCAGAAAATAGCCAAAACTTGTAAAAATCATATAAAATGAACCGTAACTCCAAATAGAATAATTTATACATGAATGATTATCAGAAAAATGCAATCTATCCATTTATGCTACTTTCATGCATGTTCAACCAACTTATACCCACTGTATAAGTGAAAACATGATAATGGCATTTTAAATGCTAAATATGGAGTTTCCATATGAACCCTTGGTTCGTATGGACTTCATTTAAATTGTTGCTAGATGCATTAGCTCAGATCACAGCATATTGCCATGTCATTATCATGCATCATATTGTTGCATCGCATTGATTGTGTTCCCTCTTGTTTGCCGGTGTTTGTCCCCTCTCAGTAGACGTGGTTCCGATGATGAGATCGATGACACCGATGAAGAACTATACTATCTTTAGAAGTGCCAGGGAAGCAAAACCCCCTTGTTCATTCCGATACAATCCCACTCTCTCGCTCTTGCTCTCTTTTACTGCATTAGGACAACAACGTTTCAACTGTTACATGATGCGGTAGTTGAACCCCTTTCCTTTGCATGACCTGTCATTGCCACAGTAAATAAATGAAACCTACTAGCATGAGTAGGTGTTGTTTGAGCTCTGATGTGCCTACTCATTCATGCTTGTTGTCATGCCTGCTACTGCTTAGAGTTGAGTCAGGTCCGATTCATCGGGGATGAATTGGAATGTGGTGAACATGTCTTACTGTTGAGAGCTAAGTGTGTGAACACGATTTGGTAAAGGTAGCGGTGAGAGGCCATGTAGGAGTAGATGGTGGGTTGTCTCATTGAAACCGTCCTCAGGCACTGAGTTCTGTGTTTGTGATCCATGAACAGCTACTACCACACATTGGGATCCTTAATTGACTCTCTCGACTTATTAACCGCCCCTGTTCTCTATCCAAGAGTTGCAAGTAGTTTCTGGTGTTTGTAGTATGCTGGAGGCCGTGGGCAGCGCTGACCCGAGGGGTGGGCTGTGATGGGGTAGGCACGTGGCCCAGTGTACCGAGTCGCCCGTTTGGTGACCCGGGAACCCTGTACACATCGTTCGGGGCTGTATGTGGAAACCTCGGCCGGACTCCCTGCGGATGGAACCTGAATAGGCGATAAACCTGGACTAGGGACTTGTGTGGTTAGTCAGGTCATGGCCGACACCCTCGCTGGGCTTCCGCTTGAAGATTGCCGAGTACATGTCGTGTAAACGGCGATAAGTGGTGAGAGCGTGTGTGAAGAAGTACACACCTGCAGGGTTAACATCATCTATTCGAACAGCCACGTTCGCGGTAAAGGACCTCTCAGTTGCCTATACAGTTCTTAGACAAGTGAAAGTGGACAATCTAAAATGCGCAAGATAAGCGTGAGTGCTATGGATGACGTTCTCGTAGGGAGATGGGAGCGGATCCATAGTGGTGTATTGATTGGTGAATATGTGGACTCGTGTGCGCCACCTCATAACAGTAGTTGCAGAAGTAGTTCAAGATAGCCACCGAGTCAAAGCTGGCTTGCTGCAGTTAAAATCCACCACCCCCTTTGTTGATACTGATGCATATGTAGCTAGTTCTGATGCAAGTCTTGCTGGGTACATTTGTACTCACATTTGCTTAATTTATGTTTTTGCAGAGAGACTTCAGTCTCACTAGTAGTTCCGCGTGGACTTCAATGTTTAGCTTGTTACCTCAGCTACGATCTTGTACCCTTGGGAGGGTCCTGTAGATAGTCAGGCTTCTCTGCCTTTTTCATTTGTAGTTGTCTGTACTCAGACATGTTTATGCTTCCGCTTGTTTCTTGTATGCTTTGTATGTTGGGTCATGATACCCATGTTTGTAATACTTGGCTCCTCAGAGCCTAATGAATAAATACTTTGAGTTGTAGAGTTTTGTTGTGATGCCATGTTGTATTTGCACATCGAGCATATTGTGTGTATGATTTGAAATGCTTGGTATGTGTGGAATCCGAGAACCTAGTTGTTTATCCTTGGTAGCCTCTCTTACCGGGAAATGTCTCCTAGTGCTTCCACTAAGCCATGGTAGCTTGCTACTGCTCCGAAACACTTAGGCTGGCCGGCATGTGTCCTTCTTCGTTCCTGTGTCTGTCCCTTCGGGGAAATGTCACGCGTGTCTACCGGAGTCCTGTTAGCCTGCTACAGCCCAGATTCTCCGGAGTCCTGTTAGCCCAGCTGCTACAGCCCGGATTCACTCGCTGATGACCGACATGTTCATTGCTGGGTCATGTATGCCCGTCCCTGTAAGTTAGTGCCAGTTTGGGTTACGACTAGTCATGTCAGCCTGGGTTCTTTGTCATATGGATGCTAGCGACACTATCATATACGTGAGCCAAAAGGCGCAAACGGTCCCGGGCTATGTAAGGTGGCACCCGTGGGAATACCGTGCGTGAGGCCGCAAAGTGATATGATGTGTTACATGCTAGATCGGTGTGACTTAGGATCGGGGTCCTGACAGCTTTGGTATCAGAGCCTGACTGCCTGTAGGATTACCAAGCCAAACTGGTCGAAGTTGAGTCTAGAAATGCTTTAGTTATATAAGGAAATTGATTGTGGATGGGAACGTAAGGCTCTTTTTACTCCTTTACCTTATGTCCTTCTGATCTGAGTCAACCTCTTCCCTTCTACGGGGGTTAAGAACTAGGCTTCTCTTTTTTCTATCAGGATCACGTGTTACTAATCCGTAGACTTATTGAATTGATGGATTCAAGTCTCAGTCAGTTCCTACTACTTCCGTGTATCGTCAGTTGGTCTCCGAACCTTGATATTGTGATGCTGAGTGGTTATGCCACCAATTTGCAGGATTTCTCAAATCTTTTTGAGCATTTACAGCCATTATGCTGTCCGAGTCATCCCAGGTTTCTAAATAGTCTGATGCATTTGCAAATACCTTCTTCCCGTTCCTGATGATCCTTTTGGGCCCGAATAACCACACTAATTTTTGAGTTGAGGTACTCCATTACCTCGACATATGTGTTGGAGCTACTATTATGACCCTAGGTGTCTTAGAGAGTCACCTAGTAATCTAGCCATGTTTTGTGTTCCCAGTGTGATGATTCTGGCCATCATTCTCGAAAGCATCCCATGATGCCACTTAGTTAGTAGGCACTCCACTCCTAGGTTCTTGAACCCGAGATGCACCCTACTCATTCATGTTGGTAGTGTTTGCTAGTTCCTTTAGGATATTAGTAACCTTTGTGACAGTCCTCGAGGTCTGTGGTATATCGTTCTTCCAATACCATGAACCATTATGGCAGAAGTTCTTTGAACCAAAAGATCACAACCAGAGTGCTCTTGATGAGTTCTCCATTCTGCATTGTGAATCTGCCAGTCCTACCTTTCTGCTTGGGTTATCTGGAAGAAATATGTTGAACTTGTTTGACATACTAAATCTATGCATCCGCAACTCAGAAAACCACATGTTCCTTTGAGTTGTCTCTCTTTAGTTGTATTCTGACCTCTGTCTATCAATTGATAGTCAGGACTAGTTGTGCATTCGTGTTATCGATGCCTATTATTCTTGTGGTCCGTCAAGCCATTCTATTCCGGAATGACTAGGAGAAACAAACTTCAGCACCTCATCCATTTCTTGGACTGGTCAAAGTAGTTGTATTCCGCAGATCAAAATGCCAACCCAGCTTTTGATTCTGTGCTACCCTGAAGTATTACCGTCTTATGTTAAGAATGTCATGAGAATTGCACCACCCCTTGTGAATTCTTGACGCGGTGATATTTCTTGCCATCATTGTTCATTCCTCGGTTCCCGTGTTATTGTAACCGGAATGCTGACAAGTGAATCATGATGTGTGAAATCAATACCCCTAGCAACTGTGTTGCTGGGTATTTAATGGACGATAATTCCATTCTTAGCGTGTTGGTTACTAAACCATCATTCTAAGATTGCTCGTGCTACCTAGTCCTTATTTCCGGTGCACTCTTCAATCAATGAGTTAGGATTGTATCAATCCCTCGCTCTTTTGATCATATCGTCTTGCCCTGAGAAGCAAGATTGTTCCCGAGCTTAGTAACATATCGGTGGTTTGTGATTTTCCGAATGTATTCTCGGAAGTGTTACCAGGTTGTCTCTTGACCGCTATGTTGAGTTCGTGATCAAGTTGGTTTCTTGTAGCCACCCCTTTCTCCAAGAATCTGGGTTGGATAACCCTGAGCTAGTTGGATGAGCTAAACAACAACTTGGACAGTTGGAAGATAAAAGCTTGTCCGACCCAGCTCATCACTAAGGGATATCTCTTTGTGTGTGTGTGTTGAAGGAAGATGATATCTTCATCAATTGACCGCAGTGATCAATTGTTGGACCTATTGTCTTACAGAAATCATTGATTTGTGTATGGGCTATCGTCAAATCAAATCATAACCAACGATGTTCGTAATGATGTCTTGTCCATGGTTGTTTCCTCGAGCATACACCATTATATCTTTTGGGTCTGACCAATGCTATCACCGTGTTCACATAATTGTGGAATTACATTTTTATGGAAACCTGGTGAATTGTTGTTGAGCCCATCGACAACATCCTTATCTTCTCCATGATTTTGTGGAACATTAAGCTAGTGTTGGAAACTTATATAAGCATTATCTTCATGTCCCGTTAGTGAAGCATATGTTATGGTGAAAGAAGTGACTTCCTCCAATTCACGTGCCTTTGGTGCAAGTTGCCGTCGTGGACTCGAGAAAGTTTGTTTTGCTTCCTCCGGAATCATCCCAAGTCAGTCATGCACATGTGCGAAGTATTCTGTGGTCTGGAGACTTGCAACCTTCATTCTATATGTATTCTTAGCACACCAAGCCACTGATTGACTTGTTCAAGAAAAAGAAGTCTATGCTTGGGATCTAATCCATGGACTTGCGTAAAGACTTCTAAATCCTCGATGATGGTTCCCCACCTGAACTCGGTAGTGTTTTGTTGTAAGACTACTATGTGGTCATGCTTGTCTTGGACAGCGTGTTCACATGTGTGTAGTAGAACCAGCTCATGTTTTGGAGCTTGCTGCCATAGTCCATTTCCCTAGAATCTCGCAACGTTATCTCGTCGATTTGTGTTGCAACTCTTCTTTTCAGACATGTTGAGTCTGAAGTATCCTGTTACTAACCAGATCTGAATCTCAGGCAGATATGATGGTTGGAACATTACCAACATTTGCATTTTGTTCCCAGCTTGCACCGCCATTGTGCCAATTTCCCATGGGTCGCCCTTCTCAGTAATTGCGGTTCGGGATCATCTTCAAAAGTGGTCCTACCATGGGTCCCATCCATTTCTGATGATAAGCAAAAATCACTCATTGCGTTGTCTTCAACAAGGTAGTCCGCATCATCCATTCTAGTATGAGTATGCCATTTCTTCAAGCTCCTTCACACGATCGTTTGTGATTGCCTTAGGCTGGTATAAAGAGTTTCAATGATATTTGTATCAAAAGTAATTCTTCTTGCCACTTAAGGGAATAATTCTATGAGTAACCTCTTCTAAGGTGCCCCGTTATGGAATCATTGTAATTATTTCATCGCTATCTTGAAACCATGCACCATCTTCTTCATCGTGGAATTTTGCCTACCCAATTGAACCTTGTCATCTACCTCCTTCCACTGCTCCGAAAGTGTGTTTTATGCCTCAACTCAAGAGATGTTCTTACGTCTCACTCCATGAGTTGATCTTGAGTGCTCAATCTTCGAGGAGATCGTTTTCTGTAGAGTTTCCGTCTGTCGTCATCGTGTTGGATGAAGATCTCGAAAGCAAGGATGTCAAGATCAACATGATGCAAGCAATCAACGTTCTTACGAAGTGCAATCTAGCACGTGAAGGTTGTGTTGGCTTTGTGTCCCCTCTGTCCTCTTACCTCATGTCTCGAATCTCGGGACGAGATTCTTGTTTAGTGAGGGTGAGTTGTCACAGCCCTAGATCAGTCCTTGTTTGTCTTTGCTTGATCATCATGTCATCATGTCTAAATTCAAATGAATTTGAATTGGGGATGTCCAAACCCTAGTATCAAATGGATTTCAAATAGGTTCAACTAAAAAAATTCAATGAACCTGAAATGCCCTTCATAAATGTTCATCATTTTTGTTGGTCCAGGACGTCTGCCAAAAATGGTGCACACTTTCCTAGGACATTTTGGGTTATTGAAGTAAATCATACAGTATTTGAATTTGGACATTTAAATTATATAAATATTTTTAAATGTCCAAATAATTCTGGATATGTTTAACGGCTGCTGGAAATAATCTCAAAGGTGCCCATAAATATTTTTAGCTTTTTATTAAAATGGTTTAGTACTTCTACTAAATCAAAACAGACAAAATAAATTAGAAAACAGAAACTAATTTGCAGAGAGAGAGAGAGAATACCTGGGCCTTCTTGTTGGAAATATGCCCTAGAGGCAATAATAAAATGGTTATTATTGTATTTCCTTGTTCATGATAATTGTCTGTTGTTCATGCTATAATTGTATTAACTGGAAACCGTAATACATGTGTGAATACATAGACCACAACATGTCCCTAGTAAGCCTCTAGTTGACTAGCTCGTTGATCAATAGATGGTTATGGTTTCCTGACCATGGACATTGGATGTCATTGATAACGGGATCACATCATTAGGAGAATGATGTGATGGACAAGACCCAATCCTAAGCATAGCACAAGATCGTGTAGTTCGTTTGCTAGGGCTTTTCTAATGTCAAGTATCATTTCCTTAGACCATGAGATTGTGCAACTCCCGGATACCGTAGGAATGCTTTGGGTGTACCAAATGTCACAACGTAACTGGGTGGCTATAAAGGTGCACTACAGGTATCTCCGAAAGTGTCTGCTGGGTTGGCACAAATCGAGACTGGGATTTGTCACTCCGTATGACGGAGAGGTATCTCTGGGCCCACTCGGTAATGCATCATCATAATGAGCTCAATATGACTAAGGAGTTAGCCACGGGATCATGTGTTACGGTACGAGTAAAGTGACTTGCCGGTAACGAGATTGAACAAGGTATTGGGATACCGACGATCGAATCTCGGGCAAGTAACGTACCGATTGACAAAGGGAATTGTATACGGGATTGATTGAATCCTTGACATCGTGGTTCATCCGATGAGATCATCGTGGAACATGTGGGAGCCAACATGGGTATCCAGATCCCGCTGTTGGTTATTGACCGGAGAGTCGTCTCGGTCATGTCTGCATGTCTCCCGAACCCGTAGGGTCTACACACTTAAGGTTCACTGACGCTAGAGTTGTAGAGATATTAGTATGCGGTTAACCGAAAGTTGTTCGGAGTCCCGGATGAGATCCCGGACGTCACGAGGAGTTCCGGAATGGTCCGGAGGTAAAGATTTATATATGGGAAGTCCTATTTTGGCCACCGGAAAATGTTCGGGATTTTTCGGTATTGTGCCGGGAAGGTTCTAGAAGGTTTCGAAGTGGGGCCCACCTGCATGGGGGGACCCACATGAACGTGGGTAGTGGGGGCAAGGCCCCACACCCCTGGTCAAGGCGCACCAAGATCCCACCTTAGAAGGAATAAGATCATATCCCGAAGGGATAAGATCAAGATCCCTAAAAAAAGGGGATAACAATCGGTGGGGAAGGGAAATGATGGGATTTCTTTCCCCCACCTTTGCCAATGCCCCAATGGACTTGGAGGGAAAGAAACCAGCCCCCTCCACCCCTATATATAGTGGGGAGGCGCATGGGAGCAGCACCCCAAGCCCTGGCGCCTCCCTCCCTCCCGTGACACCTCTTCCTCCCCGCTTGCGCTTGGCGAAGCCATGCCGGGATCCCGCTACTTCCACCACCACGCCATCATGCTGCTGGATCTCCATCAACTTCTCCTCCCCCCTTGCTGGATCAAGAAGGAGGAAACGTCCCCGCTCCGTACGTGTGTTGAACGCGGAGGTGCCGTCCGTTCGGCGCTAGGATCATCGGTGATTTGGATCACGACGAGTACGACTCCATCAACCCCGTTCTCTTGAACGCTTCCACGCGCGATCTACAAGGGTATGTAGATGCACTCCCCTCTCTCTCGTTGCTAGATGACTCCATAGATTGATCTTGGTGATACGTAGAAAATTTTAAATTTCTGCTACGTTCCCCAACACTTCTTACCTGGCGCTCCTGTAGCCCAAGTGCCCGGCCCAGCCCACCTCGCCGGCTGCCAGTCATCTTCCTTCTCTCGCTAGAAGGACAAGAGGAGCGTGCTCGACGCGCGCGGGCACGCGCCCAGGCCACCTCCTGCCTGCCTGCGTGGACGCCGCGGACGACTCGCTGTGACGTCTGGATCGAGCCGAAGTCGCTCATTTCGCCCCCAGCTCTCTCCCTCACCCTCTCCCCGCCCTGGCCGGCGCCATCATAGCTCGTCGCCGCCGTATTCGATGCCACCTTCTCTCCCTTGACCACTCGTCGTGCCTGCGAGCTCCGCCTCGACGTCCTCGACCTCCTCGAAGCGCCACCCGTCGCCGGACGTGCTCCTCCGCCTCACTGAGCTCGTCCCCGACCGCCTATCACCGGAGATCCCCCTCACCGCCCCGACTGCTTCGGCCCCTCCCCGAGCCCAATGAGACCGTCAACAACCTCGCTGTGAGCTCCACTCTGATTCCCCTCCTTCTTTTTACTCATTCCCTTGCCGTAGCACCCTCGCCCACATGCTCGAGCACCGCCGTCCGCCATGGACGCCTAGTTTCCTTGACCCGAGCCCCTCCGCTCGAACCCGTAGCACCAGCGTGCTTCTGGTGGCCCACGGATGCCACCTAGCCCATCAACTCCTCCCCTAGCGCACCACAGCCCCGAACCCATATGCTCCCGAACTCCGGCCGCCGCCTCGCTCACCACCGCCGACGCCACAGCTCGCCCCATCTCCTCTCGCTTCCTCCTTCGGATGCGCGCGAACCAGAGGAACCCGTAGAAGCAAATGGCAAGGCAAATGGTTGCCCATAGCTCGATCCCGATGAGCATCCGTCATCGGATGTGCTCACCGGCGTACAACTCCGGTGAGATGACGTGGCGTCATTAGCTTGAGGCTAATTAGCGCGTTAATCTCGCCCTGTGCCACTGATAGACCGGCCCCACCCCCCTAGTTAACCGCGGGGTAAACCCCTGTTAAATTTTAACCTAACCAAAGTGGACCCCACACATCAGTTGACCCGCTGACGTCACCGTTGAATGGCCCCACCTGTCTGTGACTCGAGCCAGCACTGTGAGACTGACCAGTGGGACCCACTGGTCAGGTTTGACCTGGACCGCTCCTGTTGACTTGTTGACGTCACGCCGATGTCATCCTGACGCAGTAAAGTTTTTCTGGGATTTTAAATAAATCAGAAATAATTTGTTTATTTCAGAAAATAGCCAAAACTTCTAAAAAATCATATAAAATCAACTGTAACACCAAATAGAATAATTATATATGAAAAATTATCACAAAAATCCAATCTATCCATTTGATGCTACTTTCATGCATGTTCAACCAACTTATACCCACTGTATAATTGAAAACATGATAATGGAATTTTAAATGCTAAATATGGAGTTTGCATATGAACCCTTGGTTCATATGGAATTCACTTAAATTGTTGCTAGATGCATTAGCTCAAATCACAGCATATTGCCATGTCATTATCATGCATCATATTGTTGCATCGCATTGATTGTGTTCCCTCTTGTTTGCCGGTGTTTGTCCCCTCTCAGTAGACGTGGTTCCGAGGATGAGATCGATGACACTGATGAAGAACTATACTATCTTCAGAAGTGCCAGGCAAGAAAAACCCCCTTGTTCATTCCAATACAATCCCACTCTCTCGCTCTTGCTCTCTTTTACTGCATTAGGACAACAACGTTTCAACTGTTACATGCTGCGGTAGTTGAACCCCTTTCCTTTGCATGACCTGTCATTGCCACAGTAAATAGATGAAACCCACTAGCATGAGTAGGAGTGGTTTGAGCCCTGATGTGCCTACTCATATTCATGCTTGTTGTCATGCCCGCTACTTCTTAGAGTTGAGTCAGGTCCAATTCATCGGGGATGAATTGGAATGTGGTGAACATGTCTTACTGTTGAGGGCTAAGTGTGTGAACACGATTTGGTAAAGGTAGCGGTGAGAGGCCATGTAGGAGTAGATGGTGGGTTGTCTCATTGAAACCGTCCTCAGGAACTGAGTTCTGTGTTTGTGATCCATGAAAAGCTACTGCCACACATTGGGATCCTTAATTGACTCTCTTGACTTATTAACCGCCCTTGTCCTCTCTCCAGGAGTTGCAAGTAGTTTCTGGTGTTTGTAGTATGCTGGAGGCCGTGCGCAGCGCTGACCCGAGGGGTGGGCTGTGATGCGGTAGGCACGTGGCCCGGTGTATCGAGTCGCCCGTTTGGTGACCCGGGAACCCTGTACACATTGTTCGGGGCCGTATGTGGAAACCTCGGCCGGACTCCCTGCGGATGGAGCCTGAATAGGCGATAAAACCTGGACTAGGGACTTGTGTGGTTAGTCAGGTCGTGGCTGACACCCTCGCTGGGCTTCCACTTGAAGGTTCCCGAGTACATGTCGTGTAAACAGTGA
The DNA here is from genome assembly GCF_018294505.1 of Triticum aestivum. Classification (NCBI taxonomy): domain Eukaryota; kingdom Viridiplantae; phylum Streptophyta; class Magnoliopsida; order Poales; family Poaceae; genus Triticum; species Triticum aestivum. The sequence goes on from NC_057799.1 coordinate 246,654,551, forward strand.
TAAGTGGTGAGAGCGTGTGTGAAGAAGTACACCCCTGCAGGGTTAACATCATCTATTCGAATAGCCGCGTCCGCGGTAAAGGACCTCTGGGTTGCCTATACAGTTCATAGACAGGTGAAATTGGATACTCTAAAATGCGCAAGATAAGCATGAGTGCTATGGATGGCGTTCTCGTAGGGAGATGGGAGCGGATCCATAGTGGTGTATTGATTGGTGAATATGTAGACTCGTGTGCGCCACCTCATAACAGTACTTGCAGACGTAGTTCTGGTAGCCACCGAGTCAAAGCTGGCTTGCTGCAGTTAAACTCCACCACCCCCTTTGTTGATACTGATGCATATGTAGCTAGTTCTGATGCAAGTCTTGCTGGTTACATTTGTACTCACGTTTTGGCAGAGAGACTTCAGTCTCACTAGTAGTTCCGCGTGGACTTCAACGTTTAGCTTGTTACCTTAGCTATGATCTTGTACCCTTGGGAGGGTCCTGTAGATAGTCAGGCTTCTCAGCCTTTTTCATTTGTAGTTGTCTGTACTCAGACATGTTTATGCTTCCGCTTGTTGCTTGTATGCTCTGTATGTTGGGTCATGAGACCCATGTTTGTAATACTTGGCTCCTCGGAGCCTAATGAATAAATACTTTGAGTTGTAGAGTTTTGGTGTGATGCCATGTTGTATTTGCACATATCGAGCATATTGTGTGTATGATTTGAAATGATTGGTATGTGTGGGATCTGACAACCTAGTTGTTTATCTTTGGTAGCCTCTCTTACCGGGAAATGTTGCCTAGTGCTTCCACTGAGCCATGGTAGCTTGCTACTGCTCCGAAGCACTTAGGCTGGCCGGCAGAGCCCTTCTTCGTTTGTGTGTGTGTCCCTTTAGGGAAATGTCACGTGGTGTCTACCGGAGTCCTGTTAGCCTGCTACAGCCCGGATTCTCCGGAGTCCTGTTAGCCCAGCTGCTACAGCCCGGATTCACTCGCTGATGACCGACACGTTCGTTGCTGGGTCATGTATGCCTGTCCCTGTAAGTTAGTGCCACTTTGGGTTTACGACTAGTCATGTCGGCCCGGGTTCTTTGTCATATGGATGCTAGCGACACTATCATATACGTGAGCCAAAAGGCTCAAACGGTCCCGGGCTAGGTAAGGTGGCACCCGTGGGAATACCGTGCGTGAGGCCGCAAAGTGATATGATGTGTTACATGCTAGATCGGTGTGACTTAGGATCAGGATCCTGACATTGAGCGACATGTGACAGTGACCGGCCCTAACACGAACTAGGAGGAATCCATTCGTGGCCAACACATACCCCTCATTATCGATCAACGGGATGATATATATACACTCGGGGAGCCCACAGATATGCGTGTCGTCACAAAAAACCGCACAAGGGAGACGTGGTCGATCAGAAGACCCTGTATACACTGCATGCGGCCCGAAAATATGTATGGGTATGGTGGTGTGTGATGTGTTTAAATCCCAAATGCACAACTTCGACGGGCCACCAACTACATTACAAACCGAGCACCGTACCCGACTCCAAGCCTGGTTCAATACGTACGATGTCAGTTTCCCAACTTTGAGGCGGCGGCGAGGGGGGGTCATCCCATGCATGCACTCAAACTTTATTTGGTCAAGCATGGGACACATCTATATATATCTATACATCTATACACCTATATAGTGTGCGAATAACTTTCAAAGTTGGTCGTTGGATGAAGCAAATCCGACGGTACAGAGATGGCAAATCTGAGCACTACTGGCCGTAGGATATCATCTACATTCCACCAGATTCTGCCACATGAATTGTCACTTTTTGTTTTTACCTTTACAATGCACAATTCCATGAATCTTAAAATAGATTTTTTATAAAACTAATTTATTTTGGATGAGATGAACTATAAGAATTAAACGAACATCTACATCATGCATATATGACTCAAAGCTTACATGCTATAGTGTGGGATATTTTACATGGCCGGTGTGTTGCCGCTAGCCTTCAATGAGCACTAACACTGGTAGCGGGAAAATGATGGGAGAAGAGGCGGGAAACCGATGAGAGGAGTGGCGAGAAACGGTAGCCTGTTTGAAAACCTAGTAGAGAAGGAAGCATGAGCTAGCACGACGCATGCGCATAGTGCTTACCCATGTACTGCATGTGCTGTCGAAAGCGCTCAGGGTTGCCGTTTGATCTGGGAGCATCCAACGGCGCACACGTACTATCCGTGGGGTTTGGGTTCTGGCCAATCGGAACGCACGACTCTGATCGCGCGCGCAGCAGGGGGGAAGAATATCATATGGAAACCAACATTTGGTGGAAACAGATGAAAACCACGAGAAAAAGATGTTTTGAAGTTTCAAAAGATTTTGAAAAAATGCGGGATGTTAAGAGGATGATGTTTTATTGCCAAACAAAATTTCAAGTTGAAACTCATTACGAGACGTGAGCTATGAAAAAGATAAAATCAGCGTTGAATAGTGCAAAATAGTAATGTCACTATTCAGGGCTGAATTTGTCTTTTTCATAGCTCACATCTCGTAATGTTTTTCAAATTGAAATTTTGTGTCGCAATAAAACATCACCTTCTTCACATCCCACAATTTTTTTCAGATTTTATGAAATTTAAAATATGGTTTCCATGAAGTTTTCATTGAATATCGGCTTTCGTGAGTGAACCATGTGCTATTTGAAAACTTTTCGTGGGAAGAATCTTGGTTTTTAAATCCCCGTAATTCCAAAACTAACCCAAAAATCGTGAAACCTGGCATGGTGTCATGACATGGCACATATATGTCGAGGAATTTTTTTCGTCCATTTTGGCGCAAGTTTTATTACAAACCGGAGCTTCTCTCAAAGAAGGCTCGTGGTTCCGATAGGGAAATGTGTCCCCCTTGTGGGCGAAACGTAATCACTGCCTCTTTTCGCCTTGTATTTTCTTCTATGGGCAACATGGAATGACAGGATATCGGTGCTGAAATTTAAACTTATTCAGGGATTGTTTGGCCTTTTTATACACTAATTGAGTTTCCTAGGCATTTAATGTCCATAGATCAAATCTGAACTTCAAATAAATGCTCCAATTCAACAAAATGGCTAGAAATTTATTCATGTGTCATTGGGTGCATGTTTAGTTCCCATGCCAGGAATGGGAACGAATTACAACCGTACCTGCGTCCTGGCTCGTCCTCAAACATTTGGAATCTCGGTTTTTAAATCCCCGTAAATCCTAAACTCACTAGAAAGTCATCAAAGGTAGCATGGTGTCACGTCATGGCACATATATGTTGTGGTGAAAACATTGTCCAATTTGGGCCAAGCTTTATTACAAACCTCTTACAAACCGGAGCTTCTCTCAAAGAAGCCTCATAGTTTCGATAGGGAAACGTGTTCCCCTTGTGGGCAGAACTTAATCACTGCCTCTTTTCGCCTTGTATTTTCTTCCACGGGCAACATGAAACGACATGATATCCATGCTGAAATTTTAACTTATTCAGGGTTCGTTTGGCCTTTTTATACACTAATTGAGTTTCCTAGGCATTTAATGTCCATAATTCAAATCTGAACTACAAATACATGCTCCAGTTCACCAAAATGGCTAGAAAAATTATAGATGTGTCCTTGGGTGCATGTTTAGGTCCCATGCCAGGAATGGGAACGAATTACAACCGTACCGGTGTCCTGGCTCGTCCTCAAACATTTCGAATCTCGGTTTTTAAATCCCCATAAATCCAATACTCACCAGAAAGTCATCAAAGGTGGCATGTTGTCACGTCATGGCACATATATGTCGTGGTAAAAATATTGCCAATTTGGGCCAAGCTTTATTACAAACCTCTTACAAACCGGAGCCTCTCGCAAGAACCCTTGTGGTTTCGATAGGGAAACGTCTCCCCTTGTGGGCCAAACGATAATCGCTCCCTCTTCTAGCCTCGTATTTTCTTCTACAAGCAACACGAAACAACGGGAGATTCGCGCTGAACTTTGAAATTATTCTGGGTTCGTTTGACCTTTTTTATTCATTAATTGAGTTTTCCAGGCATTTAATGTCCATAATTGAAATCCAAACTACAAATACATGCTCCAGTGCACCAAAATGGCTAGAAAAAACGTACATGTTTCCTTGGGGTGCATGTTTAGGTACCATGGAGCGAATGGGAACGAATTCAGCCGTCTCGCCGTCCTGGCTTGGCCACAAACATTGCGAGTCTCGGTTTTTAAATCTCTGTAAATCCAAAACTCACCAGGTAATCATGAAACTTGGCATGTGTCACTACATGGTACATATAATTGTCCAATTTGGGCGAAACTATATTACAAGCCTCTTACAAACCGGAGCCTGTCGCAACCCTAGTGGTTCCAGTAGGGAAACATGCCCCTCTTGTGGGCGAAACGATAATCGCTGCCTCCTCTCGCCTTGAACTTTGTTTTCTACAGGCAACATAGAATAACAGGAGTGTCAGGCTGAAATTCGAAACCGTTCAGGGTTCGTTTGGCCATTGTATATATTACTAATTACTAAGTTTTCTACTCATGTAATGTAGTCCATAATTCAAATTTGAACTACAAGCACATGCTCAAGTGAAGCAAAATGGGTGGAAATCGTACATGTGTCATTGGGTGCATGTTTAGGTCTCATTTAAGGAATGGGAATGAATTATAAACTTGTCGTCGTCCTAAAACATTGAGAATCTCGGTTTTTAAATCCCAGTAAATAAAAAAGTCACCCAAAAAACATGAAACTTGGCATGGTTTCATGACATGGCACATATATGTCGTGGTAAAATCGTCTAGTTTGAGAAGAGGCGCACACATTAGTAGCCAGCGAAGTCCTTTTTGAAACAAAAAGCTGACACGTTAATATAGCAAACGGTTGTATTATATTAACCGTGTCGAAATTTAACCATACTCGGTGGCGTGTGTGTAGCTATTTGATTAGACGGGACGAGCGCTAGAAGTCCGCCGTGCAGGTTCGATAGGACGCGTGCGAGCAGTCCACCGCGTAGGCTCGACGGGACGCGTGCATCCTGTCCACCTCGCAGGCTCGACGGGACATGTGCGAGCTGCAAGGCCGCCCATGCTCACCGGGAAGCGAGCTCTTTGACCTTCATGCACCAGCCGCCGCCCGCCTCGCTCACAACTTCTCCATTAATGGGTTAATTAAAGCACCTGGACGTAAGGTGTTTGCTTGTGGTCCCATGGTAGCATTTGCTTTGTTCATGTTTTCAACTCGTATTCCGCCCTAATTTAAATTGCCACATAGGGCAACAGATAATACGACCACAAATAAAATGGCAACGGATAATACGATGACAAATTTATAATGGCGCAGATAATAATTGTCTTACATATTCTGGATAATTTCAAGTGCCAAATGCGGCAAAGCCCGGAAGACACCGGGGCAAGAGAAGGAAATTGCAGACAACAATCTGGGTCGCTACTGTCTGTACTCGTCGATGGATCACCGGGCGACGAAATCCTCCAGCTCCTTCTTCAATTCCTCACAACTTTGCTTGAAAGCAGCCACGGATTCCTCCACCTCCTGCTCGCGCTCGATCCGGAGCTTCCTTGATCCACCCATCAGTTCCTCGACGATCGCTTTCAGCATCATCTCTGAAGCACAGCTCTTCTCATGCAGCATCTTTCAGCCGGTGGCCTCCTCCCCCTTCTCGGCAACCAACTTGAGGAGCTTCGCATTGTCACCCATGAGTTGCTCGACGAGGCCGGTCGCCTTGTTAACGAGGTATCGCTGATCTTGAGCAGCTTCATTAAGCCGTCGACCAGCTCCTGCTGCGTAAGGACGCCAGCAAGAATGTCGTCGTCACCGGTGAAGGACTTCAGGAACGCCGGCTCATCGTGATGGCCGACGCTGCGAATGCGCTTGTCAGAGCCCTCGCATGCCTATGGGAGCTCGTTCGAGGGCTCCGCGGCGCGCTGGGACATCTCTGCTGTGGCTGCGGCTTTGCGGTGGGACCTCTTTAGTGCTTCCGCGGCCTTGGTCTTTGCTGCCTGATTATATGTCCACCCTAAACTCCTACCGGTCATGGCGGAACGACTTGACAGGAAAGACAAGTTTTGTGGGTGATGAGGAGAGGAACTGTGAACTAATTTTCGAGTGGGTAGTGTTTATAGCCCGGTGCTATGTGTGATAACATATTAGTTTGATAGGTCTCAATAGATTTGCAATTACTTATTGCGTTGTAATCTGCAATGTGACGAGAAACAAGGTCAAAATTTATTGATGGCGAAAGGTTGACCACGTGGTTGCTCGCCGTTGAGGCGGCCGCGGCGCGCTCCACTCTGGCGTCCCTGCGCATGCTCTGCTCGCCGTTGAGGAAAATTTACAATGGCAACGGTTAATAATTCATAATAATTGTCTTACATATTCAGGATAATTTAAAATGCCACATGCGGCAAGGCCCAGAACACTCACGGCCTACATATGCATACAATTATAATAAAATATAAGCTAAAAGGCTGAGATGGCGGCCTTCCGATGATGGTCTTCTCGGACTCCATGATCAGAATAGCACCCTTGCGGACGTTCACTCCAAGTGTCCTGACCCGCCTCCGCCTACGGAGCTGCTGGCGCTAGGAGGCTCTTGGGGCTGCTAGGCATCTTCCAGAAGAGCTTGGCAGTGTGCAATCGCGCGCATGACAACTTCGCGGAACCGCTCCATTTCCATGTCTCTGGCCTGGTAGCAAATTCCATCCGTCACCTGCATTCTCAAGATATCACATTGGCGATGTTCTACTTCGTCGGGGAAGTCAACTCAGCAAAGGATGCACTCAAGGCCGGCCACCACATCATCGGGATCAGGTTTGACACGACCGCCGCGGGCAATGATGAAGCCGCAGGCTGCCTGTGTCTTGATTGAATTGCAGAGGTCCTCCGCCCATTCCTTGCGGGGCATCGGGCTCTCGATGAGCACTGGCGACGGCGGCTCGTCGGGTGGGTCGTCGATCATGCCGCCGAGCAGCTCTAGATCATTTGCACGGTGGATGGCAAACTGCTCATCACACCTCCTCTGCAATATGTCAATTGTGCTCCCAAGGACTGTTGTTGACACCGGATTTTGGCACGGTCAAGAACTTATTTAAAATGGCCTGAACTGGAGAAGTGATCTACATGAAAGAGTTCTGTATTGTTGATATGAACGTCTTTGAAGTTTGGGCTATCGCCGTCCGATTTCATCTCGAAGGCCGAAACTATGCTTAAAGTACTAAGATCTTATATTCAGAGTACAGTTTGGCGGATTAAGCTCCCAAGACGACCTCAAATGGAAAAACTTTCTACACGGATTGTCTTCGTCTCGTCGAAACGATCGATTTTTTATATACTCATCTCAATCCGAGATCGTATGAAAAAGTTAGAGCCATTCGAATGCAGCCCTGCCAGGAGGCTACGTATGGCGCGCCCCACAAGACATGATGTCTGATGGGTAGCGCCACCACTCGGCTGTCTTGCGCGAGCGATTCGGCCCCGAATATTGCCTTGAATCGAAAAACGTCCAACATGAAAGTTGTTCGTCTTGTCGAAGAGGTTAAAGTATCTTTTGGACGCATTTTCATTCAAGGTCGTTTACTACCAAAAAAAGACCCGCAAGGTGCAGCCAGTTTAAACCGAACAGTTTTGAAAAGTTCGGATAAAACCAATCCGAATTTGACTAGGGTTTTGGACATGAATCCAAGCCTTTTCCTTGCATGGGAAGTCCAGCCGCCTCTTATATACCTAAGGGGTGACGGCCGATTGAACAACACACAATCGATCAAATCATCTACCACTTTTTATCTTTTATCTTTTCTCCTTAACCCTAGTTCTTCTTCTTCCTCGTTCTTCGTCGGTTCTTCTTGTTGCAGCGCGGCGAACCTCGAGGCCCTAGGGGTGATCAGGTCGACCTAGGGCAGCCCATAGCCACCGTGTGCCCTGACGGGTCCCTCCCGGGCGTGTGGGGTTTCGGGTCAACAAAAGCGCCCGCCGGATTGCCTGTGTACCGCGCTTCCGGACGAGTCTCCTTCGACGTGAGCTGCGGTGCATCACCCCCGGTGTCAAGGGTACACGGTAACGTGTTTGTGTGCGAACACACTTTTTGGCGACTCCGCTAGGGACAAAGCTTTGAACGGTCTCCGGCCCGTTCTTGCTACGAAGAGATCGTCATCTAGGGTTTGCAATCTACAAAGGTAATATGAATACCCAATTCACTTATGTAGAAGCAAATAATGCATATGTTGTTGCTAGATCGTTTAATCAGCATAATGTGTCGGCTAGCCCTAGTTTTATCAAACAAGCATCTAGTTATGCGCAACAGCCGATTCAGAATAATCTTCATGCTTCTACCTCATATAATTTTAGCAACATGGAACATATGTATACTAACTCCCATGCATCGGCAGCCGCACAAATCCATATGTCGATGAACAACATGATGAGTTCCGTTAATCAAGTTGAAACACCTCACATAGGAACTTCCAATAGTATGCAACAAAGTGTTTCACCTTTTTATTCATCGGCAACTAGCTTGCAATATGTTAATCAAAACATGCCAGTGGATAGGGGAATTGGCCCTGCTACTACTAGTTATCCGGCCAATTACCCTCAATCATCATATGCTACACCTCATACTACTAATTTTTTGGCACCATATGCAACTATAGGTATTCATAATTCGGCTTCACACCTTCACGCTAATAGCCGAATAAATGAACATTCTATAGGATCACATGTGCCTTCACCTAGTATCATAGCATACAATGTTTTCCCTGCACAATTACAGAATTTCGGTGACATCTCGTTACAGAAAGAGTCTAAAAGTGTCAGGGGGCAATTCTATCCAGATTGGGTCATTAAAAAAATCTTACGTCTTTTTGGGACGAATGCAATGTTGTTCTACATGAATTAATAAAAGAGGGAAAGCCTATTAATTCTACTGCAATCCAAGCTAGATTATGCCAAAAAGAGAAAGCATTCGGTGTGGATAGAATTGTCAGAAAAGGTGGTGATTTGGATAACAAAGTTAATTCAGCTATTGAAAAGACCGAATCAAATATTACGTATGCCGAATCTGTTCTAGAAAAACAGGACGACAAGGTGCTGGTGAGCTATTCGAAAGAGGAACAACATATCGTTCAAGTAACACAACCATCATGCTCTCCCAACATGTTTGAAAAGGTATGTCTAGCAAGTGATTTACCTATCTTCCGATTTGGTCGCAACTTTATAGTTGATGCTTCTATAAGAAAAAATTCTCATAAGTAATTTTGAAAGACCAATGAAGAAGGGAAATTTACTTGTTAGCAATAAAGCTGTTATAGAGCATATCGGTCAACCTATTGTGCCATTTATAAAGACCGATAGTGACCTATTATTGCAGCCAAAGTTTTCCCCATTGCTTTATCAAAATTTCATATCTAATTGGGTAACTTTGCTTGTTTCATTCTTGGCTTGCACTTGGTCTCAATTGAGACATGTGTATTCTAACTATTTTCGTTTCAGAAATTTCAAGCCAAGGTCAAATTCTTTTGAGAAATCTGATGCTAATATAATATCTTATCCAAATACATCGGAGATAGGGTGCAAAACACAATTCATAGCCGAATGGGGATATTCCAAATTTGAACCATTCATTTGATTAACTCCAAAGTCGTTTTCACACCAAGATCGGCTAGAAAACAAGAAGTATACCTTCAATTCAAGCATGTGTGATCAAATATTTGATTTGTTGCCGAAAAATAATTACATTAGAGTTCTTGATCACCATGTGAAGCCATCAATCCAAGGACGAATGTATTGCAAGTTGCATGATTCGTCCAAGCATAATTTGGAGGATTGCAACATGTTTCGTCAAATAGTTAAATCGGCCATTGATAAAGGACGATTAAAATTTGTTGAAACACCAAGGGATGACCAGTCTATTCCGATTGGTCCTAATGGAAAATAGTTTTTGAATCGGCTGCTTCAAGATGATTCTTTTAAAGATGAGAAGGTAAAAACTACAGGTGATGGGATCAAGCTTTCAAGTAAAGAAGTTGTTCAAGAGCACAATGAAAATATTCTTGAAGGCGTGAGTTCTATCGAAGATACAATGAAGATGCCAAGGACTGGGGGGCAACAAAGCAATCCAAAGATCGATGCAAGCAAAACAAAAGGAGATAAAGGCCGCAATAAGCACAAGCACAAGAAATCCAAGGTCACTTTTGCACAGTTATTAGATAAATATCAAAAGAAAAGTGAAGATAATGGTGCTTATCGACCGAGTAATGCAAAAGCATCAAGATCACCCCCTAGGCGCAAATCCAAGGATCGGTATTGGCAAGAAGAGAATTTTAATGCAACGTGTTCATATCCTTATTTTGGGTCGCCAATGCCAATGTCGTGGATGCCTCCCTATGCTCATGTAGATTTATATTTATCATGGGTATGATACAATGGCACATCCTCCATCATATTTTAGACCATCTCACCATTATTATGCAGCTTCAAGAAAATCAACGTTCAGTGAGCTGTCATATGTTCAAGACCGTTTCAATAAGAAAGAATCGGTCTGGAGCTCAAGAAAGAAGGAAGAGGTGATCAAACAAGTATATCGAGTTAAAAAAGATGGTCGCAAGAGTGCCAATTCAGATTTGATCTTAAAGGATAAAGAACCAATTAAAGTGTTAACTTTGGCTACTAAAGTCAATGAGATGAAGCAATCAATTGTCGAGAATCAAAGTGCCAAATCTGAAGAAAAGAAGTTGAAAGTGCACAAGGTAAAACAAGAATTGTCATTAGTTCAAACAAAATCACAGCCGGGGCGCTCACTCGGCTTATCGTATTGGCAAGAAAAGAAATTACAAAATCTTAGTGCACAAGAGCTCGAAAAGAGAAACATGGCATGGGTTCCCAAAGGAAATAATCAAAAAAGAGTGATGTGCAAGGTTCCATTGCAAGAAGTGCGACAAAGGTAAAGAAGGAAAAGAGTGAAAATTATGAACGACCAAGCCAAAGGTTTCAACGTCTTCGGTGCACACATTATCCACATTCTCCAACTATGTCATTGATGCCGATGACATGGAATTCATCCTCAGGTATGACTGATTACCCTCCATGGACTTATTTTGATCCATGGACGCAATATAACTTCTTACAACATGCAAGGGTTTTACCTCATCACCATACATTCGATTAGCTGTATTTTGTTGCTAATCAAAGTGGCCGATATATAACTATCGCCCTAAGCAAATACATGGACGATATATAATTATCACCCTAATCACATATAAATGGACGATGGAGTGTTCACATCGTTCTTAGAACAAACTCTGGACAAATTATTTTTCGGCATCCAAGTTTTGCCGAAAAACAGGGGGGCATGTGTTGACACCAGATTTTGGCACGGTCAAGAACTTATTTAAAATGGCCTGAACTGGATAAGTGATCTACATGAAAGAGTTCTGTATTGTTGATATGAACGTCTTTGAAGTTTGGGCTATCGCCGTCTGATTTCATCTCGAAGGCCGAAACTGTGCTTAAAGTACTAAGATCTTATATTCAGAGTACAGTATGGCGGATTAAGCTCCCAAGAGGACCTCAAATGGAAAAACTTTCTACAAGGATTATCTTCGTCTCGTCGAAACGATCGATTTTGATATAAAACTCATCTCAATTCGAGATCATATGAATAAGTTAGAGCCATTCGAATGCAGCCCTGCCAAGAGGCTACATATGGCGCGCCCCACAAGACATGATGTCTGATGGGTAGTGCCACCACTCGGCTGTCTTGCGCGAGCAATTCGGCCCCGAAGATGGCCTCGAATCGAAAAACGTTCAACATGAAAATTGTTCGTCTCGTCGAAGCGGTTAAATTTTCTTGTGGGCACATTTTCATCCGAGGTCGTTTACTACCATAAAAAAGACCCGCAAGGTGCAGCCAGTTTAAACCGAACAGTTTTGAAAAGTTCGGGTAAAACCAATCCGAATTTGACTAGGTTTTGGACATGAATCCAAGCCTTTCCCTTGCACGGGAAGTCCAGCCACCTCTTATATACCTAAGGATGACGGCCGATTGAACAACACACAATCGATCAAATCATCTACCACTTTTTATCTTTTATCTTTTCTCCTTAACCCTAGTTCTTCTTTTTCCTCGTTCTTCGTCTGTCCTTCTTGTTGCAGGGCGGCGAACCTCGAGGCCTTAGGGGCGATCAGGTCGACCTAGGGCAGCCCATAGCCGCCATATGCCCTGACAGGGTCCCTCCCAGGCGTGTGGGGTTTCGGGTCAACAAAAGCGCCCGCCGGATTGCCTGTGTACCACGCTTCCGAGCGGGTCTCCTTCGACGTGAGCTGCGGTGCATCACCCCCGGTGTCGAGGGTACACGGTGACATGTTCGTGTGCGAACAACTGTCACGCCGATATCGCTGCCGATGGGCCGTGGTGCCTGCACCGGCCGATGAAGATCTTGCTCCCGACCTACTCCGGCTCATTCTCCTCACCGAAGATGTAACGCAGGTAGGCGTCGACGTTGAAGCTTTGGTCGTTGCCTGGCATGCTTGGAATAACTAATGGTAGATGAGTGAGGACTAGATCTGCGCAGAGTGTCGCAGCGGTTCGTTGCCGCCTGGGTTATATGCAGCAAGCCGTTAGCTGGTGGTGGGAAACCGGTGAGGGAAGAGGCGTGGATTTTACAATTCACCCATGTGGAGCGCGGGAAGACTAAGTGGAGCATACACAACCTGAATACCGTATCCGGTGCCACGTGTTATTTATCACACAAGTGTTAATATAAGGAAGCGTATGTGTAACTTACTAATCATCGCACACGAGTACTCGGAGACACATCGTGTGCGATACTCCTAGCCACCGCAAGCAACTAGTTTGCATTTTTCAAAGTTTTTTGTACACATAGAATCGCACACGAACTAACTGTATTAACCATATGTGTTGTAATTTCTCATCGCAAACAGTTCATCCGAGTCGGCTGTTTGCCACGTATCACACACATCTTGTTAAGTTGAACCGTTTCTGTTGTTTCCGCTAATCGAAAACAGTTCGTCCGAGTGAACCGTATGCCCTATATCACACACACCTTGATCTGGCTAACTGTTTCTGTTGCACTCCCTAATAGCGAACAGTTCATCGGAGCAAACTGTATGCCATATATCACACACACATTGATATGGCTGCCCGTTTCTATTGTTCTACCTCATCGGAAACAGTTCGAACGGGTTAACCGTGTGCCCAGAATCGCACACGCAACTAAAATCTGAACCGTGTTTGATGGCTCCGCCATCGCAAACGTTTTGCACCTTTTTGACGCTTTTTTACATCCCCGTTTGTGATTAATGCATCGCACACAGTTTCGTCAAAGGGTCTCTGATCGTAGTGTCACGTTAGCAGCATCCTGCAATAGTGTTAGGTCTGCTTACCAAACACATGGTCCCCGTTCATCATCCATGCATGCCTCCCGACGCATCTATCATGCACACGCACACACAGAAACACATCCCCACTCTTCTTGATAATATTGCAGTTATACCCTCAGTTTGTCTAGTAGGCCTCTCCCACCATCTTCGAGAAAGAACTCCACCACCCCTTTAGCACTCTACCCCTCTCTC